>NC_138729.1:32094135-32694135 GCF_965113295.1 Leuciscus leuciscus | reverse complement strand
ACATTTCACCTGTGAGCAAAACTGGCACCATGGAGATCACAAACAAACAGGAAGATCACAGAGACAATCACACCATTGTATACCTCAGTCTATACAGTACAAGGAAACAAATGGCAACGTGACAATAGCGTGTGGATTCACAACCCTCCTTAACAGGTTTATTTACAGTGACACAATGCAGACGACTGTTTGCTTCAAATGCCTATTATGATGAGCGCGGTCTAGCCTAATTGGAACACTGTGACAGAATGATGTATCTGAAATGTCAGACCGCTCTTGTTCTCAACAGCTGAATAAATGAATACAAGAATACATTATACTATATAAAATAAAAGTTGATATTCGGTCAGTTGAATTAAATTTTGAAACACAAGCCACTTGAGAAACATTTCACTGCTTCAAAAACATAGGCTACGCTACCCATCAAGTGTTGAATGCAAATTAACTATTTTTATCCTATTGGTTACATTTGAAATCAAAGGATATTTTGAGTTTTAAGGGTCTAAAAAGAGTTTCTGATATATTTTATACAGAGTTCTCAAGTGTAAATAATTTCATTTTTACATGCCTGTTGTAAACATTCACATGACCCGAGCGGTTACTTCCAATTTATGTCTCTAAAAGATAATGTCTGTCTGTTAAAGCTCCATAAAAGGTATTTAAAATGTCATAATAAAAATTGTGTAAAATTATGATTGCTCAGTCTCATAAAAAGGACACATAAACATGTCAGTAGTCACATTATGTAACCAGTGGAAAAACAGTTCCATTTAGAATAAGTAACTTATGGATTTTAATGTACTGTTACATTTAATGATCCCCCTTCACAGATGACTATTCAAAAAAAGTTAATGTATTGTTTTCATCTTTCCTTATTGAGCAACTGGCCTTTAGGAATTTATAGTTGTTACCAGGCATAAATATGCTTTCACTAACTTTAAAACCTTTTAAAAATGACACGACATTTGTTTCACTGGCCTATCCAAAGAATAAATATATATATTAATTTCGCTAGCCAGCATTTTGAATTACATTAATTATATCAGCTATAAAGTTAACTTTCATCTATAATATTACGTAAACTATAATTATTCTAAAATGCTGCTTTGGTGCTTAAGAAACATTTCTTACAATTAGCAATGTTAAAAACAGCTGCGCTGCTTGATATTTTTATGGAAACCATGAAGCATTTTATACTTGTAACTTATAAACTATAACAATTGTGTCGTTGCAGCTTAAATGAACACAAAACTACGCGATGTTAAAATCTTGTAAACAGGCAGCACAATCATCACGTCATCATGCCCTAGTACTGTACCGAGCGAGGCGCGCGCTCATGTCACACGGGCTCACGTTCATGTCTCAATCCCCCAAAACGTTGCGCTCAAATTAAAGGATATTGCCTGATAAGGTTGTCGACTTCCGCCGCATCAGGTCCTTGCTGGTCTGCAGCCTCATCGTGATCGTCCACGAATTTATTCTCGTCGAATTCATCAATGTCCACCTTTCTGAAGCGCGAAGACAGCGTGTTCTTGGCCATCGGGGCCAGTGTCACTCACCAGCGGTCCCGTGTGCTGTAACAGCGTCTGTGCTCCGATGGGAGATTTCAGTCTCTGGTTATAGTCGACGTCAGAGACACCACATTTAAAAATACATCCAAAGATGGACGAATAGATTAGTCAAAGTGGGTTGCGTTCAGCGTATTATACCGCCACACACCAGCACATGAGCTGTTTCAGTGTATACCGATGATGCAGAGCTGCATATTTAATATGAAAGGTGTGATAGCAAAGCTTGAGTTCTACTGCCACCTGCTGAGTAGGAGTGTGTGAAGTGATTTTACAGTTAAAGGAACAGTTCACCCAAAATTAAAACTGTCAATATTTACTCTGGAGAATATTTAGGATATATACAACCAATATTCACTTTCTGTAGCCTACGTCTTTTTTTCCACAACCAAAGTCATCATTCACTTTCTTTGCATATTTTTTTTCCCACGCGATGAAAGTGAATCCCTTAAAGGGGTAGTTCACCCAAAAATGAAAATGTTGTCATTATTTACTCACCCTCAAGTTGTTCCAAACCTGTATGAATTCCTTTCTTCTGCTGAACACAAAATACGTTGTTGAACACAAAAATAAGATATTTTAAAGAACGTTTTTAACTGGACAGTTGCTCCACAGTAGGAAAAACAACACTATCCCTTTAAGTAAATTTTTTTCTAAATAGCTATATTTCACCTTCTCCACAGTGCAGATTTTTTTTGTTGACTGAAGTTTAGCTTTAAGTTAACTCATTTATACCCAAAGTATGCCCAGTAAGCACATGTGTTTTACTCATGTAAAATGTATCTGGAATGAAATAGTTTTCATAAAAAATTTTTTTTTTAAATGTATTTGTTCAATTCTTGGTCGCAAATTGTAACCGGTGGAAAGCACACGGGCAAAATAACCAATAATGTTCAACTAACCAGTAATGTATTTTTATTTAAATTTTTTTTTTTTTTTTTTTATTAATGAAATAGTATAAAGCAACATAATGCAACTAACTATTGCTGAGTATTTCAAGTCCTGTGATCATATGGCACAGACAGAGTGATCTTTTGAATACATTAATAACAGACCTAAATATTACAAATTTATGGTAGTTATATGTTTATTATGACATCTTTTTTTAGATGCTTCCATTCTGTTTGTGGAGCTTTTTTTGACAGACACAGACATATACACATGAAATCAAGATAGTCTGCACATTATTAGTTGATAACTAAAGTACGCCAACAATTGTTGACTTTTCGAACAAAATTCAGTCTCATATGTAAATGTGGAATGAGGCGTTTGACCGATTCGAATAGGGCATACTATACTAAATCACTCAATGTTTAAAATAGGAAAACATGAAACGGGTCAGTGAATTATTGTGATCAGACAGAATGTGAAAAAGAAAGGTTCAAAAGTATTAAGGAATTAAGAAACATCGGTGTTGATTTACATTAGGCTATGATTATTTACAGTAATATAAAAAGCCTTTTGAAAGAGCATGCAGAACAATCTAAAATATATAGTGCTATTATAAAATATATTAAAGAAATAGGATTAGACTGCAGAATTTAGTGTTATGTATTTTTTTTTTATTTATTTTTTTAGTGCTCCACACTCCAGTCCAGTTGGTGGCGGTAATGCACCGAAAGTTGGTTTGCCAACCACCATATAACACCATTAGAAGAAGAAGAAGGCGTTAGTCCGCTAGAGGGCGCTAAATACGTCGCTTAATTCTGAGTCTGCGCAGCCAGCATGTTATTAATAATTTTACTAATAAAATATTCACAGATGGTTCAAAGAACCCGAAAAATGGACATACAGGTGCTGCAGTGTACATCCCACAATGTGGAAAATATATCAAGAAAAGAACAACAGATAATCTTTCAGTTTATACTGTAGAACTGGTAGCCATTAGGCTATATTGGAATATAAGAATATAACCCAAAAAATGTTTTAGTTGCATCTGATAGTTTGTCTGCACTCACAAGCATAAAATCAGGTAAATTATGCAGGCCTGATATGCTAATTGAAATACATCAAACAATATACAGATTAAATAATAAAGGGTTGAGTCTATGGTTTGTTTGGGTTCCTGCACATGTTGGTGTGAAAGGAAATTAAGAAGTGGATATGTTGGCTAAACAATCTCTTAAATCACCAACAGTAGATTTGCAGATTGCATTAAGTAAAACTGAGGCTAAAGCAATCATAAAAGATCAAACAAAAAAAATATGGCTGGAATATTGGGATATTAGTGATACAGGAAGACATTTGTATAGTATTCAAAACTCTTCTGGCATGAAAAGGGAGATGACGAGTAAAAAGCAAAGTGAAGAAAGGATTATCACTCGTCTCAGAATAGGACATACAGGGCTCAACAAGACACTTCATCTATTAGGTAGACATATGAATGGAATGTGTTTACATTGCAATCAACCAGAATCTGTCCAACATGTGATGATGGATTGTTATGAAGCCTATAATGAAAAGGAAAGGAAGGAATTAAAAGAAGTACTAGAAAAATTAAAACTAAACTTCACTTTAAAAAACATCCTTGGAACAGCATTGAAACGGGTTTATATATATATATATATATATATATATATATATATATATATATATATATATATATATATATATATATATATATATATATATATATATATATATATATATAAATATATATATTACAATCCGCTTCTGATCCACACTCCCTTTCAGTAGGTGGCGGTAAAGCACCTAATAAGTGAAATAAAGACATAAGAAGAAGGAGAAGAAGAAGTATGTTATTATTGCCGCCATATTGAACTGGCTGACAGAAGAAACGTGTTAAATCCCTGTGGTTAAATCGAAGACGACATCGCAAATTCATATTGATATATATATATTTATTTTTACTTAATTAACATTAAGTTTATTATTTTAATTTAGGTCTGATTTGTAGTCTTTTCTGCATTGAGAACAATGGGGAAGAGGTATTACTGCGACTACTGTGACCGCAGCTTTCAGGACAACCTACACAACAGAAAGAAGCACCTGTTCGGCGTGCAGCACCACCGGGCGAAGAAAGCCTGGTTTGACAACTTCAGAGGTACTCGGGGCATTCCTGGGATTCGGTGCCTTTTGTGTCCCCAGTCTAAACTTACTGCCTTAAAATGTTGAACAATATAAACTTTAAACCTGTCTTAGTCACAAATGACACAATTTGAATTCTAAGCATTATTAAAAAATAATTGAAGACATTTTACAGGATTTTGAACCATCACAATTTTTATGTTCCCAGGCCCGTGTATCCCAATTTCATAATTAAGACACTTACTATATATATATATATATTTTTCCAAATAACTTTTTTACATTGTTGGTTATATCAACAGTTATGATAATATTCAATTAATATATTCTTTTAAATTATTACATTTATTTTTGCAATTATAATCAAGGTGTTTTACCGATTTTCTCTTTCAAATTTGATGTGGTTAACCTTATTATGTCCACCCTGTTAAGGAAAAAATACATTAGTAAAAAATCATAGTTTTAAAATTACAATTTTAAAAACTATGCAATTATTTATTAGACACACCTTCTATGTTAGCTTCTTTTTGCTTAGATGTTTTAGGTCAGAATGTCCCCTCAGAAGACCTAACAGAGTGGACACAGAAGAGTGTACATAATTGTGAAAGTAATGTATGTTTAAAGTTGAAGTAGTGTTGTTAAAGTTATTTGGCAATGTTTTACATATTGTTTCATATCTAAGTCCAGTTCAAACTAAAATAATTATGTAACCTTTTTGTATGTGAGAGATAGAAAATGATTATTATTATTATTATGTCATAAAATCTGCAAAAAACATACAAATAATACAGTGACAAGGAAAATGTACTGGAGAATCAATAATGCAGTATTTTAAAAAGTAAACAAAAATGCTTTTTAGGCATTTGAATCTGAAAATGAAAAATGTAAAATGATGTGCTTGTGAGAGGTACAATTCACACACAATATGCAAATTTTCTGATAACTTATTAACTGATATCTTTTTAAATGGAAAAATTTAGTTTTTAGTATTAGTATAGGCCTAATACTAAATTAGTATCCATTAGTATTTGAAACTGTTGTTCATTTGTCCCGAACAAGGTGGACATTTTTGATCTTCCATTTATTTTATTTTGTTTAATAAATTGTTAAATGTATTTACCCAAGCTTGACCAAAATCATTTTTCAAATGTTTTACATCACCCTATCATGACTACACGAGAATGTCTTTTTGAGTTTGAATTTCTACATTTTATGATGGAATACCAGGAATGACCCACTCATAGATAACAACACACAGCGGCAGGAGGTTTTAGAACAATTATGTTAAGGTAAAGCACTTTTTTAATTTGTAATTTTTATTTTCAGATGTTGCCACAGTTTTAAATGAAGAGCGGACAAAGGAACCCTGCAGAAAGTTTCTTCAGACAGGTAAGACATTTGACAGAGTAAACCGATGTGTTGCTTCTTTACCGGTAGTTAAATATGTTTTCTTTTATGAACCTGATAGTGTGCTTGTTTCTCTCACTGCCTTTCAGGACAGTGTGTATTTGGTCCAAACTGTCGTTTTTCACACATGTCTGAGAGCTACATGCAGATGCTGGAGCAAAAGATTGATGGTGAGGTGCTACAGTGATCTCCTGATGCCTTTTAGGTGTATCAATGATCTTTAGAGAAGGCATGCTTAGTGCTGATCAGGCTGTTGACATACACTTACACATTTTCACAATTTGTTAAACTGAGTACATTGTTGTAATTTCCTGTCAGATGAAAAGCGACGGAAGGAAGACCCTGACCAAGGTAGATCATCTACTAAGCGCAGCATTGATGAATGGCTCTCCAGAAGAGAGAAGAAACGAGCTGCTTTGACATCAGGAAGGTAGGGCTGGGTAAAAAATATAGATTTCTTGATTTTAATCGATTCTCATTTTTATGAACCGATTTTCTTGGTATTTAAGAATCGATTAGTCATCCTGTTTTCAGTTGATGAATGAATGGAACATTGTAGCGTGCATCCCATCCAATAAATGGCAATAATCTTTGTGCTTTGTTACTATTGATATGAAACAAAGTCTCAGATTTCAAATTACATCCATTTTCTTTTGGAATTCAAAAACATAGGCTAAATACCGTTTTGGTGCTGTGGCGTGAGATCGCTCTGGCGCAGCTCAGCTCAAGAGAAGCAGCAGCGCGGAGTGCACATGATCTTTTCTTCCGCCTTAATAATACCAGTTACAGCGCGAAATAAACATGAATGAGCATCTGAAAGTGTTAAAAGATAGAGTTCAACTTCTCGAAATCCGTATCATGTCACATGGAATCGCTCAATCAGTGTTTCAACCGTGGAAAGACGTCAGTAAAACAATGTCATGTAATGTCACATTTACCTCTGAAAAACCATATCCAGTGACCATAAACTCCTTAGTCAGCTAGAAAAATTAACTCTAGACAGGATCATTTTGCTAAATATATGCACCATATTACATATTCATTATAATTTTTAATGTTCTTCAGTATTTAATGCATGTTTGAATAAATCTGGCAAGTTTTTATGACAGCCACCATTTAAATGTTTATATTTCATATAACTTCATTATTATAAAAATAAATAAAAGTTTAATTTAAGTATTTGTATACAAATCAGTTAATTTTTACCTTCAATATTATAGTAGGCTAATGAAGCCGAGTAGTCTACAACTGACTCCCATAGTTTACAGGATTTGTTAAGAGATTTGTTTTCCTTGAGAAAATTTGCCATGATATCCAAAATAATCAACATTGAATCGAATCGAAATCGAATTGAATTGCAAGCTTGTGAATCGAATTTGTATTGAATTGTGAAATTTGTTAGCCAGGGAAAACCCAGACAACTTCCGGCAAATTTAGATTTGCTCTGCAAGTAGTCTGGCAAAGAGCTCATTCAAGCCCATTTCTAATCCGTCGAAATCGCGGCACCAATCAGAAACGTTGGGGCGGGCTTTACACAATGACGATCGCTCTGATTGGTTTTAGGTCCATCCAATTCTAGGGGTCGACCAATTAATCGGTCGGACGATTAATCGACCGATTTTTTAACATAATCGGCATCGGCCAATATCCAGTATATCAAGCCGATTATTAGGCGGGCGCATCTGTGGGCAGCCTTGTGTTGTTGTTGTGGACGCATGCTGCGCCTAGAGTCATTCTCCAGCAGAGTGAGCAGACCTCATCCAGTGCCTAAGGAAGGAGCTAAGTTCCTTGGAGAAAACTCCTTTATATTTAATTAAAACCTTTTGATATGTTACTGCCAACTTCGAGAAAAAATATGAATAGGCGACATGACGTTCGGTGGATATTGATAGCGTAGTTGAGGTTGCATTAGCACAGCAGAAGGGTTGCTATCATGTCACAACAATAAGTAAGCAAGAATTTTGCAATTACAGACAGAGAATCTGATACTTTTATTTGTTCTGTTTTGTGTGTCTTATATTTGAGAGGGTTGTCACTCAATGCAGAGAAATAAGTAATAAAAAAGTGACCATAGGTTAGTGAAGGACTGGCTTTGCTTTGCTAGCGTCGTCGCTAGGGTTGGGTAGCTACAGACAGACCCGGTGCTAATACGGCACTGGTGCCTTAACGACCGTTATTTACCAGACCGAATATCAATGCGTATTTCTGTGCTTCTCTTGGATGCTCTGAAAACGGATGTTAGAAACGTGACGCTAGTCAGCAGTTAACTTTAGCTGGATTAAACACGGTTAAAATGCTGGCCAAACAGTGTAATGTGTGACTGTATTTCACTGTAGACTAGGGGTGGAACATGTATTCGTATTAGGGCTGTCCCCGACTATGGATTTTCATAGTCGAATCAGAATCGTCATGTCTTGCCCATAGTCGACTAATAGTCGAATCATGTGTATGGGGGCGGGGCTTTAACGTTTCAAAGCCGCGATGTACAGAAAATCACACAAAGATATAGAAGAAAATGTATAAAAACATTTTTGATCAATAAAACTAAGAAATAACATAAATAACTCCAGAAAGGCCACACTGCAGATTTGCATTTCACATGCAAATCAAATTAAATCGGCTAAATTACCTGTGCGAGCAGGCCAGCCTACAGCACAACATCGATGCACCGAAAAAATAAACAATTAATTTACTAAATTAAATTAGAACAGAATATACCTTTCTAATAAATAAAAATACAAAACGAAATAAATCAGATTCAAGTCACAGGATGAGGAGCAAATGTGTGCAAAATGCCTAAAGTGCAGGGGAACATATATTCAAAACACAAGCCACAAATAGTTAGATTAGATAACCCTGACAGATTAATAAATAAAATAAAAATAAAGAAATGATTAAAATAACGATAGTAGCCAGAATTTTCAACTTTGTCTTTTTAACTGCAGAAACAGCAATAAATGCTAAACTGGAGAGGCAGTCTTTTTAGCTAATAATGTTCACAGCATCCAAAAATAAAATTAGAACCGGCTGAAAAGTTTTGAAATCACTTGTACCTGATCGAGAGAACAAATCCTGAACGTCTTTCACTCTGTCTGTCCGTTGGAGTCTTTTCAAATTGTGCGCGCGGATAAAATACATTCTAACGTGAAACCCAGTCTATGCGTGAAACATGTTAACGTTGGCCGGCAGAAGTGCGATCATGGTTTTCCTGATGCTAAATCCAGCCTTGGAGAATATCCTTTCTGATGGTGTACATCCACACTTTAGATTTTCTTATCCCAGACATTGTTAAAGATTTAAATCCTTGCCGCGAAGACGCTCCTCTGTCGGTCACGGATTGAAAGTGAAACTTAAATCTGTCACGGGGTGTTTGGATTTATTCACGCACGTTAAAAAATATTTATTAAAAGCTTCTTTCTTTGCACATTTTTATATAGGCCTACAGCATTATCATAATAGGCTGAATATTAACGTATTTACATAAAAGCTAGTTCTATGTGAAATCAGACATTGAGCGCCCTCATATAGCCAAAGTGGCATGATCCTCGTTTCATAACACCCCTGCGAAGATTCGACCGTGAGATCGGTAGTCGAATCAGGCTCCTCCTATCGAAGCATCGAATCTTCGACTATTCGGGGTCACCCCTAATTCGTATTGAACCGAAACGGTACGGGCGTCATGGTTCGGTGTATACATTTACACGGAGAATACATGGTATAAAAATAAATAAAACTCGCGTGCAAATTAATTCATGTAATGCGGAACTACTGTTAGATACGCGGGTTCTTTGGGGACACCTAATCTGTAGCCCCGCCTTAGCTCTGAAGCAGGCTGCGATGTAAAGATTGCAATGCTGGAGTATGGTGTGTGTGTGTGGAAGAGAGAGAGAGAGAGGGAGACTCGGGAGAGGGAGAGAGGGGCGCGGGCGCGATCGAAAAGTCGCGTGTGTTTAAAGTCGCAAAGTGTTTACTTATATTTGTGTGTGTGTGTGTGTGAGGCGCGGATGCGATCGAACAGTGGAAACATAAAAACATACTCCGTCATTTTGTTTACAAGACATCATTCAAACTGCAAAGTGTTTAAGTTACTGTTAATTACAATTTTAAGGAAAACAAATATATTAATCTGAAATGTAGCAAATTAATTTAATTCATTCAGGTACAATTACCAAACATATCTCAAGGTCACAACAAGTGCAGATTGGTCAAGTGTTCAATAAATGTTTTTGTTGAGAAATCTTGTCTATCTTAAGTAATTATTTGTGTTATATTTTATCTTTCAAATAGAGGTTAAAAACAAGCACATAATCGGCCAAATATCTGCCAAAATAAATCGGCAGCATTAATCGGCCATCGGCCGACCCGGATTTCAAAAGATCGGCATCGGCATCGGCCTGAAAAAACCCATATCGGTCGACCTCTATCCAATTCTATCCAAAGGATTTTAACTGTGACAAGATGATTGACAGGGCAGTTTACGTGACAGGATGCACGCGACAGATCCGTCCGATAAAGATGACGAAGTAGTATGTCCCAAAGCTTGCCTACTTTTTTGCTACACATTCAAAAGTAAATACCTTTTCTTCACATAAAGAGTACATACTTTTATGGCGTAGTTAGGCGAATTGGGACGCAGCATATGGCTTTACACGATGACGATCGCGATCGCTCTGATTGGTTTTAGGTCTATCCAATTGCGCCCAGAGGCATTTGAGCGACGTCCGTTGGTGACGCCCCTTTGGAAATGAGTTATTAATGAAGCTTTCCCAGACCATAACTCAGTTAGTGAGAATGGTCTGGTTTTAACCAGGCTAGAAATTTGTGTCAATACCCAGCCCTAGTACTTAATGCAGGATACTGGACAGAATGGTGATTTGGAAAGGCTGGTTTGTTTCCAATTAATGTTTCATTCACTAAGATGGGTTATCCGGGCTCAGGTCTCATTTATTTTTAGTTTGATGTTGACAAATGATCAGTTCTCTTCCTCGCACGCAGGGCTGGAAATGGCTGAGATTCACTGGAGGGGCTCTAGTTGGAAAGATTTTTTTCCCCAGATGTTTTCAAATATAACATCTTCTATAATAACATTAAACAAATATCATGTTTCCACCCCCCAAAAATTTCTTGAACAATTTCAAAACAGGCACATGAAAGATCAGTTAACAACATTTATGAATTGTGTGTGTGGCACAAACATGTTCATTCAACAGATTGAGATAAATACCTGTTTAATTTAATTTTGGCCAAATTTAAGATACATTGTGTAAGAATCTGCATATGTGGTGCATGCAGAATTGAACAGGTCACACAGACATTTTAAATACATTTAACCTGTCCTCAGGTTACAGAAGACCGTAGAATGTTTTGGATGGCTACCTCTCAGTTTAATGCTCAGTTAAATCAATTATTAAACACATTTAAGAGTTAATCCAGTTTTAAGGGTAAAGGAAGCTAATGTGCATTCTAAAAATCTTATATATATATACACTCACTTAAAGGATTATTAGGAACACCATACTAATACTGTGTTTGACCCCCTTTCGCCTTCAGAACTGCCTTAATTCTACGTGGCATTGATTCAACAAGGTGCTGAAAGCATTCTTTAGAAATCTTGGCCCATATTGATAGGATAGCATCTTGCAGTTGATGGAGATTTGTGGGATGCACATCCAGGGCACGAAGCTCCCGTTCCACCACATCCCAAAGATGCTCTATTGGGTTGAGATCTGGTGACTGTGGGGGCCATTTTAGTACAGTGAACTCATTGTCATGTTCAAGAAACCAATTTGAAATGATTCGAGCTTTGTGACATGGTGCATTATCCTGCTGGAAGTAGCCATCAGAGGATGGGTACATGGTGGTCATAAAGGGATGGACATGTTCAGAAACAATGCTCAGGTAGGCCGTGGCATTTAAACGATGCCTAATTGGCACTAAGGGGCCTAAAGTGTGCCAAGAAAATATCCCCCACACCATTACACCACCACCACCAGCCTGCACAGTGGTAACAAGGCATGATGGATCCATGTTCTCATTCTGTTTTCGCCAAATTCTGACTCTACCATCTGAATGTCTCAACAGAAATCGAGACTCATCAGACCAGGCAACATTTTTCCAGTCTTCAACTGTCCAATTTTGTTGAGCTCGTGCAAATTGTAGCCTCTTTTTCCTATTTGTAGTGGAGATGAGTGGTACCCGGTGGGGTCTTCTGCTGTTGTAGCCCATCCGCCTCACAAATGCTTTGCTTTTGATACCTCCCAAAAATACCTCCCATTCACAAATGCTTTGCTGCATACCTCGGTTGTAACGAGTGGTTATTTCAGTCAAAGTTGCTCTTCTATCAGCTTGAATCAGTCGGCCCATTCTCCTCTGACCTCTAGCATCAACAAGGCATTTTCGCCCACAGGACTGCCGCATACTGGATGTTTTTCCCTTTTCACACCATTCTTTGTAAACCCTAGAAATGGTTGTGCGTGAAAATCCCAGTAACTGAGCAGATTGTGAAATACTCAGACCGGCCCGTCTGGCACCAACAACCATGCCACGCTCAAAATTGCTTAAATCATCTTTCTTTCCCATTCTGACATTCAGTTTGGAGTTCAGGAGATTGTCTTGACCAGGACCACACCCCTAAATGCATTGAAGCAACTGCCATGTGATTGGTTGATTAGATAATTGCATTAATGAGAAATTGAACAGGTGTTCCTAATAATCCTTTAGGTGAGTGTATGTATCTATTTTTTTACAGTCTATGATATATATATATATATATATATATATATTAACTTATCCTTTTTCTTAAACAATGGTTCAAATGGTTGAAATGTGATGTTTTTATTATAAATCTTTTTTTTTTTGTTGAGGATCTGACCATAGACATTGAGTTTTTTAAAAACCATGTTGCTGCCTAAACATGTTCAGAATTTAAAGGGTATTAATGAGTTGATCTCCCCCTCCTTCTCACAACCTGTTTCATCACATGATGTTATTATGCTGTTTTTACTCAATGAGCTGGAAATTGAAAATCAGATCACAATTCTGCCGCGATTCTGAATTGTCAGCTATAACGTAATTTGCTGGAGGTGATGACAAAATGTTAGTTGCTGCAGTCTATTTAAAAAAAAAAAAAAGTATTTGAATGAATTATAAAAAAAAAAAATATATATATAAAAAAACTTTTTAAAATCTATTTTGATCACTACTGTAGACTTCAGTGTTTATCTGATTATGAACTATAAACTTTTATCTCAGTACTTCTGTGATCATTTGAATTACTGTAACACAGAAATAATGCTACTTTTTGTAAAGCTATTTCATACCTATACATGACAGCTGCTCTCTCTGGGGCAGCGCCAACGCTGATTTGAATGTTCCGCTGTAATCGTAGCTACGTTTGTCAAATGTTTAAAAGACGTAGCTGATATGTCAGTATTTTTTTATTTATTATATTTTGCGCTTTGTTTTTGTGATGAATTCGTATCGCTTTCGTAGGCTATTGAGTGAATAAAAGATAGAGAGCCCTTTCATTTCCCTAAAAAATCTAACCAATTTGAACTGGAACACGCAAAATATATATATATATATATATATATTTATGATAATTAATTTGAAAATTTTATAATTCTCCTCGACAAAAGAAAAACTCCTATGTTATCTGTTTTTTGGTGTTCAGTATTATGGTAAATACAGAGAGACTTTTTACAACCAGTTTTGTTATGATTGAACATGTTGCTTATCTTTATGTATGAGGAATTCCAGATGCTTGGGTGCAAGTGTGCTTCAGAGCATTCAAAATACATGAACAATCTTGTTTAGAGGTCACCTTGACACATTAAAGTGAGATGCCTGCAGCTGTTTCATTTGCATAATTACCTGCATATAGGTTCCAATGGTAGAGAATACACACATGCTCTTGAGCTCAGCAGTTTAACCTGTTACTCCTTTTATTTTCAGAGTTTTAAAGATAGAAGAGGAAGAATGCACTGAGAACATCGAGATTCCTCCATATCTGCTGTCTATTCCAGATCTTCCTCCATCTCTCCATCCCCCACCAAATGGTGGTTGGAAAATGACACAGCAAAATGAATGGGGTTGAAATGGAGTTTGTAAAAAATCCTTTTTTAATGCTTTTTCCCCCAAGAATATGCTTCTAACTGTTACTGTTACAAAGCCATTTTATAATTTTTTTTGAAGTGAAAACAATGTACGTATTTGTATGGAAGTATATAGCAATAGAAATGAAGGTGCATGCTGAAAGGAAAAGCTTTTTTTATAGATATATAAAAAATCCAGTGCAATTAATTTCATAATATGGAGTTGTAATTTGTGTGTCTATAAAGGAGCTCAGTTAGAGTTAACATAATTGGTTGCTTTATCAAGAAGTTGAGTGTTCTCAGGCTGAACGCTATTGTTTTTGTCTGCCTTCTGTGGTTTAGATTGAAATTCAGATGAGGCAAGCATTTTCAATTTAGTCCTGATTGCTTGTTGCAGGGACATTTTGTACTGTTTGCTTGCATGGACTTAGTAAACTCCTGTTGTCTTCACTGATGAATGTTACGCTAGACTGTGATGTATTAGATTTACAGACCTGGTGATGAAAAGTCATATTAGATACGTGTTGGAGCAAAGATAAAATGAGTCGTCTAAAAAAAAACAAAAAACGTTTTTTCTGGTCTAGTAGAGTTTAGTAACCAGCATCAGTTGTATACAGCACATACAAAAAAAGAAAAAGAAAGATAGCAGACCTGTTCCACCAAAGCATGTATTTTATAAGTGTATTTTTGTGGAAATGTGACCAAATGCCTTGCCTTGCCTCTGATACTCACAATCTGATTTTGCTCTCTCAAATGCAAGAATGTAGAATGTGTTGAATAATGAAAAGACCAAAGAAGAAGCACCACTGTTTTAATTCAGTTGTTCACATGGTACATTTAAATGTAACATCAGCACATTTTTGCCACATCATAGATTCAAGATGGTTTTCTAGGGCTACATTGATGCAATATAAAGTTACTTACATTGTATATATTACTGTTACATCACTACATTAATATAATTATGTGAGCTAATTTGTAACTGCCAATGTGTATCAGCCATTGTGTAGGCAAATGCAATAGATGGCATTTAAGTAAATGTGCTGTAATTTTTCCATGTGAAATAAGATTAATTTATATGAAAGAAATATTGGGAAAATACAAAAATAAAACTATATTTCATATAATTCTAGGAGTCTTACCCATTTATTACTCTGATTGAAAAAACATTGCCATGTTAAATAATAATATCCTATAAGTGTGTAAAAAACTATTTGCACAGCAGGTCACATGCTTGAGCTTTGGAAATCAAAAGCATGATATGTTTCTGATGTCCTGAAATCAGTATCTCAATTTGTATATCACAGTAAATTGTCATCAAAAAGCATAGGTTGCATATTTTGAGAACAAAGGCTGACTTTAACATTACACAATACAACATCAGAAAATTACAAATGCATGCAACTGCAAAGAAACAGGTTTTCATCATTGCTTCTTGCGCAAAGGTTGTGCCATTATGTCAGCATTACCTTCATGTGTAAAAAAGCAAGTCAGAATGTCTGAGTTTGCTGATTACACATAAAAAATACCTTCTGTAATGAATAATATTAATAATATTTCTCTGAATCAAGTCTTAATAATGATATGTTTCACTCTACAACCTTGTTAAACTAATGCAATACTCATAATTTTAATTATATGCAGTTGCAGATCCATTTAAATGCTTACTCATGACAGACATATATTATTGTTTTTCAGTCAGAGAAAACGTATTCATATCAATTAAGTGTCATCTGTGATATAGCACAAACACATGTGAATTCAATACTGGGAAAGTGCACAAAAATATAGACTTTGGACTTCAAACTTAATACACACATAACAACACCATCCAACTTACTGTTTAGGCACTGAGATTACTGACAAATGCATAAATTACAGATAGATGCTGGATGCATACATTTATTTCTGAGTATGCATAAGCCAAATATTGCTTGTTACCATTAACTCACACCAAACTTAAAGCTATTAGGTTCAAAATATTACTTTTGAATAATGTGGTTCATTCCCTTTGAGTTATGAATGCGTAAACTTAAAAGAAATGAAAGCTTTAAACTTATCCTGTAATTGTCTTGTTGACCAGGATAATGTGGAGACATATTAGGGTAACACTTTGCAATAAGGTTTCATACTTTAGTTAAAAATAAAAATTCTGTCGTCATTTACTCACCTTCAAGTTGTTCCAAACCTATATGCATTTCTTTCTTCTGAACACAAAAGAAGATATTTTGAATAATATGTGTAACCAAACAGTTGATGGGCCCCATTGACTTCCATAGTGTGGGAATGCTATGGAAGTCAATGGGGTCTACCAACTGTTTGGTTACACATATTCTTCAATATATACTCATACAAGTTTGTAACAACTTGATGGTGAGTAAATGATAACAGAATTTTCATTTTTTCGGTGAACTATCCCTTTAACATGAACTAAGAATGAACAATACTTCAAAAGTATTTAGTAATCTTAGTTAATTTTTTTATTTCAACATTTAGTAATACATTATTTTAAAAAAGTTGTATTTGTTAACATTAGTTAATGCACAGTGAACTAAAATGAACAAACATTGAATGACTGTATTTTTATTAACCGCCATTAACAAAGATTAATACTGTAATAAATGTTTTGCTCGTTGTTAGTTCATGTTATTTAATACATTAATCAATATTAACAAATGAAACCTTATTGTAAAGTGTTACCCATATTAGGTTAAAAGTAAATGATGTGAGAAAGTTAATGGCGTGATTTATAAATTAAAAATTTAACATTATACAGATTACAACACCCCAAAACAATGAAAACCACACATTGTTGAAGAAAATAATGATAATATTGATACAGACTAATAATTTACTGACAACACTGATGTTATCAAAATGCTAGGAAACATTTCATGCAAATATGTAATCATATGTATTAACACCCAGAACAGTTATATTGCAGGATATCGACAAAAACATTTAGCCTTGTGTGGCACACTATCTGAATAGTCTGTAATATTCAGGCAAAATTAATAAAAGATCTGTCAACAAACAATCCTGAGGGTCAAGACTGGAAGAAATACAATTTTTGCAAGTTAACAAAAGACAATTGCACAGGTTAGAATCAGTAACGCTTTGGGTTGTCACCAAATTTACACTCTATTTTCCATCACAGTTTATTACTGGTAAATTTCTAGTACATTCATTTTCTTTTTTTAATTGCTCTGAGCCTAAATACTCTTGGTGACAGACAAATATTATTTCATCTGTCATTTCTTTCTGTATAAACAAATATCCCAAAAGGTGAAACCAGTGTTTGGGACCATGTTTGTAAAATAAATCTACTGTATCTAAAACTATGTACCATACATGATCCGCTGACACAACGTTGTTACAAATTGTGGAAATATTTGTGTCAATGTCATAATGTCATGTTATATAATGACTCTGACACAGTGTTAATATAAAGTGGATTACAACTATACAATATAATATAATATTTTAAGTATGATGTGCTACATTATAATAGATGTCTACTTTGTAACATAAGCCAAGGAAACATGTAATATTTTATAGGACAATGATCATTACTAATTGCTCCTGTTTTGTTTCTACACAATAATGACCATGACACTTTTAAACTATATTGTTTTGGGCAAAATTATTATTATTATTTTTTTTTTTTTGCCTGTCCAACAACAGTCTGTCTTTACCTTGAGTTTATAGTAGACTGAAAGTGCAGCCTTTGGTGTTTCTGTAAAACTGTGACCATTAGAAACTAGTTACATTTGGACTTTTTTGCATTTTTACCTTGTTTCCTTTCATCAGTCATTCGTTGTCTTAGAAACAGATCTGTTCATTTCATTCCTCTTCGAAGCATCTGATTGGCTGCGATGAGCATGACGCTGATGATAAATGCAATGGCGAAGGCACAAATCAAGCTCTTGCGCACACAGGTGTGCTTGACTTGTTGCATGGGACTTGCTTTGAGGACAAGTTGAAGAAAAATAGAAGAGAAAAGATTATTATAGATGGATTTTTTTTCAACAGATATATATTTATAAAACATCGGTACTTGAATCTGATTGGTGATATAGTCCAACAACTCTAGGACTTTTATCTGTTTGTATCACTCCACTGAAAGTATACTTTTCAGTGCCTCTTTCTGTAGGTTACATAGTTTCACCAGTAGGTGGCGACAAGTGAATGTCTTTATAAGTGAGTCAATGAATCTGTCGCTGCGTCTGAAATCACATACTGTATTGTAGCTACTACATTTGGTTTGAAACTTTTTTCATGACCATTAAAGAAGTATGTTCTATATAGAATGAATATGGGTAGGATGAATGAAATTCGGACATACTACATCTGCGAATCCTCTCCAGTGGCCTCACGGGATAGTAAAGTGTTTATCAAATGGGCACTTCAGAATCTTGGTGGAAGTAATAGGTCATCTGGGTAATTTTCGCCTACTGTTTTTTGAATAATATGTGTTTGGACATTCTAGTATGCTAATCTGAATTCAGCCCCTGTCTTTATGAGTGAGTCATTGAATCATTCATTCAACAAATAAACGCTAGAAACCGAATACAAACTTTACATGAACTTGCAAATCAGAACACTGCCAATATTGTGTTTAAAATGTATGCTTTAACTTGTTGTTTATTAAGCTGTTGTATAAAAGTAATCACACTCGCAATCATACTGTAATTATCTGGCTGCTGTGGCCAACGTTATATTTCTCAACTTTGTCCTCAAGTGGGTTATAGTTTTTTTGCTATATTTAGATACAATATGAGTATAAACTTATAAAATGTAAAATAAAAATGTACCAGCTGCTGGTATTTAGTAAAAAATGATATACCAAAGAGTATGAGGTGTGCAAGTTCTCAATTGCAGATACACTCAAGTTCATTTGCAGATCCACTCCCCACTGTCCTGTTTCAAACAGATTTATGAGCTCCTTTATTTCCCCAGGACTACCAACAGCATATATTTCAGCTAAAAATAGACAGTTTTTCTACACTACAGCAATGGCCTCAGTGTCTTGGGTTTTTAATGGAGTTGACAGACAATTTTGATTGACATGATAATGCCCAGACACTTCATAATGAAACGGATGCGTGGGCACACACAGTGAGCGCATATGGTAGAGGCAAACAGGTCAAGGTCAATGTACCATGTTTGTCACAATTTTCTTATGTTTTTCTTTTCTTTCTTTTTTCTGAGAATTGATAATGTATGAATACTTACTGTCAATATCTACTTGGCACTCGGGGCTGTTTAAGTGACTCTCCTCTGTCATTATAATGTTCTCAATGTCTTTCATAGTCAAATGGTCACAGAAGGTGTCATACAGGAGTCTCTTCAGCTCATCCACAGTCAGCTTTTGCATGTCACACTAATGACAAAAAGAAAAAGAAGAGTAAAAGTGACCTTTTCATTAAAGGAACAATGTTCAAAATTCTGAATGTTCCTGTAAATGATTATATAACTACTATAAATGATCAGCAGGCTGCACAGATGAGTTATACTAAATAGCACATTTAAGAGAAGATTGCCTTTTAATGGACTGAAGCAGCACTTTCAACATTAATTTTAATTCAGTGCTATTACTACCAAAGGAATGTCAGCAAGTTAATTGTAGAGTGTGAATAATATATGAATAATCTTCTTTTCCACCTGTAATCACAGGGAGTCACAGGACAATGGGACAAAGTAAAGCTGAAGCCAGACAGAACTAAGGGGGGAAGACTAGAGGGGGGAAATAATTGAGATTATTTCAAAGAAAACCTCCACACCTTCCAGAATATGGAGTCAAACTCGGCTCCGTGGAACCTGTCAGGCATACCAGCTGAAGACAGCTTTGGTCCGAGAAGTGCTACGAACTCTTCAAAGTCAACCTGACCATCACCTGCAAAATAAAAGATACGAAACACACGGACCAGCTTCACTGTTACCTTTTCTTGTGGGAGATCGTAATCTTACGCTGATCCAGCAGAACAGCCAGACCCTAATCTTTGAGTCGTTATCAGAAACATCAGGCCTTTGTTCAATGATTCACAATAACCATTACAATATTGAATTGTTTTGCTCTTGCAGTTGTGTTATATTGAATTTGCAATTCCACCATACCTCTCTGATAAATGTTCCCATAACAGTGCATAGATCTAATCAGAACAAGACGAATTAATAGTGATCCAGAGAATATCACATCATTTAGTTAAGAATGTTGTGCTGAAATGTGCAGAGCTTGTGTGGCCAAAACGTGAAATGTTTGTGAGGGCTGATATACCATCCATGTCCAGTCTTTGAATGATCACCTCCAGCTCCACTTCGTTTGGCATGTAACCAAGAGACCGCATGGCCACTCCCAGCTCCTGTTTGGAGATGAATCCATTCCCATCGCGGTCAAACACCTTAAAGGCTTCACGGATCTCTGCAGATGCGCAAGATACAATGCCACGTCACAACATACAATGCCGTAAACTTTTCTAATGATTCTAATATTAACGTTAACATTAAGTATATCAGTATGCCTGATCGGAAAGTTGAACCATTTTCTGACTTCTTCCGAATTAATAACAGGGGGAAAATTGGAAAAAAAAGTGCTATGAGTGAGTGTCCTTTAAATATCAGGAGATAATCAAATAAAACATTAATAACTGTAATTAAAGGTCATTAATAATAGTCACAAGTACATTTTTATAATTCTGAAACTATTTTCATTTGACAAGCCATATTTTTATTTGCCATGACATCCACATAGTAAATATTATAGATAAAATGTCTGTTAACATATTAAATAATGGGAATACTTTTTGGTGTAAAACAAACTATATTTGTTCAGGTGTTAAAAATAGTCTATATATGGACACAATGGACTACAATATAGCTAAAGCAGACATGAGATTACATGTGGTATCTGATTTCATATTCTAAAACAAAAAGAAAATGCTTTAAAGAAATTCCCCATATCACTATATATAATTAAGGAAAAATGAAGAGACAGGCCTTTATCTCTCAGGAACTGAATGAGTGTCAGTTAGGTCTGTGTATCACATGCATGCACATATTGGAAGGCTATACACAGAAACAATATGTATAAAATCACACAAAATGTGTTTTCTTGAAGACACTTAGACAGAAGTGAATGGTTTGTTAAATAGTTTACATTGATCTTATATGATGTGAGTATCTCTCAAAATGATTAGCAATTTGTCATTTATTAAATGTGACTTTGTCAAAAGATTCAGTATTGTAAATGTTGAATGTCATACAAGTGTTAAAATACTAGTCATTTGCGACATTTGTATTTAGATATGAACGCCCACCTTCACCCTTCATATTGCAAGCTTTGAACTCCATGTGATGGCGTTTGTTCATACGCTCATTTCAAACCAGCATAATCTAAATGAAAATATGCACAATTCGTAGTAGCCTATACATGAATAAAATAAAATAAATCAGTAGTGTGAAGGACAAAAAACAAGCACTTTCTTTATTGTGGACAGTAGCGGCTGCCACAGGGCGCTCTCCGTGGTGCTGAAACACACATTCACAAAGTACTATCCCCACAGATAACGTCTCCGTTTAACTTAAAATGAAATATCACTTACCCTCCACTTCATCCTCGGGGAGGCTGACAGGAGCCCTGTAGGAGAGGATATCTGGAATAGAGCAAAGTCCCCTGTACATGAACCTGGAAGTCACAGCACGCACGGGCATTTCTGCGAGGACAAACCAACGCTTGTATTCTGATCTTCATAAAGCACCTGTAGTTCGGCCACTGCAACTTTACCACAGAGCGCTTTTTGGAAGCTCAAAGCCAACAATCACAACGCTTGTCTGATTCATCTTCATCCTGTCTTATTGTGGCCCAGGTGCGATTAGTCACTCTGCACATTCATGCAGAAATGATAATTCATTCGATCGATTGCGGATTGCATTGCATCAGGTGCAAAAACTATTGCCATATGATTTCACCAAACATTCAAGTATTGCCATTCAGACGGAGCTTGTATGGTACAGGTACGCGTATATTGCGGGAAATGTCCCCCTTGTTCTGTACATCTTCAACTGGGTTTGAAGGATGAACGTAGAGATTCCCAACGCCTGTTCAAACACAACGTGCTGTCGTTTCTCCTTGAGATTACGGTGGCTCCATTAGCTTATATTAACCGGGTATAAATCTACACGATGCACACAGGAACCTCCGTTCGAGTGCAAAAAAAACCCCCCGAATTGTGTCACATTATACTAATGCGCATTACCTCCTGGGCATCACCGCCTCCCTCACGCGCTTGATGCAATCCTACAGGTAGTCGAACGGTCTCGAGTTATACAAATCAGAATATGCTGAAGAATTCCAATCACCGAGATTTCTAACATTCTAATCATTTTTGTCCATTTGTCCAAAATGATTCCACTTGATTCTTAAATAAATGACAAAGCACACGAAAAAAAGGATCCTCCATTACAGAATGACAAATAACGTGTTGATTTACTACTAGAAATATACTGATGGCAGTTGATTTGCGGAAGCTCGAGATGCTAAACAAAAATCCAAGAAATCTCTGCGCAGATGTGTCCTCGGTGAGGTCTGATCCACGAATGCGCGAGCACCTGGTGCATAATGTCTCTTCAACCAAAGTCACTCGCCCACTCTATATGCGCGCGCTCAAATGCGCCTAGATAACAAAGCCCACTTTCAATCAAACTCTTTCGATTTCCCCAAAAGCTTTTATCTTTATTTTTGTTGTACTTTGTCTGTAACTTATCGAGTGTGTACTGATCTGAAGTTCTAGGGTCGGTGTAGGCTATATTCAGGGTTTCTACTCTATGCGGTGTATGGGTCTTTATCATTTAATTGAGTAGGCTATTGTAGGCGTGTGCGAGGTGTAATTTATATGAAGAAACTCGTAAAAATATTGCTGTAAAAATATTACTGTATTAAAGTATGAAATGGTTCCACTGACTATAGTCTCAACCTCAGTTGCGTGTTTTTAACTAGAGATCGACCGATTTTAGATTAAAAAAAATATTAGATCGATTTTTTTTTTTGTAACAGATATACGATACCAATTGTTTGCATGTTTATATGCCTGATAACCGATATACAGAACCGATATTTATTTATTGTTTTATTTCTGATTTTGACAATTATAACAACAACATTGAACTGAACAAGCTGTATTATGTAACAGTTTTTAAATACTTTAATTTCTGCAATTTCAATCCCTCCTTACATACAAAACAAAACACACTTCTACATCAATAAATAGAGTCTGAAAGAGTGCAAAAAATATTTAGTGCAATGTCACTAAAGTGTCTTTTTAAAAATAAAATCACATTGCATACAGGTGAGTATAGCCTATTATTTTATTGTCTCAGCGGGTTTGTTAAGATTTGTTCAGATTATATCAGGCTTAGTGGATACTTCTGAGAAAAAAAAAGGTAGTTGGATGGATTTGCTAAAGTTTATTCTGTTTTGTTTTCAGAGTTAGCTATGTCTCGATAATTTGCATCTGGATGAATCAAGGTCAACAAAGTTTGTCTTCAATAAACGTAATTAGCTTTACCTCTTAGGCAGCATAAAGGACCAGAAGTTAACTATAAAAAATATTAAAATGTGACTAGCAATGAATGATTTCAATTGAGGAAAAATTAGGCCCATTCTTAGCGCTTCCCTTGACAAGTGGTGTATTTCTTTTAACTGCTCAAGAAAGTCAGATATTATTAGAAGACGTGTGTTTGTGTATGCTTTTGTATTATCACTTTAAATCCAGCGTTTTAAATAAAGAGAAATGCTGCACAAGTACTCGTTTCTATGTGTACTGTATATGAAGGTTGTTTTGCATGTGTTGAGGGCAGGCAGCAGCTCATTATTCTGGTTCAGAATGTGCCTCCCTGTCTAGGCTTTCAGCTTGTGGTGTTGAACTGTTTGACAGCTTGTCTCAGCACTGGTTTCTCTCTACTGCACATGAATCTTTCCCAATGTCTCTCAAATGTACATCTGACAACTGCCATCATTAAGTCTGCAGTTAGCATGCATTTGAATATGGTGGAGAAGTTATACCCCATTTTTTCTTTCCTGCCCAAACATTAAGGTTCTAACTTAGAAACTTGGCATTTAGTAGTCTCTTTTTTTAATCCCATTTGTTTTGTCTTGTTACATGCCTTGGTCAAGGGCACAATATCAGTGGGATTACTGATGTTGGCTGGTCTCTAAAGTTGGAGAAGACAAAGCGTTCTAAGTTTCATAAACAGCTCTCCTCTTCACTTGTAGAGATGCATGTATTGATTTGGTTTAATTGCCTGTGACGTGGTTTGTTTTTTAATTCATAGCCTCTTTGAAATCTCCTAAGCTCTTTCAGCCTATAGGTTTTTTTAGTCTTTCCAAAACTATCCAATACTATAGCTAACTGGATCTGATAGAATCTGTTCTGATGCTTTGTGCTCTTGCACAGTTTCTTTTGAGTGTTATAAAATGATGTTGCAAAATATCTGCTCATGTCTTTGTCTTTGACTTGTTAACAATTTTGCTTGCATCAGACAAAAACATCATTGATAAAACAAAGCAGTACCATATTTCACAGCATTGAAAAAATGTAATCTGTTAAACCAACAGAGCAGAGAGAGATACTTCAAAACCTCATAAATGCAACCTGTATTGCATTGTAACCGTTTACTGTCCCAAACGCTATTGGGAATATTGATTGCCTCTGTAATTGCCTAGAGAGGCATTTACATGGATGACTGTTCATTGGCACTTTTTGTTTTTTTTAATAGAAATCCTCATGTGTCCAGAATATAATCAGTTTATCAAGAGAGAAAATAACGTGGGGTCTATTAAGCAGAATGTGTCTATAGTTTATGATAAAACTGGACTTATTGTCTCTTGCATGGTAATACATGTGATGTATATTTTCATATAAACTTATTTTTTATATATTCTGAACAAATACATTTTCCCATCACCTTCAAATTTTCATGCAGAGAGAAATATTATGTCATGGCATTATGTCACGATCTGCCACAAGAGTGCAAACGTATATTTTTTTTGTCTCTGCTTGTACCTCCTATTCTGTTCTAATGTCTTTTGTCAACAGAAATGTAATGTATTACTCTCTAAATTAAATTTCCTAATACAAACGGTTCCACTAAGGCATATTTGCTTGAGATTTATGACTTAGATTGTGTCACGTAGAGGGCAATGATTCATTTCAGCCCAGAAATTATTTGAGTTATATCAAACAAAGGCGACTCAGATAAATTAACCCATTAAAGAAGCTCAGCGAGTCTTGATAATGTGAAATATGCTCTAATAATTGAAGCATTGTGATTGCTTGACCTGATTCTTCCGGTTTGAGTCTGTGAGTTGGGTCTCTTAATAATTATAGTGTGAAAGTTGTTTTCTCAATTGATCACACTTAAAACTGAAATAAATGCACAATTATATATTAAACCCGGTTTATGAACACTGTAACTGTTTACATAATTCTTAATCCCACCTCACTAATATGAATAATAAGTTCATTTAAATTCTCCTAAATATGCAGATATCACTCAGTAAGTGAGTTGTTTTATTTAAGAATATATTTAGCATAAGATTCCTGGTGAATGCATAAACCTTCCAAATAATGTGCTCAGCTAAAGATATTTATGCCTCTCAGGAGAGCAGAACTATGACATAATGCAAATAAGTCTCCAGTCAGTCACAGCATGAAATCAGTCTGACATATTGAAATAAGACATATTCATCATGTCACCTTATCTTCGGGATATTTATGAATTTTGCTGACTATCACTCTCATTTTATTCTTTCAGTAAATAAAAATAATAAAAAAAGTATAAATAATAAATTTCAATAAGGTAAGCAGTGTTTATATGTTTAATTTTTTTTGAACAACAAAAATATGTTGTAGCTCTATATGTAAATGCATAAAAAACTTTGAAATCATTTCTCCCCCAGCCTCTCCATTCTAAATACTCAGCAATGACACTGTTGGCTGGACTAATCTCAACCTCAAGAGGACTTTCTCTATGGGGTTTTCACTATTACAGTAACTGCCTGCAGTCTGGAGACAACATCAAATAAACCATAAGAAGATTGTGTTGGTTGGTGAAATTGTTTCTGCCATCATTATGAGCACTGCTGCTTTATTGCAGTTTTCACAGCTTGGATGTTGTCCTTGAATGTCCTTGTTTACTGTCGGCTCTGTGTTTTGCTCACATGCGTTCTGAGGTCCTACAGAACCCCCACAGTCTGTAAATGTCCTCATGATGCAATTAGAACATTTCAACTGTTATCATCATTTATTTAGAGTTGCTCTGGAATGGTAGCGCTGGTGTACAGTTTCTCATCAAGCTGATCAGATAAGATTGGCCTTGACTTTGATTCAGCCTCATCTAATCTCTTTACACATCTGGTGTAACCACTCACTGCTGGCATCGTTATTTTACTTCATTAGTGTTCTCTCATTTACACGTGGAAGGGGGCAACTAACCTTTAACTAACTAAACTAACCTTATTTAGCTTGATTGAAAACATGCACCTCAGGTATCATGCTTTACATTTCTAGTGATTTAGCAATGAATCAAACTTGAATTGACTCACTAATGTTAAATGACAGAACAGAGCCTCTAATATAATGTGCTGCCAACTATTGGTAAATTAGCAGTTTGTTGTTAACTAAATGTTTTGTGGTATTCTGGTTGGAAATTAAACTTGCAGCATTTTTATAATTAAATACTGTAGATGCAATGATTTTACACAATTTTAAATAGTAAACGTAATGTTTTGCAAAATTCTTGCTTGTAAAAGAAATCAAGCATTTATGTGTAAGATAAAGTCACAAGAGATTAGGATGCTTAAAACTGCTACTGCTTAAGCGATCTATTGTTTATAGAGTGAAGACTCATTTACTCAGTGTGGCATTGGTGATGTATGGCACGCTGTCCTCCACAAATGAATCACATCAAAGCAATTCTCTCCTCCTGCTCTCCATGGTGTCCTATCAGGACGGCGTGAAATGCATGCCCTAAAAGTCCTCAGTGTCCCTCAGTTCAATTAATGTTGGAAGAGAGCTGTACCAGCCAGGGCACAATATGAGGACTGGATCTGTGTGTGTGTGTGTGTGTGTGTGTGTGTGTGTGTGTGTGTGTGTGTGTGTGTGTGGGTGTGTGGGTGTTCTTAAATAATATGAATAAACTGAAAACTTCAAACCATTCGTTAGACATGGCAGAAATTGACCTGTAAACATTCAAGGCCAAAAGATTGTGGATGATCTGAATCACACAATAATTGTATCAGCCTCCCTCCATTTTGCCGTATCTGTCCTCTAATAGCATTTAAGGGAAGTGGCGCTTTTCCTAGAGTCTGAGGAGAGAGGGATGCCGATCTGGCTCTCATGGAGAGATATCACAAGGAAAGGACAACTGCAGTTTGACCCTATTAGTCACATCTCTCTGAAGATGCAAATGATCATTTCAAAGCAAAATGTAAAAAAGTGTCATTCTCAAGGTTCTTTACCTGCAGAATTTAGATGGATCCCTTATATATTGATATTCAATTTCATGTCTCAGTATTATTCCTTGTGTTTTTACAAAAAAGCTTGATGCACATTTTAAGCAAAGCAGGAATGTCAGTTACAAATATTTATAGGGAGCGAATGGAACGTAGAAAAAAGAAAGAAGAGTAATATTGTTTTCTCATAACTGCTACTACAAAAGGTCAAACGTATTCTCTATGGTGACATTAAGCTCAAAGGCAATAAGAGAGACAAGTTCATAACAGACATCTCATAAGACCTGCAGCAGAAGCTTGTGTTAGTGATCAAAACTGTAGTTTGTTATTTATAAAATAACAGGTCAAGTAGATAAAAACTAAAACATGTCCAACAAACCTTGAATTAGATTTTTTTTTTAATGCTCGATCTCTTCCACATGCACGATTGGCCACTTCAACTTCCAGGAGAGCACTGTGAACGGAAATTGTGAGAAAATTAATCAATGTTGATACAATCCGTCTTAACGCTAAAGGTATTTAAAGCTTCTAAAGCCTTATGTTTTAATACAGTATAATAAAAATGTATTTACTTTTATATATATATATATATATATACACATACGTGTGTGTGTATGTATGTATATATACATATATGTATATATATGTATATATATATATATATGTGTATAGGTGATATTTTTGCTCACCCTTGGGAATTGTGTAGCAGAACTGACTTGACAATATGTCCTTTTCAAATTCCTTTGACCATGTACCTCCAGTCCAAGGCATATAATGGTTTTACTTGGGTCTCATATATGGGTATATATATAGTTGCACAATAACATGAAATTAAATCTAGTTATGTATCTTGTTGTGGTTATAAATGGTTCCAAACATTTCACACACTCATTCACATCTTCTTGCACAGAGCTAGTTTAATTGTAAATTCATGCATGTAATTTAAAAACAATGTATTTTGTTGAAATTGGTGACTGACTGCTGGAAGCACTGAATGCTGTATATGTACTGCCTCCACATGCCTCAATACACTTTACCTTTTAAGCAGACTCAATTACCCTCCTTTAAAAGGATTCTGGATGACTTTGTTGACAGGTTAGTTCAGCTGAAATTGATAAATGTTTTTTATGAAATGGTAGTTACATTTATGTCAGTGTCAGTGTCCACAGGTCACCCTCAGAGAAGGTGACTTTTCCTTTTTTAAATTTGCATTAATGTGTTAGTGGATTAAGGCATTTTTATGAATGGATTGACGTTGAATTTCATGTCATTTACTCTGGCACATTCCTTTAGCTCCACAGTCTTATGCTTTTGGATTATAGATTTCAAAGCCTTTAATTGAATAATTACATTCTTTGCTTTCCACGGAATAAATGCCACAAAATTAATATTGATAATATTTCTTTTAATTACAGCATTATTCTCAAAGTGAACAAAGCTACCTGAGACGCAGCACAGGACTGGCACAGTTAACGTTGCAATCAATTTCTCTGTTCTTTCCCATTGCAAGGTTATGTGTGAAATTGGCTCAATTTTTCAGTTGTTCCTCTTTCTTTCAGGTATAGGCTATTGTGAACCATTTTAGATGCTCTTATACACAGACAATGTCAACATAAAACCTTGACCTAATGGACAGAAAGGAAGCCCTTCAGACTCTCATCTGTTGGGAGGTAAATTGCACTACGGTATTCTATTATGTGGCCTTGAAACTTTTGGCTAATTTAATGTCCTCAAGGATCCACTTTGCTAGCCATTGTCTGAGTAGATTCAGCCCATCCTTCTCAACCAGGAGTTTATACAAGCAGTCTGACCATTATTGTTTTCTGCAAGGTGACCCAAGGGACAAACCTCATGGTTTATTCACAAGAAGCTGGACTGAGCTCTTTGGATTGTTATACTATGTTAAAGCATTTACACTTTTACTTAAAGCCTATTGCCTATTTAATTTTTCCTGGTTATGCTGTAGATGAGCGTCCTCTTTATACACCCTTCACGCATGCATTGAACAACACAGAGCATTTAATTGAGTAATCCATTGATATTTTATGGGTTTTGACCTTGAATTAAGCTAGAGGACAGTCTCCCCTACGACCGTGTGAACTGATTAATTGTTCTGATTATATTAATATAGGGCAGTCTTTACTACTGTTTGTTTGAACAACATTCTTTGTCATCCACCTTCCTCGTTACATTAATCTTCTCTCTTAAGAGGCCGTTTGGGAAGTGTTACAGCAAAAAGACGGATCAATTGCCACAGAGGCATCGTAAAAGAAACCTCTGGTTGCCTGAAAGATCTGCAACAGTGGGCCAATATGCTTTTATTATCTACTTAAATGTACAAATGAATTCCCCAAGGTCAAATGTTAACCCCGAAGTCCAGTTAGCCTCTCAAAACAAAGACAAGGTTGCTTGTCTCCGACTGTCTGTGTCATAATCCGCCCAAAAATCAGGCTAAATGTGAGTTTCTTTGGGAAGCAGGCGTTTGTCAGGGATTACCATGAGAGAACAGCCTGAGGAAGCTTCCTCTGTATGCAAGTCACAAATGCTTGATTCATGGCACGCAGAGACAGAGCAGATGAGCTCCTCGTCGAAGAATGAAAAGAGGGGGAGATTAATATGGCAATCCCTAGGAAAGACCAGTTTGAAAGGGGTATTTCAAGAGCCTCGATATATCTAATTCAAGAAGCTACTGTCGCACGATTAATCTTGTTGCCGCCATGAAACAATGTCACACTTTAATTGGCGGAATGGCTGAATGCGAACTTCCTCTGGTTGAAAGGTGGAAGTGTTCTGTTCGCTGGAAGTAACTTAATGTGTTTGTGTTGTACTCATGAATATGTGAAGCGGATGGAAACATTTTAGAGAGGCGACTACCGTTTAACACAGCTGTCTGATGCCTGCACTTGACAATATTCTAAATGAATAGAGGAAAAGAGAGGAAGGAAACTATCATATAAAAAATGATTGACAAATTAATATGATATTTTCAAATCAAATATCTTGCATTTGTATTTCATTTTTAATATGATATTTATATAAATATATTTTTTACTGTATAAAAATGTATTCTTTAATTTGTAACTTGGCTGTCTAAAAAGCATTAAATGTCAAATATGAATATGTGACAATACATGGTTAAAGTTTCGTGATATATACTTATACAATTAATTTATCTAACAATTAACAGTATCACACGATGCTTATGCTTATTCTAAAGTTAGCTGTTCAGAGTTCATCATGAATAATTGTCATGATTCCTGTCCTGTGTTTCCCTTGTCTTGTGTGCACTTTTGTTATTTCCTGTTCTGTGCTATGTTTTGTAGTCCTTTGTAGTCTTTCTTGTTTATTAGTCTCCCCAGGTGTTTCTTATTAACCACGCCCCCTTGTTACTTAGTTAAGCTTGTTTGTCTCTGTGTATTTATAGCCCTTGTGTTTCACTTGTTACCTTGTCAGTTGTTGTTCATGTAATGGTTGCCTCTGTGATTCCCTGGTTTTGTTCCTTTGAGTTCTGTGTTCCATGTTTCTTGTTACTTTATTACAATACCCTGCGTTTAGATCCTCGTCTTCCTCAGCAACATTACAATAATCATCTGTACAGTTAACTGCAGTCACACCATTGGATCTGATTAATAATTTTGCTTCCTCTCTTATGACACAGCGCAATCTGTTCTTGAAATGTACTATGAATTTTGGAGTATGCTTGTCCCTTCTGAAAAGCTAATGGGATTTACAGAGGAGCTCCTGTCTGAAACTCCACTTAATAGAAATATGTGTGACATGCTCTTCTTATCTCAGGTTTTATTTGACCTTTAATGTAGCACACTTTTTTTTTTTTTTTATGTCACAGTAAAACAGCTTATACTGCAGTTACAATGAATTCCACCAGTCACATGATGTGTATTTTTGTTTTGCATTTTAGAGCTTTTGTAGATTTTTGAATTGTCGTTTCAACAGGACATTTCAAATTAATCTACTAACTGCAGTAAATTCGACACTTGAATTCTTTTTCATTCTAAATTGTTAGATGCCATTCTGATCTGCGTCACTTCCCACAGATGTTCTAATATCATTGCCTCACGTTCTCGCCAATACATAATGAGTGAGTTTTAACTTTTATGTTTTATGTATTTCTCCCTTGTCCTGTTCTCAACTGCAGTGCTGCAGTTACTTTTATATTTTCCACCATGTGTGATTTAAATATTTATCTGGTGTGAGCTGTCACCGTAGGCATCCTCTCATTTAGATCTGACCTATAACGACTCTCACAGTTCCCATGGCATTTCTTTGGGAACAAAAATGCATTAGTAGTACCTTTAAGTCTTTTTCTTAAACTTTTCTAAATGCCCTGCATGGTGTCTTGTAACTGAATGTAAATTTTAGTTAAACGTGATCAATTCTCTAAGTGGTAGTTTTCAAGAGTAAAATGGGACAGGGTAGGGAAGGTTGACTTGGCATTGCTTGCTCAAAATAAAATAGAGCAGCAGTTATGATCAGTCTTAAATAATTGTAGTTGACTGGGCATCATTTGTTTTGTTCTGTAGATTGCTGGCATTATGATATTGTCAATCAAACTGTACCACACTTGAATTGGTGTCATACACCAACGTTTGCGTTGCAGTATGAGATGTCCTGCTCACTTTTATGCATGTTAATAGAGGCTTATGTGACTGCTTAAAGTTTCTGGAAAGGGCCAGTGTAACAGAGGCCAGCTAGTGAGAGCTTTGCGGGTAAACCTCACTCCCCTGATCTCAAGAGGCGAACTAGCGACTGCGGTCTTTTGCGTCCTTGTAAGCGTGCCTGCCTTCCATGCCGGAGACGCTGGTTCGAGTAGGACCAGGGGTTATATTGGTGCCGTGACCCTGATGGGATTGAGGTTTAGGGGGGTAAGTGTAACAGAGGCAAGCTAGTGAGAGCTGTACAAGTAAACCTCACTCCCCTGATCTCTGCTAGACACTGGTTCGAGTCCCGCTGGGAGCTGGGCGAGTAGGACTAGAGGGGTTACACAGGGTCTTTACAGCAAGGGAAGTGAACACATCGACCACAGTCTGCAATGCAATCAGTTTATGTTTGATCAAATGTTTGACTTTCTACCTATAACCAGAGAATCATTCAAAATATGAACAGAGTTAAATATGGTTATCTTTAAATAGGTTTTTACACAATTTTACAATTTGCTGCTAATGAAATGATAGAAGATGTGTTTTAATCCCATTTGAAAGCTTTGTTAGCTTTGTAGATGACCAAGACTCCAATATGATTGTATGATGGAATATATAGGCCGACCAGTAAGACCCTCTCATGAGCTTTGAAGCATTACTCTGTTTACCGAAGGAGTAGGCTGTCTGCTCGGAGGTGTAATGAATTTCCTTTCTTTGGACCGCGGCTTTGTTATAAAGCTCAAGGACATGATGTCCACTCCTATCCGGTAAAAGTTGACATAACTGACAATGAAAGAAGGCAGCTCTCTCCTTCCCGAATAATAACAAAGCTTTGAATAAAAAAAAAAATCCAATTTTTAGATGTCACATTCCTAATATGAGCTTACAGATCAAACGGCGGGGGTCATCGCACAATTCCATGCCTTCAGTGCACATTTATGGTGATTTAATTGAAGATATTTGCTTTTAATGAAAGCACTATCATGAGAATGTGAGGACACACTGGCTGTTTGGCATGCAGAGGAAGGGCTCTAAGAGGAGAGTCTGACAGAGTGTCAGAGAGCTGCCTCTAGCTCTCAGACAACAGCTGCTCTGAATGAGAGGGCGTCCTGGGGGTACTGAGACACAGACAGTGACTCTCTCCACTGGTGGGGGCGGCCGAAGCGTGAGGTGCATCAGAAGTTGGCCGAGAGCCAGACCCAGGGTTTGCACTGCAATTATTCCCTTTGTTTTCTAAACTAATATTAATGTTTGTTCTTTAAAGATGTGCTTTACTTGTTTGGAACGTATATGACCACATGTGAATTCTGTTATTGATAGTGGGTTTGTTGGTTAATATAATAATAAGGCAAAATATTATGCGGGGGGACACCTATGGTTTAATTGTGAAAAGTTATTGAAAGCACTTATAGGCAAACAAAGAAAAGTGCCTGTTTTCATGGTATATATGCAAAACCTTTTCTATTTTTGGTATACAGTTTCATATCAAGGTCTTCTGGAGTCTTCTGTAGAGCTGCTTTACAACATAATTTTTATTTTGTCTTCTATTTGATGAAGTTTGAATCATTGATTGTTATTTTCTTGTTTATTACTCTGAAGCTGCTTTGAATGAAACAACCTGTATTGTATAAAGCGCTATATAAATAAAGGTGACTTGACTTATGCATATGGAACTAATGCATGACCAAAAGTTTCTTGTGATTTTAAAGCAATGAGATTCAAATCTACCAAGGCATCCACCTCATTTTGAAAGTAAGAGTAGGTTCAGTCATTTGTAACTTGAATTTGTAACATCAGAATATGATTCTCTTCATTATCTTGCATCACCAGTTATATTGAAATAAATCACATTGACTAATCTTTCAGCTTGCACTAAAATTGAATTAATGTTTTGCATTTAGATTGTTTAATACTTTATGAATCATTGTGCAGCACATATCTTGTAGACTAAATGTACTAGTGTGTGCACAATTGTATTTATACTTTGCTCATAATGACGTTTGAAGTATTTCATAATAGTGAAATGAAATGTATAATGAATTATACAAATGTAATTCCATGGGTTGTTCAAGCAAGGTGTTTTTTTACATGACTGAAGTAATATAATTTATCTCCTATAAACTTGTACTTTGTAGTCAATCAAGCAAGATTTGCATTTTAAACGCAGCACTGAAGTATTTAGAGAAGTGTTTCTCTGTGGAGTGTCTCTGTGGGAATATCACAATGAAAGTCCCAGAAAATTGTACCAGCATTAGTCAACAAATAAAGATGATAAATTCTAGACTTGCCAGGTCATGTAGGTGTTATAAAAGAAAATATATAGTTTTTTTTTCTGCAAAAATATTTAGCAAAAGAATTCCTAGGGTTTCTTTTTTTACAGTCTATGGTTTATCCGGAAAATTAAAAAATGGAAAAATAAAAATTATGGACATAAAGTTAAGCTGAGACCATACTGGCCAGCGCTTGGCTTATTTATAGAAAACTTCAGTGCAACTGAGAAAGCAGCTGTAAAGACAGAAAAAAAAGACAAACACCTTTTCGTTTTTTTATTATTATTTTTTTTTTGCTGTTGGTGTGCTCTCTCTCAAGTGGATATAAATGTACAGCTCTTCTAAACTAGGTCAAGGCGAGTGGTCCTCTGCTGAATTGAAGTTTCTTCAAAGTTTTTAACCAACTATTCTCCACACATTGGATCTGAATTGGGTCAAACTGTCAGCTTTATTTTAAAGTCTTCAATGTGTAAGAGCAATGCTCAGATCAGATTGCTGCCTTGCAAAATGACGAATTTGGCACTTGTATTTATAATCCAATTTATTTCAGAATTTATCAGAATTGTTAGTCTATACTGAAAAGTAACCAAAAAAATTTACAAATTTAAATACATTTGATTAATCACAATCAATCAATTTCTCTTCCAAAATCCAAGTCTCACAAGCACTCCTTGGAACAGTATTCGGTTGTTAAGTCGTGACGTAACCAATACTCTTTCCGGGTCCAAAGTCCAGGTCCTCTCTACCTACCTACCGCTTTCGCTGGTGTTTTGGTTATTATTGAGTGTTTTTACAATGCCGCAGTGCTGTGTCTCGTGTCCCGAGCTAACTCACTTCAACCTCGTAAATCTTCTTTTTCATTGAGGACTCTACTCTTAATTATGCCACCTGAGTGATGAGCTACACTAACCACTCTGTTGGTGTTAAAGGAATTTAAACCCTTTTTGACCGCCAAGGGTGCCTCACTAAGAAGGACGTGATCGTAAATAAATTTACAGGTTCCACCGTTGTTATTTCTGGACCGCTTGGGACCCAAAACGTCACGCGTGACGTCAGACTTAACAATCGGATAGCCTACGCCTGTTTGGAAATCGCTGAGTTTTATTGGTTTATTCAAAGTCATATCTTCATTATTTCCAATTGTATTGTCATTTTATATGACTACATCCCGTGCTTGCAAAGTGAGGAAAATACGGGCAACATCTTATATGGGTTGATCGTCATCTGATTAATCTTTACTGCCATCGTGTGGTGGATTAATACATTACAAATATAAATAGATTTAGCAATGCACCTGTGTACTGCTTTTCAGGTATGCCTGAAGTGATAAGGCGTTTAAACCAAGTCTTGTAGACATTATAGGGATAAAAAGTAGACTTTAATTTAGAGTCTGGTAATAAATTAGGAAATGACTTCGAAATGCTTCTCCATTTTTTTAAATAAAAAAATCTATTAAAAAATGTCCAAGCTTATCTTGTTTATGTGTTTGTGCATCCATTACTTCCCGCGGCTGAATAAAATAATGTCATCAGAGTGAAGGGCTTGTGTTTATTTTCAAGGAAAGGCTGAAGACGAAATATTACTTAGGGCAACAATTTTGACGTGACAAAACAAATGGATCTCACCTTCCTTTGCTATTACCTCGCCAGTTTCTCAAAGGTTGCTTTTCTATGGTCTTCTCAGAAATGTCAGTGTTTCATTTCTGTTTTCCAGAAAGAGCTGTACGTCTGCTGCTGTCACGGTTACATGTATTATGAATGAATGTGGCCGAGATAGCTTCGTTCAAATCAGTCTTCATTGTGTAGACACATGATATCAGTTTTAAATATCTGTTTGGGTGTGATAAAGGTTTACAAACTGGATTAGCGTCGTAGGCGTGAATTCTTCGAACAGCAGTTCCTGCGGAGGATGTTTATGCGGCGTTAGGACCCTGGGGACATGTTCTCATTCTCACAAGGCATAATGCAATTTGCATGCGTTTGTTCTGCAAAGCAAACACGGCTGTACGAGTGACTGTGAAACCCAAACCACCGGAAGATCGAGGAACAGACTTGCATACACGCTTGGTGTAGGATCACTATCGTGATGGGGAGCTTTCAGTCTTTGTCGGATAACCATCAATATCGAACCCTGTCACAGAAGACAGGCTGTGAGTATAACTATTACGAAGGGTTTAATGACATTCTTAACCCATTACTTATATTGTAATGTTTGACAAACGCAGGGCCATTTATTCAGGAAATGTAAAGTGAGAATTAATGTAGTGACAAATCGGAAATGTCATCTTTTCACAACTTGAAGTGGTGTAATCAACTGTTTAGAATAGATCTACTGCGTATGTAGGCTACTTATTGAAATATTTAGCCTCTTTTTTTTTTAAATATAAAAAAACCTAATATGGGCTTGTGGTAATTAGCATTCATATTTTGACAACACTGCAAATTGTGCATCTGGTTTCACAAGTGGTTTATTTATGCTTAGTTTGATGCCTCTGTCCTACAGACCCACAAGGGAACAAAAATAAAGAATAGCCTACAGTGTGTATCCTAAAAATGTGATGATTCACCCCCATCATTTAGACATTCATGTCGTTCCAAACCCATATGACAGGTGTTTGGCAGAATGACAGCCTCAAGCCTCACTCACTTTCATTTTGTTCCATGTAAGTGAACAATGACTGGTCAGTCTCTAACAGCACCTTCTGTGTTCTACAGAAGAAATAAAGTCATAAGGGTTTGGAGCAACATGACGGTGAGTAAATAATGACAGAATTTAATATTTTTGGTTTACCGGTCCTTTTTAAGGTTTCTGCATGACTCGTGATCATTCATAATTCAGTTACAAATGTCACTGTGAGACATTCAAGATTTAGTTTTAGCAGTTGTTTCACTTCATACATAGTGCATTGTGCCAGTTAGTGAGTCATCTGTTTGATGATCTCCATTCTTTTCATTGTCTCTCAGTTTCACTGGAGCAGATCGGAATCCTCCACAATCGTTTTAAGCAGCTCAGTCAGAACGAGGAAACATTACGGTAATCTACAAGTTTTGTTTTGTTTGGGAGATGATTCTGCAGAATGTTTTGTGTTGCAACAGAATGACTTTCAAGAATCAAATCAAACCAGTTTGCTGGTACTTACTATTAGAAAAAATGCTAAGTTCTGTCATGCAACTCTAGATGGCACAGGCTGATCTCACTTTGCTTGCAATCACATTATTCTCTGTAGGGCACAGCTGATTGGTTCCTTATGTGTCAGTAGCTAATGAGCTCGCAGCTCAACCTTCAAATACTTGGTTAGCATTGCTGTAGCAGTTGTACGCTTTCAGAAATGCTTACCTTCCCCAGCTCCACCTGTATGGGTAGTTCATGTGTGCTACATTGTACAGCAGTAGCAGCATAACAGATCTATTCCGCCATGGCCAAAAATATCAACATGGTCATATCCATCACATGCCAAACACTCTGAGAGTTGTCATGACAGAACTAGTGTTATGCTTGATTAATAGGTCTGCTTGAGTGGTTTAATTTGGTTATACAGAAAACCATAATGCTGGCCTTTTATGTGTCAGACTTAGGCCTAATTGTTTTGTGTTGTCATTTAAAGGAGAGATGACTTTAAAACAATCCAAGATTTGGAAAGCAACCCAATTCGGTCCCAGATTATAGAGGCTTTCTTTGATAAAAGGTTTGTAATTGTTCATACTGTGTATATGTTTGATATTTGTAGTGACAATAGTTATGTGAGGCTTGATATGATCCCCTATAGCTTTACAAATGTGATATTGCATTTGAATACTAGGTCACATTTTGAAAGTTCTTTTTTTTTTTTTTTACTCACAAATATCAACAGCATGTCTTCTTTAATAAGGGATGTGAAACTACACCTTTATAGTAAAGAGAAGTCTTTTTGCACTGTGTGGTTGTTTCTTCACTATATGGCTAGCATCATTTGGGCAGGTGGCTTTTGTGGCTTAAGAATTTTGTTTTGTTTTGTTTGATTTTTGATGTTTTTTATTGTTACTTATATCTCTAATTATGATAGACAGATTGAACACATTCTTTATTTCATTTAGAAAACAAATATTTAAAGTCAAAAACAATTTGCAAGCTTTAAAATTGTGTTAGAATAGTGTCTTCTATTCTTTCCAAGTCCTCTAAGTCAAACATTCATCTGACAACCACACACCTTGTACAAAAACAGCATTTTTCCACCTTAGAAACATTGCTAAGCTACGTAATATGCTATCAGTTTCTGATGCAGAAAAGTTAGTTCATGCATTCATGACCTCGAGACTGGATTACTGTAATGCTTTACTAGCTGGTTGTCCTGCATCCTCAATAAACAAGCTACAGTTAGTCCAAAATGCCGCCGCTAGAGTTCTTACTAGATCAAGAAAATATGATCATATAACACCGATTTTATCATCACTGCATTGGTTACCTATAAAGTTCCGTATTAATTACAAGGTATTGCTACTGACCTATAAAGCCCTAAACGGCTTAGCTCAAGTCTATTTAACGGATCTTTTATCACCCTATAATCCATCGCGCTCTTTAAGATCACTAAATTCAAGGCTTTTGGTCATACCTAGGATATCCAGAACCACCAAAGGAGGGAGAGCATTCTCACATTTGGCTCCAAAACTCTGGAATAGTCTTCCTGATACTGTTCGTTGCTCAGACTCGCTCTCCAAGTTTAAAACTAGATTAAAGTCGCATCTCTTCAGCCAGGCATTCATATAATCCTACAGTTCAAACTACAATCCGGCCTCTAGCTCATAAATGCCAGAGGAGAACTGGCCCCCGACTGAGCCTGGGTTCTCCCAAGGTTTTTTTTTCTCCATTAGGTCACCTGATGGAGTTTTAGGACACCATTAGGTCACTTGATGAAGTTTTTCGGTTCCTTGCCACTGTTGCCTTTGGCTTGCTCAGTTGGGGATATTTTGGGGATATTTAATTTAATTTTATCAATCAATAAATTCCTCTTGAAACAAACTTTGTTGTATTATTTTAATTTAATACTGTGAAGCTGCTTTGATACAATCTGTATTGTGAAAAGCGCTATACAAATAAACTTGACTTGACTTGACCTGAAGGTTAATAGTGAAGTTTAACATTCAGAGCTCAACAAAGCTGATATGGAGCAATAACATGTTACTGCACTTGCTTGTTCTACACAGGAATTTCCAGAAAGATGATGTGGGATCTGTGCAAGAAATTGGTTTTGAGGAATTCCTTACCGTCATGTCGTACTTCAGAGCACCGACCCATCATATCACAGAGGAGCAGAGAGAAGAAATGAGGAGAGCCAAACTACGCTGTAAGAACATGCAGAAATAATATTTTTTAAGTATATTAAAAGACTTGGAGATAAAGTACCAGTGAACTGAGCCATGAATTCACAATACTAGTGAAACAATACTGTCTCTTTCTTGAAACTGTAGTTCTGTTCAACATGCATGACACAGACAATGATGGAACAATAACACTGGAGGAATACAGACATGTAAGAAATTGCTCATTTGTGTAATTCAATCCATCTGAGTAAAGCATTTACTGTGTGTGTGTGTGTGTGTGTGTAGTTCATGATTATCTTCAAAGATTATCAGCAGTGTTGTGGTCTCTCTATAGGTAGTCGAGGAGTTGTTGTCCCGTAGTGGAGCTCTTGGAAGGGAGACAGCTAAGGGCATTGCAGATGCTGCAATGCTGGAGGTTGCCAGTATCTCAGTAGGTCCCATGGTATGTTATTTAGTGGCTGGATCAACAACAGTGTGTGGAGTATATCAGATAACATATCAATATTGCAAGTTGTAACCTGAATTTGTTCCTACTTGTTCTGTGATGGTGCTGTAGGTTTCACTGTTCGTTCGATCGTTCATTCACTCACTCACTCACTCACTCACTCACTCACTCACTCACTCACTCACTCACTCACTCACTCACTCACTCACTCACTCACTCACTCACTCACTCACTCACTCACTCACTCACTCACTCACTCACTCACTCACTCACTCACTCACCCACCCACCAACCCAAAATCTCACTCACTCACTCAAAAACCCACGCTCACTCGCTCACTCACCCACTCGGTCACTCATTCCCTCACTCACTCGCTCACTCAACCACCCACACCTGCTCACTCACTCTCATACTTATTCCCTTACTCATTTACTCACTCACTCACTCACTCACTCACTCACTCACTCACTCACTCACTCACTCACTCACTCACTCACTCACTCACTCACTCACTCACTCACTCACTCACTCACTCACTCACTCACTCACTCACTCACTCACTCACTCACTCACTCACTCACTCACTCCCATCTCGGAAACTTGGGTATCAAAATTATCTTAGAGCTTCCCAATGGTAAATACGACTTGAGAGGGCATTAATGTCCAACTTTTAACAGGAAACTCATATTTATGATAATTCCGATAGCATGTGAAGGCAACGCTAGCTCACTTCTGGGGACAAAACATTTCACTATATTAGTAAGAAAATCTCAGACTTCTATTGTTTTTTATATCTGATTAATGATGTTTTATGTGTCACAACTTGACCCTTAACCCTCACAAAACCTGTGCAAAACACTAGATTTATATACAAGAATGATTTGGCCAATTTATAAGCCTTTAAAAATTAAAAATGTCAGGATATTTACCATATAAGTAAGGTAATTTGGCCCTCACAGGCACAGTTAAACAAGCACACACACAACACACAACACACAACACACACAAAATCTCTTGCTAATCTATCTGTTTTTTTGTGTTTGTTTTTACCAGGCACCTGATGAGTTCTTTGAAGGAATAACATTTGAGCAGTTTTTGAAGGTTTGTAAATTGATATATTTTTATGCACAACCCAGATGGTCTAATTTACACTTTGGCGGCCATTATCTTTTAAGCAAATACACTACTTTGTATTTGCATTAAACATCATCACATACAACACGTGTAAACATAAGACATTGTTATGTGTAAACTAATATAACTTGCCTTCACTCTTTTTCCTTGTTTCAACAGATTCTTAAAGGAGTTGAAATTGAGACAACAATGCACATTCGCTTCTTAAACATGGACACTACTGTATTGTGCAAGTAACATTCTGTCTAAATACTGCTGGTTAAATGTATACTTTCTAGTAAAATAAGCACTTTATTAGATGAGGCCGGTTTAGAATAGTTTGGATAGATCTCTAGTTCTATGAACTATTTATAGGAAGCTCAGAGTGTGCATTTTACAAAAGTTAAAAAGCAATAAGAAAGAAAGTATCTTGATATCTGAAACTCCTGGCTTTGCATGCACATATTACACAATTATGGTCCAATATAATTAATACTAAGCAGGCATTTATTTATTTATTTATTTTACTTGTATACACCCTCCTATTAAAAAAAATGCAACGTTGAATGCTTATAACCAAACGTAATTCAGTATTAATACTGAATAGACCATTCATATTATTAACACTGTGATATAGCAATAGCAATATTTTGTGTGCTCTTTTTATGTGTGATCTGCATATAATACAAATAAAATAAAACTACTTGAATCCATAATCTGAAATAAAGAACTGCAGTTACTCTTATCAACCAGCAGATATTGCTAATGTAACAGCTTTGTTTGTGTCAGTGGATATAGAAATACTCAGGTTTATGTACAACTAATAAGCATGTTTCAGCCTGTTCTTGCAAGGGCAACTAGAAGTGTATCAACAAAATTACATTATAAACAATACAAAATATTCTCAAACAAATAATGACACCATGGCATTGATGATCTGTAACTGCTAGTGGACACCAAAGACCTTTAATCAATATCAGCAGCCACGTATATTTCAGTAATAACAAACTTTGAGACATAGAGCTCAAGTTGTGCTGTGTTAGCAGTTATAAATTGTGCATGAATTATGCAAATGTAGTTTTGTTTTGCATAAAGCGTTTTTGTAGTTGCAAAAATGAAACTTGAATTTACTCTGTGAAAGGGCAAAAAATGTCTCAGAATGAAGAAATGAATGTTTCTTCTGTTAACCTTAAAACGGAAAAAAGACTCTTCATGCACTTATGGTGTATTGAATCTGCAACTTACCACAATAAAACGGCATCTTGCAAAACTTTTTGTAATGCACTGTTTTTTCCCCCACTGAAACAATTCAAAGCATTTCTCAGATCTCTTCAGTATTTGACGGTAAAAAGGCGATGATCACTTTCATATTTCGTGTGAAAGTGTCAAGTGAGGTTGCCAACACAAGACAGGAAAGAAGTTCTCACATGAGCACCTGTTTTGATTGTATATTATCTGATAAGGGGGTCTTCCCCACCACAAGCTACCTGTGAAAGACTCTGTGACCCACTACCCTTTTTTTCTTGTTTCATGAAAAGATGTGCCAGTCCCTTTGTTAGAAAAGCGTGGCACTGTTACAAAAAACCCATCTGTGTTTCTACAGAAATCAACTTTGTTAGACATCAGGAAGTTTGATGCAATGTCTCATAACAAATATCACTGTGGCTGTTTTAACTGTTTTGTATGAACAAAATGCAGCTCTTGTTATGCACAACTTCAGGACAGAAGTTTCCAGGACCATTCAGCTACTAGAGATCATGGTGCACAATGTCAAGTGTTCATTAGAAAGGTTTAAAACCTTTATGAACTAGTGGAAAATGCTCTCTGGATAATCTTGCAGTATGATGATAGAGTTTGGTGGATCCCCAGATAATTTTGCCTGCATAAACATGTTTTCCATTAAAAAGAGATGGGGAATTTCATTTTCTTTTTTTTTCTTTTTTTTATTGGAAAACTTGCATTTCTCATTTATAAAAGTCCTTAAGTACCAATTACAGGGGCTAAAGCGCTAAACATTTACTTTTTTAGGCATTCTTCATCACAAATGTACTCCTACCCTGCCAAATCAGATGAGAGCAAGGATGAACAACAATTTTCAGCCATTTTACCATCTGGCCGTTTCATGAATATGGGTTTGGTGGATCCATGGTAGAATTACTGCATGAATATCATGACACTTTTTGCATCGGTAACCTTCTGACGTAGAATTGTGTTGGGAAGGGCCTCCCCTGATTCAGCATGATTATGCCTCTAAATGTTTCATTGAGATGAATGTAGAAAGGCATTTAGCTTTTTCCAGTTGCAATATTAACAGATAATATAATAAGACATTTAAAAAAATGGAGGGAAATGCTGATAAAGCTCCCCTCCCTGTTTTTCCTTAAAAACATTACCATGCAGAACTTGACCTATAATGAATCTTCCTACTTCCATTTCCACATAAGCGTGTGACTAGGGCAAAGTGCCTGAAATGGCATTTTCTTTACTGCCATCACTCACAACATAAAATGAATAAATCAGATGAAACATTTAACAATAATTACTGATGCTGTGTATCCTTAGTGGCTGTGTTGTTTTGCATGTTATTTGGTATTATATGATACTGCTATTATGAAATTCATATTAGTGTTCATGCTTTGATTTTGTTGTCATTCAAAGTGTCAGCAATATATTAAATGGAAAGGAAAAAGCATTTCTGAATGTCCATGTGTGCTACTTTGCGACATTTGTACACAGTGTAAGTACAAGAACAGAAGTTTCCATTTGTTTATTTTATTTTGAAGATATGAATGCAAAGTGATTTACACCATGACCTAATGTACATACAGTTTTCATATAAATAAGTATCAAAATAATTACATTCATAATTTAACAATGAAAATTATAGAAAGCATTCATTGCTGTGCGGAGTGATACTAAACAAAGTGCATAAACTATCAAGCAAATGGCTTGAGATTCACTCACATGAACCCAAACACACACTTATACCTTGTGACAGGGGAGACGGCTAGTCAGTTTTTTCCCCTTTCTGATGTGGTGAAATGAATGCGTCATTAAGGGCTGATATCAGTCTCTTGCACTTCCTGACTTCTAAAATGGTCTCAACTCAAGGCTGTCTCAAAAAGTACATATACATTTACAAGGTTATTCAGGTCATGCTACGTTATGCTACATGCTACGCACAGATCACAAAAGCCAATATGGCTAACGTGTGACATCACAGTTTATTACTGCAAATTACTTTATAATCAAAACAATTGTCTCTGATGAGTAAATCCTGAGTAAGTGCTTTGAATTGTTTTGAGCCTTCTTTCCTGAATGGCAAAATACTCCACATCCAGCCATATTGTATACAGTTCTGATGACAGTTGATGCTTCATAACTGAATCAAGTGTTTGTTTTGTTTTTTACTGTCAAATAATAAAGGACCCATGGCAGTCCATGACATCCAAATAAGATTATCCATTCTAGTCCAAATGGAAGTAAAAAAAAAACTCAACCTTTTTTGGTCTACATATATGGATAAAGTATTTAGGGCAGAAATAAATTACATTAATAAATATAACATAAAACAAACACTCCACAGGACATCTTTTCAAAAGTTACAGATTAACAAAAATAAATATTATTATTAAAACATCAGCATCGTTTTATGTGTCAGAATGCATTTTTTGTCCTTTTTCTGCACATTTTGCCCTTAAGAGACTTTTGTTCTTGAACTGCTTTGCTAAGGAGCTCCTGAAGCCGAGACAGGACAATGCATCCATAGGCCTTCTGCTGGAAAATATTTTGTGCAGGGGGAATTCCCGTTGGCCTTTCAGCTGGCTCAGGAATGGGTATATTTGGTTGCAGGATTTGTAAGAGACAGTTCACTCTCAGAGCAGTGTGGTGAACTTGTGTAATCATCCTGTTAAGCCCCTCTGCCACAAGGTTGGTTGGAGGATTGAAGTCTTTCTGCTGCTCCATAACTGTCTTCATGTGAGGCAGAAACTCTTTCAGGCGGGTGTAAACACTCAAGATGCGCTCCAATATAGTCTGGCCGGAGATTGTTGATTCTGGAACATTGTCCATTTGCATATCACAGATCAGGTCTGTAGAGTCTCCTTGACTGGCTTTCTGAATGAGAGAAGACATAAGTCTATAAGAACTATAACCTTTTACAAAAAAATCATTTTTGGATGTTTTTTACAATCTATTTATCCTTTCAAATTGTATCCTTTATATTAAATTCCAATATTGTCTTGGGTAATGCTCTTGGCTAATCCAGTGAACAGAATTAAGGCTATTTAATGTCAGGTTCCTATTGTGACAACATGCCCCACTGTTATTAAATAAATATTTTTTCGCCTGGCCAATAATGATGGACATGTTCAGTAGTTTTTCCATAGGCAAGACTTAAAGGCATGTGCCTAGACCAGTGGCTCTCAGCCTGTTTGATTCCAAGACCCCAATTTCCACAACATAATAACCCCATGACTTGATTTACAGGATAGGGATTGTGAAAAAATTTTTTTTTATTGTTTTTTTACTCATAATTTCTATATAAAAATTAGCATTAAAAAAAAACATTACATTACTTTTTCACATCTAGAAATCACACTTTTAAAAGTAGGCTACCTCTTTTACCTATTTAGGTTTTTCACAAAAAACAAACAAACAAAAAAACCTTTCAGGGGAAGAATTAAAATGAGAAATATCTTAATAATTTCTTTGTTTGTCATATTTGGGCCATGGCTCCTTGGTTGAAAACCACTGGCTTAGACAGAATTGCATTTATTTATTTAAAAAACCACTCGGTGACAACTAGCCCCAATCAGTGTGTTTTGCTATTTTGAATACATATGACCATGAATAATTCTGTTGAAAAACTCATTTCCACACTTTATGCACAATATATACTGTCAAAAAGCTAAATTTACACTTCCCACATACCCACACACTCCCACCCACTCTCAAAACTAACCAGTTTTATCAATGAAAGGAATCACCTCATTGGATGTGGAAACCACCCAAGCAACTGTTGACCATATTTGGCATGTATTGTCAGAGCATCTCCTCTTTCTTATACCAATCACAACCCAAACTAGGATTATTGACGTAGACGTCATTTGCAAGGTTAATTATTGTAACTATAGAAAGAGAGTACTTACATATGTTCCTAAGAGCTCTGCCGTCTTTTTGCTGGTTAACCTGGTGAGCTTGAGACTATTCTGAAGAAGCCGGCTGCAGTTTTCATTCTTGCATGACATTGTTGGTTGCACTAACTCGACAGCAATCAAAATGAGGAGAGGGAGGATTATTCCTGAAAAAAATTAATAAAATGCAATTAAAGTCACGTTCAACAAATCAACTAAGCTAAAGTCAAAACAAATTCACATTTTATGGTGCACACTTTCACACACACACACACAAAAAAGTCTTTAGATTCACATTCACTGCAGTCAGAATGACCAGATGATGATCTTATGAGTGCACATATATAGTCAGTACATGTAAATCTATCAAATGCAACACACTTGCAAATGTGCGTGTTTCGTTTATGTGTATTATAATTGGGTTATTAATTGAATCACAGCATTAATAATATTCCATGTCTGACTAGTCTTAAGTATGGTTGTAAGCATATTGTTATGTGTGCAGTTGGCAGTAATACTTACTGGATTTTGCTTGTGATCTCTGAGATAGGCAGACCATGTTCCTAACATGACAATTCATTCTCCTTTCACAGACAAAGTTTCAAACTGGTCATGATCATAACTCTGAAAAAGTTTTTAAAGACTGAAACCACACATTTGTCATTGGAAGGAAATGACGCGGCCAGCTTTCTGAGGCAACAAGAGTTCCCAGAATTTCTTTTTTCTTTTTGCGTCTTCATTATCACATGTACTATGTGTAATACTCCCTCCTTCTTTAGCTGCCACCCAGTTTTGTGTAGATGCATCTCCTTATGTGATGCAGAGTCTGGATAGGTTGAGTAATCATCTCTATTTACTCAACCGCCATTACGTCAAATGAGCTTATAAGTAAAAATGTCATTTTACCGTTTCCTCTGAAATCTTAAATAAAAAGATTTTGATGTTGCACAATGCCACACGACAACATCTCTGAGTTAATTTCATTATCTACATTGAGATATTTCAATTTTTTTATGCAAATATACTCTTGCATTTTGAGATCACACTTTTGTGAACATTTTTACATATCATCAGTCTAAAACATTGCTCTAAGTTTGACAATGCCATGCTAAAAGCAGTAAAAATTAGAAAAATAACCACAGTCCAGCACAGCGCTCTTCCACCCTTGCTCTGAACTCTGTTCCCGTTGTTGGTTCAACAGGAAGTGGTCTTGTAATAGGAAGGTAGTTTCTCAACTAGATTTTCACTGATACCTTTCGATCTTTTGACGCAAAAGCAAAGTTTGGAATTTCAGCCACCTATCAACTTCAGACAAGGAAGGAAGATGACGAAAACTTTGCCGTCCTTTGATTTGCTGCACTTTTATTCAACTATTGTGTGATGCAATTGTGCTTTTATTGCATGCAGAATGCCTTACGTGGTCAGAAAATCACATCTGATGTTATCTGAGCTAAGCTTTATTTTTACCCCTTATGACTACAAGGGAAATCCCAGAGCCCAAAAGTTTAGAACTTGCACAAACATCCTATAGTCCCCCAATTAAAGTCTGATCTCACAGCCACATATGCATAACATTTATATGCTTAGATAAATGTAATTTCTTTGGTAAGAAGTCTGTCTGTTTAAGCATAAGTGTGGCACTGATGTGGTAAGTTGTGTCACAGGGGAAATCAGTGTCTTCTCAGCAAAACACAGGTAATAGCCCAGTACCTGGTACTTTCCACAATTCTTAAAAACCATGCACACTAGGTAGAGTGCGGAGGGAATAAGGATACATTGGAAGTGGTGTATGCTGACTGTGGTCAATTTCCCCTGTATCTGCTGTTGATTTAACATGGGGTTTGGATGTGCATGGGTGTGTGTCAGCCCTGTCTCAGCAAGGGGACACCTTCTGCCCCTTTAAATGTTTATCAACTTCAGTCTACTCTGGAATGTTTGTAACTCAGTCACTGGAATGGTGCTAGTGTTAATTCAGCAGAATTCATGCTTTTGAGTGTCAGGCAGGTCTGCATTTTATATGTGGGGCAAAAAGATCAAAGACAATTTCTCTTAACCTCTAAACCACACAGGAAATGCTTTACTTGAGAGCCTAAGGAAATCCCCCAGTCTTTTTTATGTATTTCTCATAATTACCTATTAGGCTAAACTCACCTCAAAATGTTTTACGTAGAATTTGACACTGTTGCACCAGAGTAGCACATAAACATAGCTCTCTTATAATTCAGGTGAATCTTGATATTGTGTAAGAACTCATAAACATGTATGACAAACAGTTGACATGTTAATGAATTAGGTGTTTAAAAGTGCACGCAAATGGTTTAAGTTTTTTGTCGCTTGTTCTTATTGTGTTTTGATGCTGGAGGCATTTTGCTGTGACGCTATGATGACGCACCTGTGTTCGCGGCAATTTTGCTCAAATGCTGCAGGTCATTGTTTTTGGTTTAATTTCCTTATTTATTATTTTTTATATTATTATGATTAGTAATTTGGTCGATTGCGTAAAATAGCGGATTATACACTCAACGGGGGACATGTAGAATACTGAAATGACACTCATTGTTAGTGTATGTAATTTTAATCACATTTCTCAAAAGTCCTAGGCTATTGATTCTTTACACGTACAACTATTAATTAGCAACAAATCAAAAAACAAACACAAATAATAAACAAACACTGACTGCACCTTTAAGTATGTAAAGTTAGAAACGATAAAAGTTTAAGACGCATGCACGCGCGCACAATCTTTCCGCTGATTGTCCGTGGTAGGCATTGCGTAACCGTGCGTAACTCACTCTATCCCACCGGATCTGTATGCTTCCTCCTCCTCCTCCTCCTCCTCCTCCTCCTCTTTCTTCTCAGGAAGTGCAGCCGCTAGTCTGAAGAGAGGCTACGGACTCCCGCTCTCGCCGTACAGAGCGACTCGCGCGCCATCCATCGCGATGCTGTGCCTTTTGCAGGCACCTGTGAACGACATACGCCAGTAACAGATGAAGGGTGAAGAGGATGCGCTGGAAGCAGCAGGCTGTTTGCGGGCAGCAGGGAGACGCAGCGGCATCATCCTCATCCTCAGCATCAGCAGCAGGGCGCTCGGTTAGCGCCCACCCCCACTCACTTCGTCTTTTCCTCCCCCCCTGCAGAAGCATGCTTGCGTGAGGGATGAGGCTGGAGACAGGGACATCAGGCCAGAGCTGCGGCCTTCTTCTTTTCACAAGAGCCGGGCTCGCCATCATCGCAGCAGCAGCAGCAGCAGCAGCAGCAGCATCCGCCAACGCTTTGCCATCATCACACCAGCATATTTGGTAGGCAGCCTATCTCTCCTCTTCTGCTCGCCGTTTTTGCATAAGAAATGCAGGCCTGCCATGGTCATCCACTCAACCCCACATCAGTAGCCATGGCAACCACATCCTGTTAATAAGCGCTTTTTCACCCCCCCGCCCCCCATGTCTTTCTGTCTCCGGAGCGCAGGCTTATTTTCCTCTTCGTTTTTTTTTTTTTGTAGTAAAGATATTATATTTGTTGTGATTTAGAGCTCTTAGAGCTCAGTTAGTGACACTATTATAATCATTATATTTTACTCAGACACATTGTGTTCAACCCATCAAGATGAATCTGATTAGCTCCAAAATCATATTTTTCTTCAATGTAAAATGATATAATGAACCTAAATACTTATAGCTGACATGAGCTGTAACATGCATTTAATTATTTTATTTTATCTAGTTATTTTTCGTATGCATGCCGTTTTTATGATCTCTAATTAAATGACAAACTATATTTGTACTGTAAAAAAACTAAGGATGATTTAAAATGAACTAATCAATAATGTGAATTAGTAAAACACTAAACATTGAAATCAAAATATATTTACTTTTTCTTATGCACACATATTCATTTGAACCTAAAATCCTGATACTGATAAACACTATACTACATATTATGCATCAACTTTTCATGTATTCAGCTCCTGTTGCCCAAAATTTATAAATGGACGTTTCAGATTTTTAAAAGTTTAATGAGTGATACACTCTAATAACATTATGCTAGTGGTGAAAAAAAAAGAAAAATTGTTAAAGGAAAATGTAAAGGCTTAATATATCAAACAATTCATCATTATATACACAGTTGCTCTGATGGAGCAAATAAACACAGCTTTAAACAAAATGATCCATGCACTCATTTCTATTGGTTATATAATAATTTACATACATAATATAAGGTTACATATTTTTTTCAATGTAGAAAATTCTGAATTAATCATAATATGACAGAAATGACTAGAAAGTCACTTACTTTACAGAATTGGTCATTATAATGAAGATACAAGTGATTGGTAACTTAAATGGTTACAATGAACATCTTTATCTTAAGATAATATCTTACATCTTGTGGTTTAAAAGGTGCAAAGAGAAAATAATCTTGCTTGGCTTACGTGACCTTTGACCCCCAACACACTGTGTTTGCAGGTCAGTGAGCAGATCCAGGAGCATGAGCAGGAAGCTGTGCGGCGTGAGCAGATGTCAGGGTATAAGCGCATGCGGCGGCAGCACCAGAAGCAGCTGATCGCCCTGGAGAACAGGCTAAAGGCTGAGATGGATGAGCACAAGCTCCGGCTGCAGAAGGAAGTGGAGACCCAGGCCAATAACACTTACATTGAACTGGAGCGGCTGGCCAAGAAGCAAGCTGCACAACTGGACAAGGAGGTGCTTGCTCCTACTGTACTTTACACATAGTAGAGAGGGTTATGCAAAGTTTACAAGATGTCAATTTTTTTCTGTAAGTTGCTACTGTGAACATGCAGTGGGGTCCAAAAGTTGAAGACCACAGTCAAAATTTGGAATGGAAAATCTCATTTGAACCTGGAAATTAACAGGAAGTTTTAGAATTGTGAAAAATGTGAAAAACAAATAAAGATTATGATGAAAAATTAATTGGAAATATTTAAGTTTTTCAGTATTTTCAGTATTATCAAATAAGCACATTTGTGACATTGATCACTTGAACTCCTTTGTACAGGTGATCAGATGTTCTTGCTTCCATTGAAGCTCAAGAATCTCTTTGGATCATCTCAAATCAACAAACTTGTGGAGTTCAAGCAGCTCGAGGCTGCTGTGATTTAAACAAAAGGTGAACATACTATGCAGTTCAATTTTCTTTAAATAATTTGTAATCAAAATAAACTGTAATAAATTATTATAATGCGAAAAGATTTTCACTAGTGGTCTCAGACTTTTGTATGCCGCTATATGTGGATTACATGAATTATTTTAAATAGATTTTTAATGAAATTACTTAGTTCAGTATGTTTATTCAATATAGCAAATCACCATGGTGACAAAATATTGTCAGTTTACTAATGCACAGCTGACCACAGTAAGCTTTTTGTGATACTTATCCTTCCTCTGCCCTACGTGATTAATTTGTAAATGAGTAATATTGCAAAACCAGATGTTATTTCATTTTGTCTCTCAAAAGACGAAGGCCTCGGCAGCTGAGGAGAAGAGAATCCAGCAACAGATCTTGGTCCAGCAGAAGAAGGAACTGACCACCTTCTTGGACACACAGAAAAAGCAGTACAGACTATGCAGAGAAAGAATGAAAGAGGTGAGATCAGGACAGTCAATGAATTCACAGGACACAGGACAAACCCCAAACCCAACTTTTAATGGATGGGCCCCACTCATCTGAGCCCAATGAGTATACCATAGACCAGTGGTTCCCAAACTGGGGTACGTGAGGTGCAAGGGGGGCATGCGAACAAAATGCTGTTTTGCTGTTAATTTAATTCTACCATTTAATTTAATTCTAAAATCTTTTGCGGTCAAAACCGACTGCATCCACACAAGTAGCGTGCATATGATAGGTTGCGTGCAGAGTATGCTGCCTTAGCAAATCGTGCTACATTACTGCCATTTAGCACTTACTAGCATGTAGAACAAATATAGACATTATGTAAGATACAAAAACATACCCTTGTGTAAGTTCTTGTTTTTAATTTTGATATTATATTATCTGAACAAGACTGCAATTTTACATGTATGTACAGTACATGTTTATATTATGTACATTTTAAAAACAGTATTGTTGTCAGTATTGTTTGCTCTATTTTGCAACAAAATAATAGTTCCAACAAAAGCCACAGCAGAACTGCAGCACACGGCGGTGTTTCGTGAACAAATCTGCGGCTTTGATCCCATTCATAATTCATAATTACAGCCACTTGCTTTGTTACTGAATGAATGAATGACTCGATGGCTCACTCATTAAGATAGTGACTTACTGTCACCTACTGTCGGTTTTAGTTTAATATTTAAAAGTATCACTTCGTTTTTACCATCATTGCATATTTCTCTATTAAACATGTTTTTTATTTAAAACAATATTTATTTTATAAAGGCATTTCTAAAGGTACATTTTTTTTTTACTGGAAAATCAATTTAAGGGGGCAAATATTGCGCATTAATGATGTGTTATTAATAAAGTTCATGAGGAACTCGTTCAGGTGATCTATCCAATCAGCACGAGAGGAGGCCTATATATACAGTGCAAATTTATAACAAATATATAACAAATTTAGTAGACCACCTGTCATAATAAAGAGAAAACAAATATTTTAGGAATCTGTCAAAAACTTGTTTAAAACTAAAAATGTTGTTGTCATTACTAGGCAAATAACTAACTGAAACAACTAAATAGTTTTTATTCACACATAATAACCAAAAAACTTCATATTTTGAATGGCGTCTTTTGGCTTGCATTCTTGCTGGCATTGTTTTTATGTACTTTTCCACAGTCTCTGTTGTTATTGACTTAAAGTAATAACTGAAATAGTTTAGTTGTTCCCAAAGACTTGCTTTTAATGAAACTTTTATGCGACCTATCTTTGAATCCACTAAATCCCAAATATGTTCATATAGGATTCAAGTCCGGACTTTGACTTGGCCAACTGTGATTAAAGAGCTTACACATACTGGTGGATTAACCATTACAGAAATAAAAAATTATTTCGGTAATCACTAATACTGTTAGTTTAGGGCAGCTGTGGCACAAACCTTACATTGAACAACAGTTTTCATGCATCGCTCCGCCACTCCTTACTATTGGCTGGTTCATGTCTCAGCCAGGGATACGGGGGGAGCACTCTGGGTTCGGGCCAAATTCGAGGTCGGGGACCTCCCCTCGGACAGCACGCCAAATATTTTTTCTGTCTGATTATTTGTAAGTGTGAACTCGTGAAATGGAAAAGGTGTAACTGCAGCCTAAGTGGAACAGAGGGGGTACACAGAAGGATGATAAATGCCTCAGGGGGTACACCACTCTAAAAAGCTTGGAAACCACTGCCATAGTTGTCACAGGGCCCTGAACAATGTCAGACTAATTGTTTCATATACTTGTAATAGGTGTAAGCCAAGTATATCATTCCATTGCCCCTTATGCCCTTATATTCGATTACCATGATTTTGCAGTAAAATATTACAGTAAGATATTTGTTTTTTCTGTATACATTAGGAAATGAATGAAGACTCTGATACACCAAAAGAGGAGAAACAGGAGCGCTTGTCACGGCATAAGGAAACAATGCAGCGCTCCCAGGCTGAGGAGGAGGCCCAGCTGTTGAACCAGCAAAGACTGGTTTATGAAAGGAGCTGCCGTGCTCTAAAAAGAAGAAGCCTTATCAAGAAGCATGAGTTTGAACAAGAGCAAATGCGGGAGGCAAGAAATAATATGAATCACCACAAAGAATGTCTCAAGCACATTCTTTTGTTCTTGTGAATTTTGAGGTTTCATTTAAACAGTAAATTTAAAAAATAAAAAAGTTTAAGCTTGTTTATTTAAGATTAATATTTTAAAGTATCTTATGTTCACCTCACCAAGGCGGTATTTATTTAAAAATAACAGTTTTCTATTTTAATATATTTTAAAATGTAATTTATTCCTGCGATGGCAAAGCTGAATTTTCAGCATCATTACTCCAGTCTTCAGTGTCAAATGATCCTTCACAAATCATTCTAATATGCTGATTTGGTGCTTAAGGAACATTTCTTATTAATAATGTTTAAAAGAATTGCGTTGCTCAATATTTTTGTGGAAACCATGATAATTTTTTTTCAGGATTCTTTGATAAACAGAACAGAAATCTTTTGTAACAATGTAAAAGTCTTTACTGTCACTTTTAAATGTATTTACAATCAATTTAATACATCATTGCTGAATAAAAGTATTAATTTCTTTAAAAAAAAACTGACCTCAAAGTTTTGAAAGGTAGCGTGCGTGTGTGTGTAGATTTTATATAGTGATATTTAGTGTTGATCAGAGCATTTGTGCTATTTCAAATCAGAAACCTGTTACATGTTATCCTTTTTTGTTGATGTCACACAAACTAATGAAATATTATTCATACATGACTTGCTCTTTGTGTTAAAGGAACTTAACAAGAAGAAGACACAAAAAGAAATGGAGCATGCGTTGATGATCAGGCAGGATGAGTCCACCCAAGAGCTGGAACAGCGGCATCTACATACCTTACAAAGGCTACGCTTTGAGCTGATGCGCCACCAGCATCAAACTGAGTTGGAGAACCAGGAGGAGTACAACAGTCGCCGGCAGAGGGAGCTACACAGAAAGCATGCACTGGAACGCCGACAGCAGCCCAGGAACCTTAAGGTAAACATTTTGTAAACCAACTTAAAATATGAAGTAAAAGGAACATTACATAATATAAATATAAATATAGAAATAGAATATGTAGCAGCTTTGGATGAACAAGTCACTAATTTAACATTAAAAGGATTTAAATGTATTTAAATATTAATGTTAAATGTTTTTCTCTCTTTGAAACAGTGGAAGTATACACAATAACACAGGATGAAAAACCTATTGTATTTAACCCTTGTATGATTATCTTTGAGTTTATCATCTTTTTACTCTTTTAATTCCTTTTATAACTTTTAATTTTCCTTGCTTTTATTTTGTGATTAATTTGATTCCTTTCTGTGTACAGCACTTTGAATTACCATAGTGTATGAAATGTGCTATATAAATAAACTTGCCTTGCCTTAAATTATTATCAAAAATGATACCTAAATAATCTCATCTCATTATAGACATTGGAGATGCAGATCAAAAAGCAATTCCAAGATACATGTAAGGTGCAAAACAAGCAGTACAAAGCTCTGAGGAACCATCAGCTGGAAGTCTCCCCGAAGAGTGACCACAAAGCCATCCTGAAGTCACTGAAGGAGGAGCAGACCCGCAAGCTTGCACAGCTGGCAGAACAATATGAGCAAAGCATTAATGAGATGATGGCCTCTCAATCGGTAAAGTACACAAGCAGCAGAGGAAAATTACGTCAAACCACACAATTTGTCCTCAGAATGTGAAGTCAGTTTGTGGCCTAGGTTATAAACTTCACCTGATTAATGTATTGAAACATATACTGCCAAAAAAAAAAAACAAGTGCATGATTTACTCGCTTGCAAATTTCACTAATTATTACAAAGAAACAGAATGTAACACATTTAATTAAATACAACATTTTGAAGTTGAAAGACTGAAATATAATTGTATTATGTACTCTAATAATCTTTTTTTATTTACAACTTTGAAACAGTAGGCTACAGGACTTCACTGAGCGTGTCAAAAATGGGAATGCATTTTTTTTTCCTTCACATTGCCTCTTTGGAATTAGAGAAAACCTGTTGAAACAGAAATGGAGTGTTTAATTGTTCTTAAACAAATGCTGTTTTCATATGCAGTCAAAATATGCTTTTTTAATATTCCCCTTATAGCTTCTGGCTAAAACCGTTTGAGTGGTTTCCCTCTAGTGGCTCTGCTAGGAACTGCTAAAATAGGATTTACAAATAGAATTTCCACAACCAAGCCAAAGTTTCTACTTACACCATTTGTCCAAATGAACACTGTTAAGTGTAATTTTGCTGCTTATATGCAATATTGCTTTTATTCAATATGGAATAGTATAGAAAATCTCAGTGTTTTAGATATATAGATTTATATATATAATTGGAGCATATCATTCTCTCAGTTACGTTTAGATGAAGAGCAGGAGGCTGAATGTCAGGCTTTAAGGCAGCAGCTACACCAGGAGATGGAGCTCCTTGATGCCTACCAGAACAAAACCAAGGCACAGCTGGAGGCCCAACATGAGCGTGAGTTGCAGAAGTTGGAACAGAAGGCGTCTTTGCGCCGGGCTCACTTGGAACAGAAGGTGAGCTGCTTTTTTATTTTATTTTTTATTTTTTATTTTTTATTAACCTCTGTAATTCATAGGATAGATTTGGCCATAACTGGTCAAACTGTGAACTGGTAGTAATAAAATGGAAGGAATCTTGTCTGAAATACTTCCCACACCTCTGTTCACAGATTGAAGAAGAGCTGGCCTCACTTCATAAGGAACGGACCGAAAAAATCAAGCATTTATTTGAGCGTCAGGAGCGAGAACTGGAGATGTTTGATTCAGAGAGTGCGCGGCTAGGATTCGGAAGCTTGGCCTCGTTTGACTTTCTCAAGGATGAGGCCAGATGATCCAACAGAGGTAAAAGGGACTGTTCAACACTGATGTCTTTGGACACATTGTGCCTGCACTGTCCCTGATTGTTGGATTTACCAAGATTATCCAAACAGTGACCATGCTGGATCAATATCTTATAACTCATATCGGCTGTGAGAACTTCACTGTATTTCTGAAAGGAGAAACTAAACAGCTACAAACTCAAAAGTGGTTTGGTGGTGCATCATTGAGCTCATAAACCAAGAAGAAATATCTAGACAAACTGACCTTTTCTCCATGCCATTGTCCCACTTTTGGTATTAAATTAGTAATTCAGGATATTTTAGTACAAGTAAGCACTTTGATATGTTGAGTACGATCCCATCATGTTAGGTGGAAATGAAGTGTGAAATGCCTTTGGTGTCATCAAAGGACATTGCGACTGTAGAATGTGTCCTGCGTCTTCACCGTGGCTATTAGCTGTTTTGTATGTATCACAGAGAATGTGACAACTGTTGATGAAAACTTTACGCAGAAGCAGATTTTGAAGCAGTGTCTGATTTTAAAATATGGTGAATTCATTAAGAGCTTTTAATTAATTTCATATTGTGGAACCCACGCTTTATTTCTTTTTACTTAGAAAAAGAAGAAAGAAAAAAAAAAAGAAAAAAAAATGTATCCATCGTTCAGTATCCTAAATTAATTGGCATTAGTTTTATCAGGATGTGGACTTATTACATTGAATCAGTTCTGTCAGAGTTACTGGTATTATTGCATGCACTTTAAAAGACAAATTCAGGTTGTGAAGTGGAGCATGAATCTGTCAGAGATTTTAGCCGTGTACAAATAAAAGTGGTCATACAGTTTTGTTTTCATGGCTATTGATACTGAACATAAGCTTTATCTTTGATATAAATACCCGCCAAATTGCCAAATGCCTTTAAGTTCTGTTGATGAATGTTTTTGTTTTCCTTATTTTGCACAATTTGTTGAATTGTGATTCATTCAATGTGGACTTATCACTGCTCTTGTACAGGGAAAATGTTGCAATTTGTGTTGTAAAAATTTTATATAAATATTTGTATATGATAACCTAAATAGGGTTTACATATGTATTGATCAATCATTGCCAACAAAGACCTATGGAACTCTTGTTCAGTGAAGGCAGAGGAATGCAAACTTATTTTTGTAAGTAAAATAGAAAGTAACTTATATTCTCATGCATCATGTGACAGCCTTCATGTCTGGTGGAGCTATAATGTGAACACCTCTGTGTAACAGAGTTCATGGCTTGCTGTCATTTAAGAAAGACACCACTCCAGCAATTAGTAGAAGGGGTTCAGTTGATTCTTAATTCACAAAAACATGTACTGTATAGGCAGATTTGTGGTGTGTAATAAAAGATTCTTTGGGCCTGACCAACTACTATCTTTTATAAACTCTGACCTTTCCCCTTATTATTCATGAGTGTCTCATAATGTTTTATCAGTGATCATTGAGATGCTTTCCTGCTGTCTTTTAGGGCTTCTTCTCCAACAAAGCCATTGTTAAAACTGCCCTTGCACAAATGAAGTGATGTTTTAACAAATAAACACAATGAAGTTTTGATTGGCTAGTAGCATGCTATGAAGTTTTGACTGGCTAACAGCATGCTGGGAAATATTGATTTGTTTCTTAAAAGTGATAAGAATGAATTTTAATAATTCATTAATTTATTTTGATTGCTGATGTTAACACAGCAGAAGATCTGCATTTCTGTGCATCTTCATGTGCGTACAGTTCGATATCTGACCTCATTATGCCCTTCAACGTGTAAGTAGGATTTTAAAAAAAAAACATCGTGTAAATCTCAATCTCAGTTCTTGTATGGCTTGCTCAGAAGATCACTTTAATAATAAAGATTGTACATAATAATAACAACAGTAATGATGATAATAATAAATATAGCTGCAAGCAGCAATTATCGGGGCCAAGTGCAAGAATATATATAACGTAACTAAAAATATGATTTAATGGATTATCACTTTCGACCAATAGGTGGCGCAATTACTAAATATATGTGGTGTGGGCAAAGTGAGGTTATAATGACACATACAAAGTTTGGTGTCAATATGTCAAGGCATTGCAGAAATAAAGCCTGAATAGTGTCAATGAATCAAATTTGCTGCTGCGGTATACAAAAAAGGTTTTGTCTATTGACACGAAATCCCAAAATTTTTGTCGGCACGGTCTGGAGATGATACGATTCGATTTTGGTGAAAATCGGACAAACGGTCTAGGATAAGTTCGAAAAAGTAGGTTTTAAAAGAAAAGAAAGATGCCGGACAGGAAGTTTGGCTGACTTTGGCAATTGGTATCTATGTTTTCGGCATAACCCAAGGAATCTATTAAGACCAGTGCCATTATAATAGGCAAATTTATTCAAAAGTTATTAGCATTTTTAGAAATTTTGTTATAACTTTTTTGACCACAAGGTGGCGCTGCCCCGGAACTTTTTGAGTACCTTCAATGCATGGTGCCGATGACTCATACCGAGTTTTGTAACGATAAGCTAATACGTTTATAAAGTATAGCATTTTATATCACGTCACATATCACAAGATATGAAAATATCTAATTTCATTTTGGAGTTATAGACATTTATATGTATAAACACATAAAAAATTACCCACACCTGACTTTGTTTGCATTTTCTTGCCACTTACTATTAATATTTGACATTTGGGCATTAGTACTTAGCCAACAACCTATGTTTCCAAACTTCCTACGGTGTTTTCGACTTGATCGGTCTAATGGTTTCGAAGATATTGGCAAATGTTTTAAGCGCTAAATCACAACGCTACACAAACCGTAAGGTGAAACCTAGCATATCTGGTAACATTGGACTTGGCAAGGATTCAGGAACCTAAGGAGATGAGTAGGTGGCGCTGCGCCAAAACACACCATGTTGCCTCAGGTCATGGTTGTGATGACATACCAAGTTTGGTCTGAATATACGATAAAGTGTTGTGGATATCCAGCCTTATGTCTGTTTTCACAAGCGCTACGTAAAATTAGTTTGCGCGGTATTCGAGAACGGTTAAAACGAATCAACATGAATTCCATAAATGTTTGTCGGCATGGTCTGAAGATGATCTGATTACATTTTCGTGACAATCGGAGCAACGGCCTAGGAGGAGTTTGAAAAAGTATGTTTTTCAGAAAATTCTAAATGGCGGACAAATTTTCATGACGGAAAATGACGTCAAAGGTGCAATCGAATCGTCTTGAGGAAAGGAATCAGGGGAATTTTTTTTTTTTTTTGCATAAGTTATTGCATAAACATGAGTGCAAATTTGGACAATTGGTGGCGCTAGAGGGATTGATTTGGAGACTCCAAATTTGCTATGTTGACAGATCAGACTGTCCTCTATCAGTGTGCCAAGTTTCATAAGTTTCCTGCAAGCGGGTCTATGGGCTGCCATAGACTTCCAGAGCAGAATAATAATAATAGTAATAATGATAATAATAGGAACGGGAACGGATACAATGCCTACGCATCTTCGGTGCTTGGCCCCTAATAAAGCAGATAGCAAATTCATTCAATATAAAACAATTCATTCGCACATTCACACAATATAAAACAATAAATTCTAATTTGCAGTCCCTCCATTGACCACAAGATGGTGACAGAAACAGAAACACCGACAAGGAGATCAGAACGCTCTACTTGGTATTTTTCTACTAAGAAATATTAAAACCTTTTTCAAAGAAAATATAACTGAAACGTATTATTAACAAAATACATGTAATTAGAAGTGTATTGTATATTTCCTTTTCACTACTCAAATTCAAATCAATATCTTGATATTAACTTGAACATTTGGGACAACTCCATCTGGAGAAAGTCTGTTTTCCCACTGCCATCAATTGCGAATGGCAGTGCTGGTTTAGCTCAAGGAGAGCTAGGCTTAACTCAGAAGTTTAGCGGTCTAGAAGTTTTTACACATATATCAGGTACGATGGGTTAAAATGGGAGGGAGGGATGTTTATTCCTATTAGAGGATTAAAGGTATTACAATTCCGTGTAGTAATGTTTCCAATTAAACAAACAACCTCCTGATATTTGGATCGAGAATGTTGCTATTTAAGCTCCCATTACGCCCCTTGGCAGAAGACTACTCTGTCTTCCCATTAGAAATGGTTTCTAGAGAGTAACATTCGCCATCCAGTTACACCTGTTGACCACACGAGGGATCACGCTAAGATTTCTAAATAAAGAAAGGTTGTATTTGATTCTCTTTTACAGTTCCAGCCAGAAGTTCTGATACACTGCATGTTTCTAATAATATGACCCTTTGATCTAAAGATTTATACTTAAGTGCTTGAAATTTAGACTTATTACAAATATAAAATTCATTTAATAATAATTAAATAATTAATTGGACAAGAGTGAAGAAAAAGCACACATAAAGGACCCATTACTTAAAAGAATCTAGTTTTGTGATTTTAATCCACTTCATAATAGCCATACTTAAAAAATGTTTGTCTTCACTATTATTCTAAAATGAGGATGACTGGTCTTTGTTTCCCCTTTGGGTCTACCTTAAACTTTCTTTAACATTTTCATGTTAAAGTGAGCAAATAAAAATTGCATTCAAAATTCAGAATAATAGTCTAAAATATAGAAAGTTGTTCGGAATTCATACACCCTTGTTATTAAAAAAATTAAATGACTCATGAGTCATAAAAAGTAATTATTTTAAACTGCAGCAGTTTAGAAACTATGAAAAGAAGAGTAATCTTTAAACTGATTAATTCAATACACAAAAAAGAAGCTACCATTAAATTAAACTATACGTTACCTTTAGTTTGGTTATCAAGAAAGTGAATTTATGAGGGCCTCAGACCTAATTTGTCATATAACACGTCTTGCTATTAATAATTTATTTGAAATAAATTATTTAATATACAAATATACAAAGCTCAAGACTGCAGTTAACTGCCAGGTAATTAGTTGGTGCTGATGCTGATCTAAGCTTGCAGCTGTTTGTTCGAACTCCCCTTATGGTCCATGTTAGCAGTTGGCATGGTCAGAAATAAATGTAGCTTTGACAGCGGAAACCAGATAGAGGAATGTGGGTGTCCGGTTTAGACGCTTTTCACGTGTCAGGACAGGAGTCGTTTGAATGGGGGCACTGCACCCAAGTGTCATAATTCAGGACCTTGTATGGAACACGACCAATATAAGCAAACCGATGTCTTGATGACTGTCTTGATAAAAAAAGTAATCAAACATTTATGGCTTAAAGAAAGTGTAGATGGAAAAGATTGTTCTTCCTATTGCAACCTTATGCAGCTGAATTATTCAGTTTGTGGATAATTTAAAATATTAATTTTGATTTAAAAAGTTAGAAATTATAACAAAGCAAAATTATTTATATGTATCAACTCTAAATGAGGGCTGATCAATGAGTTTTGACATTTCACGTGTTAAAACATTTAATGCACTTTTCTTTAATTTGTAAAATGTATTTTTTAGAACTCAAAACACAATATATGCTGTGTGTAAATCATGTTCTGCTTTATCTGTTTATTTTTGAGCTAAACACTATATCCCCTGAAGGTATTTAGGGCTGTGAGTGATGAGAAACTTGATAGTTGTTGGCTGTTTGTGGCTATCAATTATTGCTGTAGAGAAGCCTCGATGAGCTGCTGAACTCAGACTATTTACAGTTTCACAATGAGAGCTATTCCAAAACAGTTTAAAACACAGCAGGTGTGAAGTTGTCAACCTCTCATCTTAATGTGTTTTAAATGTTAAAGAGTCTTTGAAGCCAAGCTGCCTTGCATACTTCTCTAATGTTTTGGCACATTACTGACAGTACTTTCATACAGTTCATTCACTCTGAGGGCTGCAATGCAATGTAGGCCTGAATATACTTTACATACACAACTATGTACAGGTCATTCAAAATACTGTCCCTTACAAACATCTTGCCACTACCATACCTTGAGAATGTCTCACATATTTCTCCACTTTTTGTCTCATGAGATAAAGAAAAAAAGTGACTATATTTTAATTTAGTTTCAGGCAGGGTTGTAAACATTACTGACATTGACAACATTCAGAATAGCGTTTAATTTTTAAACGTATGTTTTCCCTTATATTTTTCTATAGGATTATTTACCATAATTGAACAAGGCTTGACCCCACCCTCTGAATTCCTTTTGAGCCACTTACATCGCACAGGCATATATAACATGTCCTGTAAGAGAAATGACCAAGAGAGCAAGTATATATATATATAGAACATGTTTCTGTAGACTGTTTGGCTCGGACAAGACTGAGCTGCAGGGCACAACAGAGCAGTCGTCACGGTTGGCATTTGGCAACATTTGCAGGAACGTGCAAATAGGATGCCAAGCAAGTTTTGAAACATTAAGGAAATGGCTCTGAATGCGGTAAAGACCTTAAAGCATAGCAGATTTAATTTCTTCAATAACATCCGACTTTTGCATGGAATGACAAATGTAATTTATTACTCAAAGCCAATTAGTGTTGAATGTATGATGGAAAAAAAATATTACAAAATAATATTTTTTTTTGACTACTAATTGGAAGTAAATATTGAACATTTAACTGTACTAATATATATATATATATATATATATATATATATATATATATATATATATATATATATATATAGTTTTTTTTTCAATTTCTTTGTAAAAACATGACATTTATTGAATACAAACATCATTGTGTCCCATGCAGGAAAAATTATACCATTTATGATTAATGCCTTTAAGTGGTGTATGGGGAATGTTGACACAGCAAACTTTTTTTTATGTTTTTTATTTATGAAAGGTTTTAGCAATATTTAAGCATGTAAGTCTATTGTGGAAATACATTTAGTAAAAGCTAAAAAATGGAAAAAGTAACCCAGACAGCATGGTAACATTGATTCAATGTTGAGTTTTGATCCAAATCATCATTTTGGTTGACATCAAAACTTCAATGTTTAAAGTGTGTTAGATCAGCATTGAAATTTTCATGAAAGGGAACAGCACGGTGAAGACAGTGACATTGAACTAACTTGATTCAATGCATGAACCTAAAATAAGTCTAGGTTTATGAGCACAAGATCTTGCAGGCATATCTGTGCAAAACACTACTGGGTGTTTCCCAATCAGTGGGGCGTTTCAGTTCATGATGGGCACTTTCAATGGTGTTACTTCATTTTCTCGAATACACTGGGGGTTTGGTTTAGGGGTGGGCCCTTATGATTTTAGCAAGTCTTTTGAAAAATGGTTGAAAAACACCAATTGTAGTTTGAAAATTGGCACTAATTGGTATACGCCCATTTTGGTTTTGCATGTGGGCTTCTCAGTAGTTAATTGATGCTTCCTTATTAGAGAGAAAACACAAGGTGCGTCCTATACGGAAGTCTTGTGTGTTTGACATGCATGAACTCTCTGAGTTTCAAACAATGGTCCATATAATGTATTTCTGTTTTTAGCATGCTTTTTACTTGCATTTTATTTATTGTTACTAAATATACTAACATACATTAATTTTCAAAGTAAGTAAAGTGTTGAAATAAATCACACAGATAGCATGGGGACATTGATACAATGTTGAGTTTTGATCCAAACCATAATTTTGGATGAGATTGACATTTCAGTGTTTAAAGTGTGTTGGATCAGCATTGACATTTTGATGAAAGCCAACAGCACACATGGGTGGAGACAGTGACATTGAACTAACAGTGCATGATTTGTAGTTTATGAGCACAAGTTCATCAGGCATGTATCTCTGCAGAACACTAGTGGGTGTTTCTCTATCAGTGGGGCATTTTCAAACCACAATGGGCATTTTCAACCGCTTTACCTGATTTGCTCTAATCCACTGGGGGCTTGGTTTAGGGGTGGGGTGGTTTAGCAAGTCTGTTGAAAAATGGTTGAAAAACATTTATTGTAGTTTGAAATTGGCCACTGATTGGTAAACGGCCATTTTGGTTTTGCATGCGCACTTCTCAGTAGTCTAATGCTTCCTCTTTAGAGAGAAAACATAGGTGCATCCTATACAGAAGTGTTGTTTGTTGAAGCACCTTACATACATGACTTCTCTAGCACATTTCAGATGGTGTATCTACCTTATTTCTCTCTTCCTTTGTTTTGTGTGCTTATTTGCGTATGATTTGTATTGTTACTCACTGTAATTAGATACATTAAAAAGTTATTAACTGTTTGAATAAAGCATCTATTTTTCTACATTCTTAAAAAATGCATCTTGCTTCAGTAAAGTTTACTAGTAATTTCCTGACTAAAGTTCTAACGTCATTTAACAGATTTCTTGAAGTGCTGGAGACATGAACATGAGCAAGAATGTTACACAGCCAACATAGCCCAGGATGTCTCGCATTCCTCAGTGCTTGCATGCAGAGCACATTGCTCCTTTAGGAGTGAAGGCAGATGAAGGTGGACAATAAAAAAAAAAAGAGAGAAGCACCCTCCTGATAATGCTGACATTGATTATACACAGAGTTGTTGTCGAAAGCATAATCACCTGACCTGGGACTTATCACTGCTTAATCAGATAATCATTCATATTCCTGAATCTGTATTCAATTTGAGAAATGTAACTGATTTCCATTCAGTTTAGCTTGTTTTCCCTGAAACACAATAACAAAAAACATCTTGTGTTTATTAAGAAAGTGACTGACATGGCTATTTTGTGATATTTAAAGAGATTAAGGTCTACATATGGTGAATCTGCAGCGTCAAAGGGATAGTTCAGCCTGAAATGAAAATTATGTCATCATTTATTCACCCTCAAGTTGTTCCAAACCTGTATGAATTTCTTTCTTCTGCTGAACACAAAAGATGATAGAGTGAAGAATGTTGGTAACCAGACAGGTTATCAACGGCCACCGTCAACTTTCTGGTTACCAACATTCTTTAAAATATCTTATTTTGTGTTCAACAGAAGAAAGAAACTCATACAGGGTTTGGAACAACTTGAGGGTGAGTAAATGACAACAGAAATTTCATTTCGAGCTGAACTATCCCTTTAAAAAAAATTTCATTGAAAAAAACAAAGTTCTTTTATTCTACAAGATAAACTTGTTACTTGAATGCTATGTAGTTTCAAAGAAAATGAACTGAGATATAGTTAATGGCTATAGCTCACAGGTGTTTGTTCCTCTTCATGAAGAGTTTAGCTCCAACCTGGAAGTTTTCATTGATCCTAATGACCTTGATTAGCTGCCTCAGGTGTGTTTAATTAGGGCTGGAGATAAAATCGGACATCCCTGCCATAGTGCTTTCTTTTGATATTGAAGCATTAATAGATTTTAGAAAAATAAATTAAATTAACAGAATTTAACAATACTATAATTTTAGTTAGAATATTTTGTGTTCATTGACTTTAAAAAAAAAAAGTGAATCATATTGTGTTTAGTATATTAACGTTCTTGAATGTGGCAACTGAATTGACTCGTTCTTGAGTAACAACCCAAAGGAAAAGAGGCAATAGTCTGATGAAGACAGATTTTTATAAAAACCTGAACTGTTGGACCACCTGTAGTAATCTTTTGTCCTATTTCTCCCCCTTTCTTTTTTTAAAGAATGATCTTTTAATATATTTTTTTTGTCGATTGATTGATTGAATAAAATAAATTGACTCAACTGCTGGAAATGTGTCATTTATATTTTAAAAGGTTTTCGCCAAATTTTGAAATGGTCAGGAATTTGTTGACGCAACATTGAAGTGTAGTTGAAATATTAATGTTGTTTCAACATTAACTTGGTACATCAGATGGCAACATTGGTTGACATTCCTTTTCAGTTGTATTTTCAGTGTTTCAACAAAATGTATTTAGAATCAATATTACCAAAGATTATTTTTGTTAATTTCAGTGTTAATTCAACAGCAGTGATGTAGATTCAACATCATAGTGTAACGGTAATTCAACAACATTACCATTGATTCTTTTTTGTTAATTTCAGTGTTGATTCAACAGCAGTGATGTAGATTCAACATCATAGTGTAACGTTGGTTCAACAATATTATCATTGATTATTTGAGTTAATTTCAGTTTTGATTCAGCATCGGTGATGTAGAATCAATCATAGTGTAATGTTGATTCAATAGCATTACCATTGATTTTTTGTTCAACATAGTTTCAACATTAACTGAGGGTGCAAAAGTGATGTTGATAAAATATCACTTTGTAATGCTGAATCAATACTATTACCGTTGATTTTTGGTTGAAATCTCAATATTATTTCAACATTAACTGAGGGTGCAAAAGTGATGTTGAAACAACATCACTTTGTAATGTTGAAGCAATATTAACACCATTGATTTGTGTTTCAAATCTGAACATTATTTCAATATTAACCAAGGGTGCAAAAGTGACGTTGAAACAACATCACTTTGTAATGTTGAAGCAATATTAACACTATTGATTTGTGGTTGAAATCTGAACATTATTTCAATATTAACCGAGGGTGCAAGAGTGATGCTAAAGCAACATCACTTTGTAATGTCATTTCAATGTAATCAGTGTTGACGCATCAACATTGACTCAACATTGTTTCAATGGTTACATGCTATCTGGGAACATACAACTAGAATTTCAATGGTATATGCCCATGCAAACTTGTTCTGGGTGCTTGCCAGCCTGGTCTCATTGTTAATACGTAGTATTAATACGTAATTTTCAAAGATAGAAAACGTACGTTTTATACGTTTGGATAGATGCTGAAACGTATGATATGGACGTATCTGCACCAATTAAACGTAACATTATTACGTTTTTACAGCTACAAAACGTTAAATATTTACGAATCTTTCATATCATTAAGATATCTGTATTTTACCTTTTACCGTTTTATAGATAAATGGAAGATCCCTTAACCCTACTCCCAAACCTAAACATAACGTTATACAGAATATAAAAAGGATAAAACGTAGAGATGTGTAGGGAAATGGCAATTTTATTAACAATATAGCATTAAAAGATTAGCATCTAATCCTACTCTACCCCTAAACCTACCCATAACAATTTCTTAAAACGACATAGGCTACAATTACGAAGAAAAACAACATAGGCCTACGTGTAATCGAAATAATTAATTTATTGCGAAAATGTCAAAACCGGTAACAAAAGTCGTTCACATGACGATGTGTTGCAGTCACAGTCCTCTCTGTCAGTATAATAGTTTTGAATGAGGTAAGTTATAGAGGAGAATTTAAGTTATTAATCCATGAAAATGTTAATCCGGTTTCGCTCTGTGTGAAGGCGCCATATAAACAAGGCGCGCGCGCTTCTCCATTTCAAACGTAGTTTACCGACTGAAATACGGCATGTCGCAATCTGTGGCGAGAGCCAATGAGCGTTTGATATCACTGCCGTAAAACATGTCGTAACGCTTCTTGAGGCGCAATTTTTGAATTTGAATTCATCACGAGCGCGGGATTTGACAGGTAAGGCCAATTTATACTTCTGCGTCGGGTGCGCGTAGAAGGTACGGCGTAGCATACGCATTGACATGTACCATACGTCGTACCCTTCGCCGTACCCTGACGCGCACCTCCTCAAAAATGTAACTATGCGTCGCGGCGACGCGGACCGCAAGATCTGTGATTGGTCGGCTGGATAGCATCGCGTTTCCTCCTACGCATTTCCGGAATGATCTTCTGCACTCTGCACCGCCCGCCCGCCATTTTTAAATTCCGAAGATCAGTGAAGAGCCATGGAAATAGACCAAGTGACCGAGAGATTGCTTGAAGAAGTGCGGAAATACAGCCATCTGTATGACTCCTTCAGTCGCCATTGCTAAACTCAAAACAGCCGCGAGGAATGTAAACACAGTGGAACATTAAAACCCACCCGCGCCAACTAGCGTTTCGGCGGTGTAACTGCAGAGCAACACAGACATTCGCAGAAGTATAAATGCTCACGACGGCGTCGCCTACGTGCGTAGCCTACGACGTACACTACGGCGTACACTCGACGCAGAAGTATAAATTGGCCTTTACGGACTGCGCTGCTGTGATAGCCTGTGAAATGGAGATGAAGATCACTCACTGGATAAAGGGCTGAATTTGGATCTCTTTCTTGCAAACGTATGGATTCTAAAGATTTGGATTATATCAAGCTAATAAAATGTATGTCTTTTGTGAATTTATGTTGGGTTTTGGTGTATTATTGTTCTATTGGAGAAAACGCATTTTGTGTCTCACTGTAAATAAACTAAATATTACAAAATGGTTAAACGATTAAATAAGGTATTTTTAAGGATTTAAAGTGTATTCTTGTTTAACTGCATGTAGGCTAATCCTCCGAAACGAGTTTGCAGCAGAAAGCACAAACAGAGCGAAATGTTATTAGCCTATTTCTTGAGTAAACTGCATTTAGGCTATGCGACTGAAAACGTAGGCTAATTGTTAAGACATTTGAATGCAATAGATTCAAAACATTAATGCCACGATTTTAATATGCATAAATAAGAATACGTACAAATATGTACGTCGGTAGAGTTGTTCAAACGTAAATAATTTACGTTTTTGTGCTTTTAATACGTAAATATTTTACATTTTAGTGCTGTAAATACGTCAGTATTATACGTTTCTGTGTGTATAAAACGTAAGTAAATGTACGTATGGTAATTACACTTTACGTAAAAATACACACGTATTCTCATGAGATCACGTTGCGCTGGCAATAGTGTTAACAGTTACTAGTTGCTAAGGTGTCTTCAATAGAGACAGAGCGCAACGCGTCATAATCTGAAGACCACGCCCACCAAGGGGGAAAACAAAGCAACTGTCTCCATTGACTTTGCATTGCGAGAGGCTGCCTCCTTGTCATTTCTTGCTTCTAAGAAAAGACAGAATAATGCCTAAAAGCTGCTATGTGACAAGGTGTACAGCAAACAAGCTAAGAAACCCAGAAATAAGTTTTCATAAGCTGTCGACTCCAAAAAACGAGCGTTTGAGGACATAAAAGTGGATACAGGCTGGAACGAATGGGTAAATTGTGGGATCCTGACACTCAGTATACACAAAAAATACACCACGTGTGCAGTAAGTTAAACATTTGGTCACTGGTGAGCCAAATATCCAAATGTCAGTTTTATATATTATATTTCTGTAAGATAAACTATCCTGTGTTGCCGATTACGGTCTCCTCCAGCGGACGTACGTTAGTTCTCAGAGTAATGAGACACGTGACGCTCTGTCTCAACTGCCTGTATCCACTTTTATGTCCTAAACACTCGTTTTTTGGGGTCGAGAGCTAATAAAAACTTATTTCTGGGTTTTTTAGCTTCTTTGCTGTACACCTTGTCACACAGCAGTTTTTAGGCATTTTTCTGTCTTTTTTTAGAGGCAAGAAATGACAAGGAGGCAGCTTCTCGCAATGCAAAGTCAATGGAGACAGATGCTTTGTTTTCCCCCTGGGTGTGGGCGTGGCCTAAATACGCTCTATCTCTATGGTTGTTAGCATATTGCTATGCTGTTTCTAGAGTGTGCTGGGTGATTGCTATGTGATTAAGTACTGGCCCAAGTTAAATGAGCCCAGCCCAAAGTCTCTAATGAGATTCATTAGATCTGGCTCTGGCCCATCCTTCATTGCAAGTTTAAGGGGCATATTGTACGGTTTTATTTATTTAGAAAAGTTTTAAATATGAGCCGTTGTTTTGGACTTCAAAAATTTTAGTTATTGATTTGTATAAAATTACAACATTTACAGTACAACAGAAACAAATGAGAAAAGTTTGTCAGTGTGTTTATGTGTGAGTATGAGAAATCAATGTGACATGTAAGAACACATTTTATGTTAAACTTTTCAGGTCACTGATATAGTTAAGCATTGTCTTAAGTTGCCTGGCCTTTAGGCAAGTTTACTCAATGAATGATAAAAAAAATAATAAAAAAAATAAAATGAATAAAGAGATGTTTAAATGTGGCAAAAAGGTGTTTGTCCTCTGTCCCATGACTACAATAAGATGATATTATTCTACTGACCCTTCAACCATCGAACATTAAAGTTTAAAATATTTCACTGTAGTAATATATCTCTGTATTGTGTAACATATGTTGCCTTAACCCTCTGATGGTCCTCGGTCATTTCTGACCGAATAATTTTCTGTTTTGAATTTCTAAAAATCACAGCTTCATCAGAAGGTTTATGATACTTGGTGACTTTTCTGGGATTAGGTATGTAGTAGGGAGGTTAAGTGACTTTTGACTTCAAGTCATGATGGAAAGGTCCCCTTTGGTATGGAAGTACCTTAGGGCCATAGAAATAAATTTATCCTAAGACACAAGTGAGATCACATTTTGTATCTTATATACGCACGTTTTTTAAAAATGGCCGCCGACCATACTTGAGAGGCCCATATCTTTGCTTCTGTTATAGCTATAATGACAAATTTGGTATCAACATGTACATTTTTGTGGTCAAGGAGTCCAATAAAATAGGTTCCAAGACTAAAAAACAATAATGTTGTCCTTACCATGACAATTGGAGGTGAAGTATGCAATTATTTTATAAAAAAACGCATGCCAAACACACAGTCCATTCACAACTTAATAATAATTTAATAAATAACAACTTAAAGTGTTGAATATGTGTATTATGGGTGCAAAGGAACTGATTAGTGAGACAACAAGTCCATAACTATGTTCACAGTTTATAAGTAGGCAATGCCATACCTACAATATTCTAGTGAGACTAATAGTTTAGTGTAAATACATCACTAAGATGATTTTCTATTTAGATGTATGCACCACTGTGGGAACATGAGCCACGACATCCACAGAGAGACATGCAAGGCAGCCTCTGCATGCAGCATTTGCAAGGTGCCTTACAGTCAGTCTTACACTTGCAAATGACAAGTTCTGGCAAGTCCTTTTGCAGTTGTAGTGTAATGGCAGTTGTAGTGTAGACAGGAGTTGGTGGAGAGTCTGGACACGAGGAGTCAGGGCCTCGTTCCTCATCTCTCCCCCTACCCTAACCACCGGGCAGTCCGCAGCAGAATGCCCACGGGCCTTCTCTGCCGTCTGCCCCCCGGTGGAAGCAGGTTGGTGTCAAGTTCCACGCCCAGACCCCGCTCTCGGTCGCTACAATGCCACCAGAGCCGGTTCCCTGTCTTCCACCTCGCTGCCCCTCCGCGGATACGCCGGTGGTTCGGGTGGGTCGGTTGGGACGGTATCTGAAAGCCTGGCTAGCGCTTCCAGGTCCGTCCCGATGGCTCATCCGCACCATTCGGTTCGGCTATGCAATTCAGTTTGCACGCCGGCCTCCCAAGTTCAGGGGTGTCCACTTCACCCGTGTGCGGTCAGTGGATGCCCCTGACTTGCGGAAAGAGACCGACGTCCTGCTGGCGAAGGACGCGATCGAGCCGGTCCCTCCTGCCGAGATGAGGTCCGGGTTTTACAGCCCCTACTTCATTGTACCCAAGAAAGGCGGTGGGTTACGGCCAATCCTGGACCTGCGAGTTTTGAATCGGGCCCTGCACAAACTCCCGTTCAAAATGCTCACGCAGAAGCGCATTTTTGAATGCATCCGTCCCCAGGATTGGTTTACAGCGATCGACCTGAAGGTCGCGTACTTTCACGTCTCGATTCTTTCTCGACACAGACCGTTTCTACGGTTTGCTTTCGAGGGTGGAGCGTATCAGTACAAAGTCCTACCCTTCGGGCTGGCCCTGTCGCCCCGTGTCTTCACGAAAGTCGCGGAGGCGGCCATCGTTCCCATGAGAGACCAAGGCGTTCGCATTCTCAACTATCTCGACGACTGCCTCATTCTAGCTCATTCGCGAGATGTGTTGTGCGATCACAGGGACATGGTGCTTCGGCACCTCAGCCGGTTGGGGCTTCAGGTCAACTGGGACAAGAGCAAACTTTGCCCCATGCAGAGGATCTCTTATCTCGGTATGGAACTGGACTCGGTCGCCCGGACTGCGCGCCTCACGGAGGAACGCGTCCAGTCAGTGCTTACCTGCCTCAGGTCCTTTCGAGACAGAACAGCGGTTCCACTGAAACAATTTCAGAGGCTCCTGGGCCATATGGCAGCCGCAGTAACGCCGCTCGGCTTGTTACATATGAGACCGCTTCAGCGCTGGCTTCACGATCGAGTCCCGAGGTGGGCGTGGCAGAGCGGCACGTTCCGGGTCAAAGTAACCCCACACTGTCGCCAAACCTTCTCCCCGTGGTCAGATCCTGCGTTTCTTCGGGCCAGAGTGCCCTTAGTCCAGGTTTCCAGGCATGCTGTGGTTTTCACAGATGCCTCTGCCATGGGTTGGGGGGCCACGTACAAAGGGCATGCAGTCTCGGGATTGGCACATCAATTGCCTAGAGTAGTAAGCAGTACGCCTAGCCTTGTGTCGCCTCAAGGGGTTTCTCAGACACAAGCACGTACTGGTCCGTACGGACAGCACTGCGACCGTTGCGTACATCAACCATCAAGGTGGTCTACGCTCCCGTCGTATGTCGCGACTCGCCTCCCCCCTCCTCCTATGGAGTCAGATGCATCTGTGGTCGCTTCGTGCCGTTCATGTTCCAGGGGAGCTCAACCGTGTGGCAGACGAGCTCTCACGGCTGCCTCCCCTGCCAGGAGAATGGCGACTCCATCCCCAGGCGGTCCAGCTGATTTGGAGTGTCTTCGGAGTCGCACATGTAGACCTGTTTGCCTCTCCAGACACGACCCATTGCCAGTGGTTTTACTCCCTGACCGAGGGGACCCTCGGCACGGACGCCCTGGCTCACAGCTGGCCCCGGGACCTGTGCAAGTATGCGTTTCCCCCAGTGAGCCTTCTTGCACAGACCCTGTGCAAGGTCAGGGAGGACGAGGAGCAGGTCCTTCTAGTGGTGCCGTATTGGCCCACCAGGACTTGGTTCGCGGAACTCATGATCCTCACGACAGCCCCTCCTTGGCCGATTCCTCTGAGGATGGACCTCCTTTCTCAGAGACGGGGCACTCTATGGCACCTGCGTCCAGACCTCTGGAAACTCCATGTCTGGTCCCTGGACGGGACGCGGAGGTTCTAGGTGGTCTACCACAGGCAGTGGTGGACACCATCACTTCTGCTAGAGCCCCCTCTACGAGGCACCTCTATGCGTTGAAGTGGAACCTGTTTGTCGATTGGTGTTCCTCCCGTCAGGAGGACCCCCGAACTTGCCCGATCAGAGTCGTGCTTTCCTTCCTGCAAGATGGGTTGAGGCGAAGGCTGTCTCCCTCCACCCTCAAAGTGTATGTCGCTGCAATAGCCACGCATCACAATGCAGTAGAAGGTAAGTCTTTGGGGAAGCACGACCTGATCATCAGATTCCTTAAGGGAGCCTTGTCCTCCCAGGTTGCGTGCTCACTCTACTAGAGGTGTTGCCGCTTCCTGGGCTTTGGCTCAAGGCGCCTCGCTGACAGACATCTGTAGAGCTGCGGGCTGGGCGACACCGAACACGTTCGCTAGATTCTATAGCCTACGTGCGGAACCTGTTTCCTCCCGAGTACTCGCTACGGCCAGTGGTGCGAGGGAATAGGTTGTGTCGGCTTGCGACGCCACTCTGCGCCTCGGCCGGATACGTGCGTCCTTTGCTCCGTATGGCGCCCTACGTCGGTGAGCCTCGTGAGTTCCTCCATCACCCCTCCGGTGCCAGGCGTGGCGGTCCGCCCGGCGCCAGGTCTGCTACCTCTAGTAGGATTTGCTAGTAGACTGGGTGTTTTTTCCAGTGGTCTCTACGGTGACCCATGATGCCACGTGCAGTTCAGTCGTGTCTTCCCCTTGACAGACTCGTTCTGTCGTCCCTGTTGAGTACGCTCCCATTTCCTTCAGATTGGGACTACCTCAGGGACTGCCATATGTTTCACTACCCCACTGGGCTAGTACATATGGGTATTCCAGGCCTTCCTCAGGTAGGCTGGGGCTTCCGCAGCGTTCCCCCCTTTTTCTTAATGGGTTAGGGCACGCTTTCCCAGTGTTATCCAATATCCACTGAGCGGGTCTTGCGGAACAGCAGTGTGATTCCCTAGCTAGCTCCCGCTACTTATTCAAGAAACTGCTGCAGGATAGCTTAGCTGGGCGCTGGAAGGGGCCAGCACCATGGCGTTTTATTAGGGATCCCAATTCATCAGGGAACTCCCCCGAAGGGAGGACACGTCTCCGTTCCCTGAACTCAGGGAACGAGGGTTACATACATAACCGAGACGTTACCTTTCGTCCTGGGAACTCCGACGTGTCGTCCCTTCGCCATGTTGCTGTACCTTCGCGGATGACTGGACACTGTCTCGTGTGCTGCGCTGATCACTCCGCCCAAGTAGCCACTCCGCCCAAGTAACGCTAGCTGTGCTCCTACGCCGAGTGAGAATATAGTTCCCAGTATTTATACGATTAAAAATGGTCTCTGTCTCATATAGCCTTGTTTTTTGTACACGCTGTGACTATACAGATCACAACATGTAAATAGGAAAATGTTTGAATTATTTTGTCACTTATTGGGATTACTATGCTAACACTATCCATTTACATCCAGTCTTTGTGCTAAGCTAGGCTAGCGGTGGGTGCGTCAAATAACACTTACAGAACGCACAGAAATGAAAAAGGTATGTATGGACTTATCTAACTAACTCTGGGGGATAATGTGAATAAGCTAAAGTCTCAAAAAGTCGGAGTGTTCCTTTAAAAGGACAAGATATCGCAGCGGACATTCAAACGGAATATTTTATTATGAATATAGGACTGACCTGAAGGAAAATGCAATGTTTACTGTGAATGCAGGTAACTTTACACTCGCTTTCTCGATCTCTCACAATACTCCACTATAGCTTCAATGGACAATATCAATGAGATCGCACATGTGTTTAAGTTGCTAAGAGTGGTTGCTAGGTTACTCTTCTAGACAAAGAAGCCAGAGACGCCCTCGATGAGAAGGAGGAACTTCTCAGAGAACAAGAACGGCAGAGACGTCGACTGGAAGAGAAAGCAGAGATGGCATACAAGAGTAAAGAGGCTATCACCAGGCATCAGATGTTGCGACGGTGACTGAAAGAGAAAGAGATGTAATTGGCGCAAGCAGCTCTTATCACGTCTTTCGTGAAGGAAGAAGGAATTAAGAGTCCCAGTTCCTCCAGGCCCCTCAGTGAATGTGAGTACAACCTAAGGTCCTCATCAGAAGCTCAGCCTCTCCTACTCCACTCACAAGGTGCACATGGACTGCTCCATTCTACTCCATCTATCCATGTTCTGCCACCAGTCTCCAGTGCAGTCATTAGTCCACCTGTCTCGACCAGTCTTCCATCAGTCCAGCCCGCTCCACAAGTGAGTGCTTATACTACTACTAGTATACTCGCCCAGCCACAGCCTACGTATATTACCATGCTTCCTCCTCCTGCAGTTATCAACCCAGCTTCGCAGTTGGCTCCCAGACCAGCCGTGAGTGCAGTTACCTCACGTGCTCCGCCACTGTCAGTAGAACAGTATATGGCCCCTCCTCGCCAGCCACAGATGGTCTATAGCCAAGCCCAGGTCCAATATGTGCCTCCACCTGTTACACCTCTACAGCCAGTGCTATCAGCTGCTAACACGCTGTCCTATCCTTACCCCGCCATGCCATCTTCTCCATGACAGGGCACAGCGCCTCTAGATTACAGGGCAGCGCCGGGTAGAGACCTCATGGAGCTCCTAGTTGCCACATCTTATGGCCTTCCTAGACCTACTCTACCTCACTTCACATCAGGTAAAGAGTCAGACTTTGCCCTGCTCAAGATGGCTTTGGACAATCTGCTCAATACACATGCTCACCTCACAGAGCAGTTCAAATATCAAGTCCTCCTCGATCACTTGAAGCTGCCAAGCGCCTACAAGCTAGCCCAAGCCTACATGTACCATCCAAAGCCGTACACCTCAGCCCTCCAGGCTCTCCAAGATAAATATGGGCAACCGCGTCAGCTCATGCAGAGCGAGCTGGGTGCCATCTTAAACTCACCTCACGTAAGATCTGGAGATCCAGAGGCATTTGACAACTTTGCCCTATCAGTACAAGGTCTAGTTGGCATGCTCCGCTCCCTCGAGGGTGAGAATGGCTACGAACTGCGATGCGGCTCCCACGTCGACAGGCTGCTCAGCAAACTGCCTACTAACTATCGAGACGCGTTTGTGGAGTACAGCATAAACCGAGGCATCCTGAGGACTGGCACTGATCAGACCTACACGCTTGAAGACTTCTCTGTTTGGCTTCAGTTAAAGTCACAAGCAAAGCGCATTTCATCTCGAGCAGCTCTGATGTTCCAAGACCAGCCTAAGCCAGTTAAGGGCCAAAGGAAATCCCAGGGTCCTTCATCCAACGTGTTTTACAACACTGAGAGCCAAGCTAAGGTAGCCCCTCCAGATCCTGCTCGCAGCACAAAGTCACCCAAAGGTAAACCCAGTGTGAGGCCTTACTGCCCGTACTGCGACGCCCGTGAGCATTACCTCAGCTTATGCCCCAAATTCAAAACGCTCACTCCATCAGAGATTTCCGCCTGGATTAAAGACAGAGGCTGTTGGAGGTGTGGCAGGAACCATAAACCTGAGGCATGTACTCTCAAGAAGCCTTGTCAAGTGTGCAAACAGCAACACCTGACTGTGCTCCACGAAGTGTGTTCCCAAGAGGCTAAGAAAGTGTTAATGGTCAGTGCTGCTCCCGACACCATATACGTTGACCGTCCTAGTCGTCCACAGAGAGTCATGTTGAAGCTAGTTAAGGTGCGCCTGTACAATGCCAAGCACTCTCTGGAAGGTTTCGCTATTCTGGACGACGGATCAGAGAGAACCCTCATCCTTCCCTCAGCAGTCCGGCATCTCCATTTAGCCAAAGAGCCTGAAAGCTTGCCTTTGCGTACTGTCCGCCATGAGGTGATCCATCTACAAGGAGCCGCTGTCTCGTTCGACATCTCCCCAGCTCATTCTCCCAAACAAAGGTACAACATCTTTCATGCCTTCACTGCTGGTGAGCTGAGCCTGTCTGAGCATAGCTATCCTGTCAAGTCACTCATGCGCAGATACCCCCACCTGCAAGGTCTTCCTCTGCCGAAGGTTGACAAGGTCCAGCCGCTTCTGCTGATAGGCTCTGACTTTCCACATCTGCTGCTTCCCAAACAACCGGTCCGAGAAGGTCCTCCTGGGAGTCCTGTAGCTGTGCGTACTGCTCTTGGTTGGACATTGCAAGGCCCCGCCAACCTCAACCTCACTGGTGAGCACTCTCATTGCTACTTCACCATGTCTCCTAACTCAGAGCTGCAGCGGCACGTTGAACGACTGTGGGAAGTTGACATAAACCCGTATGCCAACGCCAAGACTGTGATCCGCTCCAAAGAAGATCAGCAGGCCCTAGAACTGCTGGAACAGCGCACAGTCAAGGTAGAAGTGGATGGAGTAACAAGGTATGCTACTCCATTACTGAAGCTAGCCTCACGCTCTGGGCTCCAAAGCACACATTGCTCCCAGAGCTACGGAGCACAGAACGCCGTCTAGCCAAAGACACTGCTCTAGCCAACACCTACTGTCAAGAAATACAGAAGCTTGAACAGTTGGGCTACGCCAAACCTCTACCTCCTGACACAGTAGACAGCTCCACAGAGTTCTGGTATCTGCCGCACCACGTTGTCCACCACAACGGTAAGGCGAGGATTGTCTACAACTGTTCCTACCAGCACAAAGTCTCAACAGCCAACTGTTGCCCGGTCCGACCTTAGGTCCTACTCTCATCGGTGTACTTCTTCGGTTCCGAGAACACAGTGTGGCTATCAGTGGTGACATCAAAGCGATGTTTCATCAAGTTCGCCTGCTACCAGAAGACAAGCCCCTTCTCCGTTTTCTCTGGAGAGGTATGAAGAGGGAGGAGGAACCAACGGTGTATGAGTGGCAGGTTTTGCCATTCGGACGACATGCAGTCCCTGCTGTGCCACATACGCCCTTCAGCGGCATGTGAAGGATAACAGCAGCGGTCATGAGGACATCCTACACCTTGTGGAGACTGCCTTCTATGTCGACAACTGTTTGACCAGTGTCACGAACGCTGATGAAGCCAAGACCATTATCAACCGGATGCGTAAACTGCTCTCAGCTGGAGGCTTTGACATCAGGCAGTGGGCCAGTAACACCCCCACAGTTGTTGAGCATCTTCAATTGGCAGCGAAAGCAGCAAGCACCGAGTTGTGGCTCTCTCAGCCTCGACAAGATCCCGAAGAGCCAGCTTAAGGCCTTCGCTGGAACTGCCTTACCGATCGCCTTGGGTACCGCCACAGACCAGTAGAGTATTCACAGCCAACTCTGAGGAACGTCTACAAGGTGATGGCAACACAATATGATCCCCTCGGATACCTAATTCCATTCACCACACGAGCGAAGATCCTGATTCAAGACCTGTGGAGAGTGGGAGTTGGCTGGGATGAACCGATCAGACCAGAGGCTCTGCTGGATATCTGGACACAATGGGAGAGTGAACTAGTCCATCTTCCACAAGTGGAAATCCCCCGATGCTATGTCCCATCAGTAGCAGACACTGGGCCACCCAGACGAGAGGCACACATCTTCTGCGACGCCTCTGAAAGAGCCTACGGGGCCGCCGCTTACCTCCGCACCCAAGACAATCAAGGTGAAGTCCACATTGCATTTGCGATGGCTCGGTCACGAGTGAGCCCTCGCAAACAACTATCCATGCCACGCCTCGAACTGTGTGCTACTTTAGCCGGAGCCCAGCTGGCTAAAGTCATTATGACAGAACTGTCACTCCCTTCCCAGCAAGTCACTCTCTGGACTGACGCGATGACAGTTTTAACGTGGCTCAATTCCGACTCGTGTCGCTACAAGGTCTTTGTAGGAACTAGAGTCGCAGAAATTCAAGAGCTCACTGAAAACTCGACCTGGCGGTACGTCAGCACCACTGACAATCCAGCCGATGACCTTACTCGCGGCAAACCCTTGCTCGAGCTCAGCCAGCCGAACCAGTGGAGCCAAGGTCCACCATTCCTCCGACAACGTCCAGACTCCTGGCCAGTGCTTCAGTTAATAGAAGCCCAAGAAGCTGACGAGGATGAACTTCGGAAGACATTGTTCTGTGGAGCCACCACCTGCTCTCCGACCACGACACTCAGGTCTGATATAGACAACTGGGACTGTCTTCTCAAGGCTACCCATGAGAGCCTTCACGGGGCGGCTGATGACCAGAGCAGCCCCACCATGACGGCAGCTGACGTCCAAACAGCAGAGCTACATGTCCTCAGACAAGCCCAGAGTGAGTCCTTCCCGGAAGAGGTGGAAACTCTTGCTGCGGGTAAGTCTATCTCGAGACTGAGTCGCCTGCTCACGCTTGCTCCAGTGTATGATGAAGCTGTTGGCCTGGTGAGAGTGGGAGGTAGACTACGCAGAGCAGAAGATCTTGACCCAGATGCGATACATCCTATCATCCTCGATCCCAAATCTCATGTCACGAAGCTGCTCATTAAGAAATATGACAGTGAACTGCTACATCCTGGTCTCGAGTGGGTTTTCGCCGAGATGAGGAGAAGATATTGGATCCTCCGGGGAAGAGAGTCCATCAAGCGTCATCAGCACGGCTGTGCTGAATGTCAGAAATGGCGCGCTACTCCAGTGGTCCCTCAGATGGCAGACTTACCCCCTGCCAGACTCCGCTTATACAAGCCACCTTTCTGGTCGACTGGAGTCGATTGTTTCGGCCCCTATAACGTCAAGGTGGGCCGGCGCACAGAGAAGCGGTGGGGTCTGATTTTCAAGTGCATGACGACTAGCTGTGTGCATCTTGACCTACTGGAGAGCATGGACACTGATGCTTTCCTGATGGCTCTCCGCCGCTTCATCGCCCGCCGCGGCAAGCCGTTTGAGATCCTGGCTGACAGAGGAACCAGCTTCCGAGGTGGAGCTGCGGAGCTGCAAGCCAGTTTTGCCGCTTTAGAAGTTCCTCTTCAAGAACAGCTGGCCAGACAGCAAATCGAGTTCCGTTTCAACCCCCCGGGGTCTCCACACTTTGGGGGAACGTGGGAAAGAGAGATCAAGTCAATTAAGTCAGCTCTCCAAGTCATCCTTCAGGACCACACCGTGGCCGAACCTGTGCTGCAAACTGTGCTGATTGAAGTGGAGGGAATACTTAATGCTAAACCGCTTGGGTACATCTCCTCCGATGCTGCGTATCCGGATCCCGTCACACCAAATCTACTGTTGATGGGACGCCGCGATGCATCACTCCCACAGGCTGTCTACGCATCTAGTGACCTTCTCAGCAGAAGAAGATGGCGCCACAGCCAGATCCTGGCGGACCATTTCTGGTCCAACTTCATCCGTCGCCACCTCCCGGACCTTCAGAAGCGGTCGAAGTGGCACAAGGACACAGACAATCTGACTGCTGGCCAGGTGGTGATGGTGGTTGATTCGCAGCTACCCAGAGCTCAGTGGCCCATCGGGAGAGTGGTGAAGACCTGTCCCGGCTCGGATGGACGAGTCAGGGCAGCTGAAGTCAAGATCAAGGGACAGACCTACCTACGGCCAGTCGTGCGCCTTGTGCGGCTGCCAGCCTGGGAGGATGAAGACGACGCCAACTAAGTAGACTTTCCTTTGGGATTCAAATTTATTGCTAAATTTGGGGGCGGCTATGTCGGAAAGTCTTTTATTTCCTGCCATTTTATTTTGAAACTGTAGTGATGTCATTTCCTTTCCGAGCGCATCACATCCTCATTCCCGACTCCACATTCTGTGGGATGGTGGCTCTCGTGTGCGTAACCTAAGCGAAAACCACACACACATACACATACCTATTTGTACACCAATGCCTGTACCCAAACTTCAATAATAAAGTTTACTGGAATAATTTCTCTGTGCCCTTCTCTCTGACCGGAGCCCTGTCAAAGGAAACTGTCAGACCAGTATTATCCCCTTCAGAGTGTCCCACTCTATCACATTAGGGGTGTTGTAGTGATACATAGAACCATTGGGTGAAGCCGTGTTTTATCGTGAATAAAGCACAGCTATTGACCAATCAGAATCAAGGATTGAAACTAACCGTTTTATAAAGGACATTAATGGTAATGGTGTTTATAAGCAATACATTGTTATAAGCAATAAGCCCCAAGAAGCCATGGTTTACAGTGAATTTAGAACAGCTAAGGGTCGTTGTTAAATCAACTAAAACACTCTGTTCTAAATTCACTGTAAATCACAGCTTCACTGGGCTTATTGCCTTTATAAAATGGTTATTTTGCATACCTGGCAAGGTTTCATAAAATAAATATACAGACACAAAAATGTAAAGCTATTGATAAACAAAATATTCTTCCGCCATGCAATGTAGTTCTTCAGAAGTGGAATGGTTGCCAAGCAACGGACAGACGCTTGCAGCACAACACAAGACAGTGGCCCTGTCCCAAATGGCGCACTTCATGCGGACTTTCGGTCTCGTGGACTTGAATTGCGCGTGCTCGCTGAGTCTACGAGTCCGTAGGCTGTCCCATTCAGCATTTTAGCGCTCTGAAGTGTGCTCAGCAGCGCCCCCTTTGTACCCTTGAAGCGGTCTTCCGCGAAGCCCGCATAGAAGCAGGCTCCACGCACTTTAACTACCCAGGAATCCTTGCGAAAGGCCAATCAGACAACAGATGGGAGGAGATTTCACTCACGGACAATTGTTGACATGACTGAGAAGAAAATATTACGGTTTTTATGACCTAAATGTACATTTTACCAGTTGTTACCTACAGTTTATACAAACATTATGGTCATCGACCAGTGGTTGATGTCTCAAACATAATAATAGCGCGTTTAATAATACGATCGCATTATGATTCATTAAATAAATAGAACCGAATGTCAGGGCTTTACTGAGTCATATGTAAACATAGTATGAATATTGAAACCTGTAAATTAAAAAAAATATGTTTAAATTATGTTTTAAAATTGTAATCTTAGTTCAAATGGAACATTATGTAGCCTATTATTATGTACCACTGTATACATCATTTAAATAAGCATGATATATTGTTTAATGCCCAGGTGATATGCACAATATGTGAGGAAATCAGAACGGATACAATTGCAAGTAAAAGGCGTTTATTAATGGTCAGAAACGCACAAACACAGGTCGGGGAAAACACACTCAGATGACGATTGTGGCACAGGGACTTCGATGGCCTCCGGTGGTGGTGAAGTGAAGCGTGCTCAGGAAACCAGGAACCAGTGGAACATCCAGACGAGGTGACGGAACACAACGAATCCACACGACGAAAGCCACAGCAGGGAAACAGAGAGCCACACGGGAACAGGACACGACACCGGGGAAACCACAACGATCTGACAACATGAGATGGGAATTACTGCACATATAAAGGGAACGGGGATTGATAACAGCTGGCAACACTAATCACTACAATGAGTAACCACGCCCACATACAGACACACACACACACACACATCAGAATTGAGACAGCCAATTCATGAACCGTGACACAATATCAAAATATAGAACTGTAAAATTAGGCTGAGTAGTTGACATGGAGATAAGACGTCGGAGCGCAAAAATGTGATTTCTCCTGGCCAACAACAACCCGGCCGTTATTTCCGGCGTGCTGATCGAGTCTGTCCCAAAAATACCTCTCAATGCGCCCTCGTGGACTCGCGCCAAGGGCCCTATAGGTCTGCACTACATGACGTCACCAAAGTGTGGACTCTGAGGAAGTCCACAAGTCCGGAGTGTGCCATTTGGGACAGGGCCAGTGGTGCAGTAATACTGATGTAATGAGGCCACAGGTATGTTTGTAGATTAATTTACAACAGCTTTGAACATGGCTCAACCAATTATATTAATCAAGGACTGGAACTATCCATTTTGCAAAGAACCTTTTGAATAATACTTTATAATTTATTGATATTATTATTATTATTTATTGATATATAAATATATATATACAATATAAAGTTATTTACGGGACCACCAAACCAGACGGAACACACAACAGAGCTTCGTCATGGACGCCCTCAGCATATAGCCGGTGAGTCCCATGAAACTAGTGCTCCGCGACAGGTAGAGAAACAAGCCGATCGACTTACAAACCGATGGCACAAACAGGGAGCGAGACCCAAAGGCACTCGAGACATCAGATTGTCACGAGCCTCACATATTACCGCAGTAGCATCCTCTACCCCAGATACAGCTCTGACAAAGATTGCAAACACTGGTCTGCCACCAACACCTATACATCTTGAGAACAGATTTGAAGTACTAATGAATGTAAATGAGGAATCCCCAAACGTGATGAATGTGATCGAACACAGACTGTATCAGCCAGTAGCTAACACTGATGCTAACTGGCGCTCAAGGTCGAGCAGACAGCGGCACTCAGCTCAGAGCGCAGCCGAGCCCAGGACTCTGATAGTGGGGGACTCCATAATCAGAAACATTAGCTGCAGGGATACAACTACGTGCTGCCTTCCACAAGCAACAACTTCTGATATAAACAGGGAACTTCATAACATTCTAATGAAACATAAGACTGCAAATCGACTCATCATTCATGTGGGGAAGAATGACATTCATAAAGAGCAGTCAGAACTCCTTAAGAAGGATTTCAATGAACTTTTTGAAACACTTAAAAAACTGAAAGTTCAGACATTCATCAGTGGACCACTCCCAGCAAGAGGAACAAACAGGTTTTCACGGTTGCTTGGGATTAATACATGGCTGCAAAAAACCTGCAATATAAAAGGAGTAAACTTCATTGACAACTTCAATCTCTTCTGGAGTCAGAGACAACTATTTCATCGGGATGGCCATCACCCAAACAAACTTGGTTCAAGAGTGTTAAAGGACAACATCTACTTCTCCCTCAATCATCCTTCTGCAGTGTGTGCCAATCCACTCAATCAGAACGGCACACACACACCTGGACACAGTATGAATGACCACAGGACTTCACTTCATGATGTTGACATATCACACAAGGACAATGATAACACCACTGAGCCACAACAACCTCTGCTCACATACACAATCTCAGCTGAGCCATGCCCACAGAGCTCACCACAGACAGACACATCAGAACTGCTCCAAGATTCAGCACCCAAGGACGACTTCCTGGAAAACAGCCAGGGAAGCCAGGACAGCATATCACAGCCTCCTATAACACCAGAGCAACAGCCCCTTTCACCAGACACGTTCTCCCTCTCGCCAGCAACTCCACTTCTGTGCTTCTCACAGAAAATGGAAGAACTGGTGCATGCTGGAACCAGACTATCACACTCTTTTGCTGCAAGCCCCCAGATATCAACCAAAAAACGTCGGGCACCGCTACCACCAAAGCCTGCAGGCCCAGCTCGCCCTCCCCCTGCCTCTGTGAGAGCTCTTCGGCCTCTGCCACAACGCCAGGGCCCACACCCTCCTCCATCTGCTCGAGGTGAACCAAAAACAACTGATACCAGCTCTCAGTGATGTATGTCGGGTCCCCGCTTTGATAACAGTAACTTTCTCAAATGTTTACAGAACAAGCGGGAACCCAGTGTGCCTGTATCTTTCTCTATTGCTGTTCTATTACAAGATAGAAAGTCTAAGGCCTTCAATAGCCGTACAGCAAACTCAACTAATCTGGTGCCTATTGCACATCTAACTAAGATTGGTGTAGGGAAAAAAAGTAAGACTGTTAAGTTAGCAATTTTAAACATCCGCTCACTTAAAAATAAATCACTTCTAGTCAATGACTTAATAACCACAAACAACCTGGATTTTATGCTTCTAAATGAAACCTGGCTAGAAGACAGCTGCAGTGCAACAATCCTCAATGAAACAGCCCCTCCTAACTTTACTTTTATGAGTGTCTGCAGAGCGGGTAGGAGAGGTGGGGGTCTAGCTGCTCTTTTTAAAGATATCTATCAATGTAAGCAAATATCATTTGGGAACTACACGTCTTTCGAATATCTGGGTATTGTGTTAAAAGGTGCTCCACGCATTTTACTCATCATTATTTACAGGCCTCCAAAATACTCTCCAGCCTTTGCTGAGGAATTTACAGAACTGTTATCAACAATTACCTCAGAGTTTGACTGTTTTGCCATTGCTGGAGATTTTAACATTCACATAGACAATGCAGAAAACAATATGGCAAAAGAAATCAAAACTGTTTTAAAAACTTTTGATCTGACTCAGCATGTACATGGACCCACACACAATCATGGACACACTCTAGATTTACTTATCAGTAAGGGTCTAAACATCTCATCGATTGTTATTAAGGATGTAGCACTGTCTGATCATTTCTGTATTTTCTTTGATATATTGATCTCTCCTGCCACTGAAGCTAGATCTGAGTCTGTCAAGAAGAGATGCTTAAATGAGAACACTAGTGTACTATTTATGAAGGCTATATCCTTAACACCAAGCATATCTGCTGACTCTGTTGATTTTCTCCTTGATTCTTTTAACTCAAAAGTTAAAAGTGCAATTGATGATATTGGTCCTGTGAAAGTCAGGAAGAAGAGTGGCAGACAAAAAGCACCTTGGAGAAACTCAACAGCAGTGCAAAATATGAAAAGACAATGCAGAAAAGCAGAGCGCATGTGGCGGAAGACAAAGCTTGTAGTCCATTATAACATCTATAAAGCCTTCATGCTTTCAATATGGAACTAGGCAAAGCTAGACAGACTTTCTTCTCAAATATTATAAACTGCAATTTAAACAACACACGCACTCTTTTTGCTACTGTAGAGAGACTGACAAACCCCCCAAGCCAGATTCCCAGTGAAATGCTCTCAAACAGCAAGTGCAGTGAGTTTGCTTCTTTCTTCTCTGACAAAATCAATAATATCAGAAAGGTGATCAGCACATCCTTGAGTTGTGCTGGGGTCAGACAGATCAGACCACCTGAAAAAGTAGTAACTTTGTCTGATTTCAAAAAAATTGATGGCAAAATTTTGGTAGAAACCGTACAGCACCTTAAAACATCAACATGCGCTCTTGACACACTTCCCACATCTTTTTTCAAAAGTGTGTTAAACAGTTTGGAAGCAGATCTTCTAGAAGTGGTAAATGCCTCACTTCTCTCTGGGAGTTTTCCAAACTCCCTGAAAACTGCAGTTGTCAAGCCCCTCCTGAAAAAGAACAATCTGGATAAGACCATATTAAGCAACTATAAACCGATCTCAAATCTTCCTTTCATAGGCAAGATCATTGAAAAAGTTATCTTCAATCAGCTGAACAAATTCTTAAGCTCGAATGGATACTTTGATAATTTTCAATCTGGTTTCCGACCGCATCACAGCACAGAGACAGCGCTCATAAAGATAATAAACGATATTCGCTTAAATACTGATTCAGGCAAATTATCAGTGCTGGTACTACTCGACCTCAGTGCTGCATTTGACACTGTCGATCATAACATACTTCTTGACAGGCTGGAAAACTGGGTGGGGCTTTCTGGGATAGTCCTAAAATGGTTCAGGTCATACTTAGATGGGAGTGGTTATTATGTGAGTATAGGAGACCATAAGTCTGAGTGGACATCCATGACATGCGGAGTCCCTCAAGGCTCAATTCTTGCGCCACTCCTGTTCAACCTGTATATGCTCCCAATGAGCCAAATAATGAGAAACAACCAAATTGCTTACCACAGCTATGCAGACGACACACAGCTGTACTTAGCCCTATCGCCTAACGATTACAGCCCCATTGACTCCCTGTGCCAATGCATTGATGAGGTCAACAGTTGGATGTGTCAAAACTTTCTTCAATTAAACAAAGACAAAACTGAAGTTATTGCGTTTGGAAACAAAGATGAGGTTCTCAAGGTGAACGCATACCTTCTCTCTAGGGGTCAAACAACTAAAAATCAAGTCAGGAATCTTGGTGTGACACTAGAGTCAGACCTTAATTTCAGTAGTCATGTCAAAGCAATAACTAAATCAGCATACTATCATCTGAAAAATATTGCAAGAATTAGATGCTTTGTTTCCAGACAAGACTTAGAGAAACTTGTGCATGCTTTCATCACCAGCAGGGTGGATTATTGTAATGGACTCCTCACTGGCCTTCCCAAAAAGACCATAAGACAGTTGCAGCTCATACAGAACGCTGCCGCCAGGATTCTGAGCAGAACCAGAAAATATGAACATATCACACCAGTCCTCAGGTCTTTACACTGGCTCCCAGTTAGATTTAGGATTGATTTCAAAGTATTATTACTGGTATATAAATCATTCAATGGCCTAGGACCTCAATACATTGCAGATATGCTCACTGAATATAAACCCAACAGATCACTCAGATCATTAGGATCATATCAGCTAGAAATACCAAGGGTTCACTCTAAGCATGGTGAGTCTGCTTTTAGCTATTATGCCAGCCGCAGCTGGAACCAGCTTCCAGAAGAGATCAGATGTGCTCCTACAGTGGTCACATTCAAATCCAGACTCAAAACACTTCTGTTTAGCTATGCATTTACTGAATGAGCACTGTGCCGCTGTTCGTCCGACTGTACTGTATTGTATTTCATTTTATTTTTCTAAACTGTTTTAATTATTCTTGTTTCTTTTTATTATTTTAATTTCTTCTATGTAAAGCACTTTGAATTGCCATTGTGTATGAAATGTGCTATATAAATAAACTTGCCTTGCCTTGCCTTGCCTTGATAATGTTTTGATATCTTCAAAATCCTCAATAATGTCTTTACATCCTTCATTATGTGTGTATTTTGGTATGTTTGAGTGTAGATGATAAGAGGATGTCCATATATTTCTGGTCAAGTGTACATTTTCCAGGCTTGCATACAAAACATTTTGATGTCTTCTTTTTGTGAAGTTTTGCTGCTACAACATTGGAATTTTCCCACCCACAGAAATGAATAAAGGCGAACCCTACTTACTTACACTTCCAATGAAAGTGTGCGTTAATGGTTTTCATTATTTGTAACTTCACCATTATAACACAAGTAGATATATTCAAGCTGTATTCCTATATACTGTACCTGGTAGACAGACAGAAAGTCCACTGGAGAGTTCCTAGTCACTGCAGTACCCAGTCAGATCAAGTTAACCAGTCTGAGGATTCTGTTGCATTTTATTGAAATGTTCACAAAAATACACAAATAAACGGATTACAAATTATCATTGTGTCATTCCATCCAAATCATAACTAAACTTTTAATTTAGGCAAGCTAATTAATTTCCCTGATCATGTTCACAGTGTGTATATCTATTGGTTGTATAAGCTGAAGTTTTTTCAACAATGTACATACAATCCTAAACCATTCTTTTGCCTTATAAAACAATGAATGAATTAAAACAATATATAAGAAAACGAAACACCAACATGAGTTTCTTCCTGTATGTCTAAAGAAACAAAAGTGTTTTCCAAGCACATGTTTTTGCTAGAGTGGTAGCAAACAAGATGAGCTAAAAACACTTTACCCCCCTTTACCATTTACCCTGGCCTCAAGTAACATCAGGTCATTTACCAACATGCAAGTCTATCATCATGCAAGTCCAATGTCCCCTTAAGTCCTACTGATTACATTTCTTTCACTCTGTTGATTTAGCTATTAAAAGACCCCTTGAATACATGACCCTCAATATTGTAATTACGAACAATAACTTAGAATTGATATTAAAATACTTTTTTTGTGTGGGTCCCATTATATTGTTAGTTGTATTAAGGTCATTGCACACTGAGTCCGAAATTTTTGCACATAAAAAATAAATACGACCTCACGTCGTGTCAATCACATTTACACACTGCCTCCGAAACTTTCATCCGTCATAAAAAAATTCAGATCAGGTTCGATTTTCTGCGTTTTTCGCATCCGTAGCAAACATTTTGAATGGTGTTTTGACAATTCAGAGCCACCGAATCACAAATACTCAGTGTGCAAGGACCTTTAGCCTTGCAGTTCAGTGCAAACTCACTAATGCCTGGCTCACACTACAGGAGTTTTAAAATCCCAACCGATTTTGAAATCTGGTTGCAGCACACACTAAAGGAGAATCTTTGCAGATTTGCAGATTTTCTTCCCCCAAATCTTAAACATGCTCACACTACAAGGTTTGAAAATCGCGGTGCACCACACACTACAAAATGTTATTAAGATTATCGTGCCAGAAGCGCCTCACTAGACGCCTCAAGTGCCTTCTGATTATTCTTTTCACTCCTCTATCAGAAATCTTGCGAGGAGCACTGGTCGAGGCAAATTTATGGTGAAATTATTGTCTTTCCACTTCCGTATTATGGCCCCAAAAGTGCTCACTGGACCATTCAGAAGCTTAGAATGGCGCCTATAACCAATGCCATCATTATGTTTTGCAACAATTAGGTTGCGACGGTCTTGAGACAGCTCTTTGCTTTTACCCATCATGAGATGTGTCTTGTGTGACACCTTGGCAATGAGACCTTTTTGTAGGCCGTCATTTGGGACTGAACCAGCTGTTATTCATTTCCACTGACAGGGGGCTGGATTGCTTTTTAATTACTGTAAGTTTTCAGCAGTTGTCTTGGCTTTCCATGCCTTTTTGCGCCTCCCTTTCTTCATGCGTTCAATACTTTTTCCCTGTGTCATTTCACATTATTACACATAACTTAATTTCTGAACTCATGTTTGTTTGTTTCTTTGTATGTGTGGCTTACTTGGGTTGTTACCAACATCTGGTGAAAATTTCATGTCAATAGCACCTTTGGAAATATATTTACTGAGAAAAACGATGACGTGTTCAATACTTATTTCCCCCGCTGTAAATAAATGAATAAATGAATAAATAAATGAATGAATGAATGAATAAATGAATGAATGAATGAATGAATAAATAAATAAATAAATAAATAAATAAATAAATAAATAGATAGATAGATAGATAGATAGATAGATAGATAGATAGATAGATGTGATAAATGTGATAATAAGTTTGGAATGCCAAACCAGACTTAATAATAAATAAATAAATACATAAATAAATATATGCGAAGAAATGTAAAAAAACTAAAATAAATGACTATTTATACTTTTATTTCCATATTTATGTATAATTATATATTTTTCCACATTTATTTTTATATTGACCAAGTTCAGAGGCTGTCATATGTGGATCAACTTACTTTGTGTATTTTTAAAAGTTTCAATATGAAAAATAACTTTTATATTAATTCAATGGATTAATTGCATAAAAAAAAAAAAAAAAGTGTCATGGATTTATTGCATTTTGGGGAAAAAATAATCAGTTTTTATAATAAATCTTTGAAAATCAAAATCTGGATTTTTTTTTTTTTAATGTTATTATAATCTAAAGATACTATGTGAAAGTTTGAAACAGAAATAGTGGTTTTCATCTTGCCACTTTCTTGGTAAAGAAAACACATTTTTACTCAAATTAATCTAAATGGATTTGTGACGTTTTGGAACCAAACTCTTCAAATATAGATTAAGCCTTATTAAAGCTACTTAAATTATTCAGTCAAGATCAGTGATTTATTTTCCTTTGTCATTTGTTGTTTGATTATCATTAATGACAGACTGCAGCAGGTATATTAGGCTGCTGTCAAATTAAGAGCTAATGTACGGATCGAATGTAATGATACACATTTTCTTTTTCAGCTGTGAACGTTTACTTAAGACATAACCACTTGTGTTTCCATGAATACTCTCCTGAAATACATTTTTGTGTATGCATGTTTATGCCCGTATCCAAAGCCAATTTGCTTATCCATTTGGGCTCCAACTCGAAACGCGCACACTGAAATGCGCTTTTTAATGTGTTTTTAATGCGCTTTTTAATGTGCTTTTAATAACACTGTTTAATATCAAACATGTACTGCAGTTTAGTAAGTAGACTACATTTTACAACACACACTTATTTGCCTAATTCGGATGTTAAGTTTGGGCTTTTAGAGAGAAACGCAAGTGCACCACAGTGAAGGATTTGGACTAGTTTAAATACAATCAGATTATTAGGGTCCATGTAAAAGCAGCCTCTGTCTCCACCTTAAAAGGGATGATTATCAGCCCATGACCTAGACACACATGAAAGACAATACTTATTACACTCAAGAGAACCACCAAAGAGAAAATGTCAACAAAACTACTTCTCACTGGCAACAACCTTTTCCTAACTAGCTTACTTGTTTGATAGGTTGTCTTGATGACACCCAGATCAGTACAACCATCCCTTGTCTTTGCTCATAAATACTTTCCGTATACACAGTTACTCAACATTAAACTTCAGGTTAAATGATGAAACTTGGGGCTGTACAAATAAATAACCTACGGTATATATGTGGCACACATACAGTAAACAGCTGATAACACATTAAAGCAGAATACATAAATTTTTTATTAGGTTAAAGGGTATACTATGGGTTCAAGCAGTCCAAAAGGACTGTTTCTGGAATAGAAATGGGATTTTCCAGCATCTAAACTCATGTTTCCATTTAAGAAAGTCCTAATAGAAAATAACTAAAAAGATATAAATGACCAGATATGAATCTTAAGATGTGGAAAAGCATATTGAGGAGGCTGAAATTACAGCTTGGTTAACTGAAAGGTCAGGCTAAGGGGAATGACTCAATGACCCGTGTATCAAGCTTTCCAGCAGGATCAGGGGAAGGTATCTGTTGGTATAGAGTGTTATGAGTGTTATTTTTTTATGTAAATAAAAAAAGAAACAGAAAAATCTTGCATCACAATAAGTGTATTGTGATTGTCAAAACATTTTAGTAACTAAAATAAATGTTATTAGGTTTAGTGATAACATGTTACAATGTTTACATGGTACAATTTCTGGTAAGCTAAGTTTTTATTATTATTGCTTGACACAAATTTCACAATTTCAATTCAATTCAATTCAATTCTTGTGATTTGATTTAATATCGACTCATTTGGATAAATATTAGGTATTCGTAAATAAAAAATAATAATAAAAAAATTAAAAAATTAAAACTCACCTAATGCTGTAAACATACAGAGAGCCCTATCAGCTGGTAGTATTATTTAAGGTAAAAAATAACTCAAATTAAATATGATGCGTTTTTTATTATAATAACTTTATTTAATGATATAAGTAAAAAATATAATAAATATGTAATATGGTAGGCTACACATATTTAGCAAAATACTCTCACTAGTTATTTTTTTCTAGCCAACTAACGTGCTATAGCTATATTATGGTCATTAAATGGCTTTCCTGAGGTAAATGATGTGACATAATTGTTCTCCAGCTGTTTTATTGATCCCTTCCGCTGTTGAAAAACACTGATTGATCGATATTATGAAGAATATACATTTCGGCAAGTTGTACTGTATCTTTCAACATTGTTCATTAGTGTTTATTTACTAGCTAGAGATGATCGGTTCACGTGCCGCTAGGGATCTGTCACGTCACATTTACAAGCGCCAAAACGGTATTTATTGTTTGAATTTAGTAATAAAATTGACAGAATCTTGAGAGCTGAGATAGACTTAGATTTTTTTTTTATATCATAAGTAACCTGCTCTGTCTAGTCTGTCGGTCTCCGTGTCCTCTTTGCTTCGCGATTTTTCTGTGCATGAAAAAAATGAATGTGTGGCCTGAGAGCGTGTGAAAAGTGTCAGTTGTGTGGGTCTCACGGTGAATGCGTGAGAGTTGGCAGCTCTGCTGCTGCTGTAGAGCAAGTACCGAGACTTGCTAAGTGCGAACACCTTCACAGATGTTTATGTGAGCATGTAAGACATGCTGCTGCTGCTGCTGCACACGTAAAATACATGAATTAACCCCGTAGCAGATTTATACAGGCGAAGCTGGGGAGGGGGAGGGTTCTGAAAGTGCACTGCAGACTGTAACAGCAAACAATGCCAACTATTTGAATGTTATAGCAGCAAGCTCATTGGCCGGTGATGCAACAGCAATCAGCTGTGCTATGTAAATAACGACATGATTGCTACCAATAAGTTAAAGACCTATCAGCCCGTACCATTCAGACTTTCATGCCAGAACTACGTAATTAGTAGTCCCAGAGGAAGGCAAAGAGTGTTGCCAGTGAGAGGATGGTTGTGGTCACCCTCTGACCCTTGGTACTTTGAGTCTAGTGGGCTTCTGGGTGTTTAAATTAGAATTGTATCAGCCATGGCTCACTTGAACATTCCATCAATGTAGGTCTATGGGATTTTTCTGAGTATTGATCATCATTTTAGGAAAACCGAAAGTCCAATCAGTTAGAAAAGATATAGCAACCCAAGTCAGAACAGTCTGAAGGTCTGAGCCGAGTTTGGTGGATGTAGCTTTATACCTCTAGAAGGAAGCTTTAAGGCCACGTACATACTGAAGCTAAATTCAGCTGTCAGTTCACCTTTTAGTGCTTAATCCTGTTCTGTACACACACAGTTTAGTAATTTGAAGGGATACTCCACTTTTTTTGGAAATAGGCTCATTTTACAACTCCCCCAGAGTTAAACAGTTGAGTCTTACCGTTTTCGAATCCATTAAGCCGAACTCCGGGTCTTTAGCTATGCTAAAAGTGGTACCGCCAGACCCGGAGATCGGCTGAATGGATTCGAAAACGGTAAAACTCAACTGTTTAACTCTGGGGGAGTTGTAAAATGAGCCTATTTCCCCAAAAAGTGGAGTATCCCTTTAAGGTAGTGACAACTGCATTTACAAAAATTTTACAAGAACTGAACATCTAGTTACGTACAACTAGAGATATGAGAGACGGCAGACGAGATATTCGGTTTACAGCATGGTAATTAGCATTATTTGCTGGCTTTGACCACTCAAGGGTGAACATGTGGTTTTGAATCATTTTAGTCTCCATGTGGCTGAGGCTTAGACTGTTGCTGTTGAAGACCAAGAAATGTCTACAATCTTTGAATATTTGCAGAAATTATAACAAAGGGATTTTTGCAGGATGGGAATGTGCCATTTTTATCACTACTGGCTTTCTTCTACAAAGAAAAACTGACACTTGTTGTGTGTTTTCACTGTATTAGACATATTTGACAGTGTTTTTCTATATTCTTGAACAACATATCTTGTCAGATCTGTAACATATTTTATTGTTTAGCCCAATTGCTGCCACATTAGCCTTCTACAAGAACTTCCATGGGTGAAAAGGTGAAATGTTTTCTGATTCAAAAAAGGGGGAGGGGGAGGGGATGGGGGGGGGGGGGGGGGGGGTGTTGGAGGGGTGGCTGAATGTACCCTCATCCCAAAAAAGGATTTATTTACTCCAGTGTGTGTCATATGTCAAAGTAAGATATTAATAGACTAAAAATAAATAATTATAATACACGTGCACTTTGAGATGGAAGCTGTGACCTATATATTTTGAAGCAATAAAGGTTTTACTTATAACTGATTTCATTAGGTAGGATGTCTGCTAGTCTGTCCATACATTTCTTGTGTCAAGAAAGCTCATGGATAAAAAAAAATGGGTCAAGAAAGCGCCTCATATATCAAAATATATAAGGCTGCCCATGTACAGATTCTGCTTAGTGTGCATGATCAACTTCTATAAAAGCCAAGAGGGTAGACCAGAAGAGATGCAGAGAAGAGAAGAGAAGTTCCATCAAGTGGTAAGAGCCTGTGCTGACTGTGACTGAAAGGAATTTAACATCATCACTTATGCGTCTGTACTCAAAGTAATTGTGTTTTTATTTATATTAATACATTTTAATAAATTGATTTTTATTTTATTTTTTTAATCCAAGGGTAGTAAACATTTCATCTGGTCTCAAGGACAAAAGGCAAGTGAGTTTATGATTCAGTGTGTGGATTAGGGTAGAGGAAAACAGTTGTTATAGTCTGTATTATAGATGAAAACTGGTGAAGCATGCTGTTTTTAAAAACCTGTAATTTATTTACAAAGAAATGTGTTTAAAATGTATTAGTAAGATGAATTTAAGGAAGGGGTCCCATTGACCCTTTATTTTTGTGCCAAATATACCACCTATTGTATTCGCTTTTATTGTGTTGTATTTTATTCTGTTTTTCTTCTTCCACTTTTGAGTCTATGAGAGCCCATAGAATCTCTTGTGGGAAAGTTATACAAATTTGGCCCAAATGCAGAGGACATTTGACACATTTCTATGCAGACTCAGTCTGAGGAAACAGAAAAAGAAGCGGGAAGGGGTCAATTGATGATGCTATAATAGAGCAAAACATGAAATTGGTTCAAACTACAGAACTGATGTTCTGATTAAATTCAAACTTGGGATGCAGTGTTGCTATAATAATCCATCATGAGATTTGCATAAATATAAATCATTAGAAAAGTTCATATGATGAAACCAAATCTGTGACAGAAATTTCTAAATATTTGTCTGTTTCATACATACTTGTAGCAGGAGGATGCACTCAGGCAGAGAGACCACAAGTGAGACTCATAGTCGGCAGTGAAAATCTCTGTATTGTCCTGAAACTTCATATATGCCACAATTCATATTGTACTGTATGTGCCATCCCCTGACACCAGCATTTCATCACCAGAAAGACATATTCAATCGACATTTTTGCCATTAATGGGCCCCTTACCTGCTTCTTGCTTTCTATCTAAATGTTTATCTAGTATTGTTTTATGTGTCTGTATTCATGTGTAAGCCTACACTTAGGAATATGCCTCTTTCCCAACACAATTCATGTGTTTTATATTTTATGTGTCTTGCCTTTGTTGAATACAAAATTTGTAATGGATAAGTCTCTCTTTAGTAAGCCGCCACCATGAGTACAGACGCGGAGATGGCCGCTTATGGCAAAGCTGCCATTTACCTTCGTAAGCCTGAGAGGGAGAGAATGGAGGCTCAGGCCAAACCGTTTGATGCCAAGGCTGCCTGCTATGTGGCTGATGTCAAAGAGTTGTACCTCAAGGGAACAATCAAGAGCAAAGACGGTGGCAAAGTCACAGTTGTTTTGCTTGACACTAAGGAGGTAAATTAGAATTTCCATTTCATGTAGATACTCATTAAATTACTTATTACATTGTTTTCTTTTATATCTAATATCTAATTTATCAAATTTATAGGAGAGAGTTGCTAAGGAAGAAGATGTCTACCCAATGAATCCTCCCAAGTATGACAAGATTGAGGACATGGCCATGATGACCCATCTCAATGAAGCCTCTGTGCTGTATAACCTCAAAGAGCGTTATGCTGCATGGATGATCTACGTAAATTCTGAATTGACATATAAAACATTTAAGTTCATTTTTTCTGTGTTGTTGCAATCTGACCACGTCTCTGCTCATTTCAGACCTACTCTGGACTCTTCTGCGCAACTGTGAACCCCTACAAGTGGCTCCCAGTGTATGATGCGGAAGTGGTGTCTGCCTACAGAGGCAAAAAGCGTATGGAGGCTCCACCCCACATCTTCTCTGTCTCTGACAACGCATATCAGTTCATGCAGTGTGGTAAGACATTATGGAATTAAATTCTACAGAATTAATTAAGATGAAGTAGATGTTGTTAATATAATAAATATTAACCGGATTTTTTTTTAACAAATTTCAATCAACAGATAGAGAAAACCAGTCTGTCCTAATTACGTAAGTATTTTAATTTAATTTCAGACCATGACAAAAATGAAAAGTATAACATAGATGGAAAATTTATGGAGATATTTAAAAAACAGAATTTAAGACTGAACAAAGATTGAATATACTTTGAAAAGTCTACATGTCTTTCAAACTTCTGTCTTCTGATCTCTTATAAACCAGTGGAGAATCTGGTGCTGGAAAGACTGTGAACACGAAACGTGTCATCCAGTACTTTGCCACAGTTGCAGTGTCAGGTGTCAAGAAAGAGGCCAGTAAAATAAAGGTATGAGATACAAAAATATGTCATATATATTATTTTAAAAGATGATGATTTACACTCATCTCACTAACTATACGATATGCGAATTTGTGAAATGCCAATAAATTGTGTTTAGTCATGAAATAGAAAAACAATTGAAAATAAATGAAAACCCTTCAAACATTACAGGGCTCTCTTGAGGACCAGATCATTGCTGCCAACCCTCTGCTTGAGTCTTATGGTAATGCCAAGACTGTGAGAAATGACAACTCCTCTCGTTTTGTAAGTTAACCACTGTTTATTTACAGTACAGATGGTCAGTTGTGTTCAATTTTACTCTACAGAGTTTTCTATAAAGAGATTATAATCATTATTATTTATGTATTATACTATTATGATTTAAACAGGGTAAATTCATCAGAATTCACTTTGGCACCACTGGAAAACTGGCTAGTGCTGACATTGAGACATGTAGGTGGACATGATTTAATTGATCCATCCTGAACAGTTGTCTTTGTCTGTCACTCTTCAGATGCTTGTGACTCAAGTACGTTCTCTCAACAGATCTGCTGGAGAAGTCTAGAGTGTCATTCCAGCTTCCAGATGAGAGAGGCTACCACATCTTCTTCCAAATGATGACCAACCATAAGCCTGAGATTGTTGGTAGGTGCACATATTTCATTCATTCAATGTTTCAGATAATATTGTAAGATGCTCTTTCATTAATGCTGTGTATTTTACAGAAATGTCGCTCATCACCACCAACCCCTATGACTTCCCCATGTGCAGTCAGGGTCAGATCACAGTGGCCAGCATTGATGATAAAGTTGAGCTGGATGCTACTGATGTGAGTCATTGCTATTTAAATATTGACATATTCTATTTAAATATGGCAAATCATATTTTTTATTATTCTCTGTAATTTACAGGAAGCTATTGACATTCTTGGTTTCACAAGTGAGGATAAAATGGGCATCTACAAGTTCACTGGAGCGGTGCTTCATCATGGTAACATGAAGTTCAAGCAGAAGCAGCGTGAGGAGCAGGCTGAGCCTGATGGCACAGAGGGTGAGACTTGTGTTATCCTGGGCTTTAAAATAGTAACCACTGCACTGACTTTGCTGATAACAGAAACTGTGTATAAAATGTTTAGTGTAAATATAAACTAGAAGTTGCGTGCATATCAATAAATCTAAAAATAAAAGGGAAAGTACCTAGAGCCTGATTTATTATAATTTTACACAAAAGACTCTATAGAGCAAAGATAATTTATTTTAAAATGTATTTAACAGAGGCTGACAAAATCGCCTACCTTCTGGGTTTGAACTCTGCTGATATGCTGAAGGGTTTGTGCTACCCCAGAGTCAAGGTCGGAAATGAGTATGTGACCAAAGGCCAGACCGTGCAACAGGTATAGTAGCATTTCCAGCATGCCATGTGTTTAACCTAAAATTCTGGCTAATTATTGCAGAAGCAGAATAAAATATCTACTCTATTCCACTTACAGGTGTACAACTCTGTTAGCGCCTTGGCCAAATCTATCTATGAGAGGATGTTCTTGTGGATGGTCATTCGTATCAACCAGATGTTGGACACAAAACAACAAAGAAATTTCTACATTGGCGTGCTGGATATTGCTGGTTTTGAGATATTTGATGTAAGAATGATTCTTATATCTCTTTTTATGTCAAAATTAATGATTTTCAGAAGGTAGTAAATGTTTCTGTCATTTTTTTGTCCTCCAGTACAACAGCATGGAGCAGCTGTGTATCAACTTCACCAATGAGAAACTGCAACAGTTTTTCAACCACACCATGTTTGTGCTGGAGCAAGAGGAGTACAAGAAGGAGGGCATTGTTTGGGAGTTCATTGACTTCGGCATGGACTTGGCTTCTTGCATTGAGCTCATTGAGAAGGTTATCAATGGTTTATGAATTTATTAATTTCCATTGATCCTATTCTCAAAATCTCCTATTTTGATAATAAACAACATTCTTTTATAAACAGCCCATGGGTATCTTCTCCATCCTTGAAGAGGAGTGCATGTTCCCCAAGGCTTCAGATGCTTCCTTCAAGAACAAGCTATATGATCAGCATCTTGGCAAGAACAAAGCTTTCGAGAAACCAAAGCCTGCCAAAGGCAAGGCTGAAGCCCACTTCTCCCTGGTTCACTACGCTGGAACTGTGGACTACAATGTCACTGGCTGGCTAGACAAGAACAAGGATCCACTGAATGATTCTGTTCTGCTGCTGTACCAGAAGTCTTCTGTCAAACTGCTGGCTACTCTCTACCCACCTGTTGTTGAGGGTAAAGAAAAAATCTATTTAACAAAACTTTGATTCAGTTTTGAACTAACTTTCTTGTTTTTGCATTTATACATGTTCCTTTGTATTTTTATCTTAATAGATACTACTAAAAAGGGAGGCAAGAAGAAGGGTGGCTCCATGCAGACTGTGTCCTCCCAGTTCAGGGTATGTATAGAGATGACATCACAGCAATTTTGCTTTATTTTAGAAAAGAAAATAAAGAAATACAAAGCATGGCAAACTTTTTCTATTCTCCACAGGAGAACTTGGGAAAACTCATGACCAACTTGAGGGCCACTCACCCTCACTTTGTGCGTTGCCTGATTCCCAATGAGTCCAAGACTCCAGGTAAAGTATATAAAAAAAAAAAACGTACAGATATTTTGGTTCTCAATATATATGATGAAGTTAATTTACCAAGTTCATGGTGTAAACTGTTCGTTTTAGGTCTCATGGAGAACTTCCTGGTTATCCACCAGCTGAGGTGCAACGGTGTTCTGGAGGGTATCAGAATCTGCACAAAGGGCTTCCCCAGCAGAATCCAATATGGTGACTTTAAGCAGAGGTAAATGGGACCAAATGAAAACAACATTTCCTAGGAGGCTCCTAATTAAAAGATATGAAGTATTTTGATAAATTTTCCACAGATACAAGGTGCTGAATGCCGGTGTTATCCCAGAGGGACAGTTTATGGATAACAAGAAGGCCAGTGAGAAACTCCTGGGATCCATCGACATTAATCATGACGACTACAGATTTGGACATACAAAGGTTCATTATTTAGCTTTTCAAATTTCAAAGATTCAGTGATCATGGTCATTTAGCTTATACAGTTTAAATCAATATATTTTGATTTACTGTTTTACATAAATTCAGGTGTTCTTCAAAGCTGGTCTTCTGGGTGTTCTTGAGGAGATGCGTGATGAGAAACTGGCTGCTCTGGTCACAATGACTCAGGCTCTCTGTCGTGGCTACGTGATGAGGAGGGAGTATGTGAAAATGACGGAGAGGAGGTGATTATTGTCATGAGTAAATATGACATCAATGATAACTGTGCAAACCTAATAATGATTATGCCATTTAATGATGAATTATTCACAGGGAGTCGATTTACACCATCCAATACAACATCCGTTCATTCATGAATGTCAAACACTGGCCATGGATGAAGGTTTATTACAAGATTAAGCCTCTGCTTCAGAGTGCAGAGACTGAGAAGGAGCTGGCAAACATGAAAGAGGACTATACAAAATGCAAAGAGGCTTTGGTTAAGGCTGAAGCCAGAAAGAAGGAGCTTGAAGAGAAGATGGTAGCACTGTTGCAAGAGAAAAATGATCTGCAGCTGCAAGTAGCATCTGTGAGTATATTTTATAATTAACTGAATTTTGGCTACATTAAAAATGAGCAAGGTTGTTTCCAATGAAATAGCAATCTATTTTACTAACAGGAATCTGAGGGTCTCTCAGATGCTGAGGAGAGGTGTGAGGGTCTGATCAAAAGCAAAATCCAACTTGAAGCTAAACTCAAGGAGACAACTGAGAGACTGGAGGATGAGGAAGAAATCAATGCTGAACTGACAGCCAAGAAGAGGAAACTGGAGGATGAGTGCTCTGAGCTGAAGAAAGACATTGATGACCTGGAGCTCACCTTGGCTAAAGTGGAGAAGGAGAAACATGCCACTGAGAATAAGGTTGGAGATTGAGTTGGTTTAAGATTAGATTTAATCTCTATTTTATATATTGATATAGAATCTGAATTGTAATATTTAAGTTTACTTGGAACAAAAAATCCTACAGGTCAAGAACTTGACTGAGGAAATGGCAGCTCAGGATGAGAGCATTGCTAAGGTTACGAAGGAGAAGAAAGCCCTCCAAGAGTCACATCAGCAGACACTGGATGATCTTCAGGCCGAGGAGGACAAAGTCAACACCCTGACCAAATCCAAGACAAAGCTTGAGCAGCAAGTTGATGATGTGAGTTGATTATGTAAATTAATTATATTAATTCATCAAATCAACTGTTTTCTGCTGTGAACATATTTTATATATCATTGTCCTGTAGCTTGAGGGTTCCCTTGAACAAGAGAAGAAGCTCCGCATGGACCTGGAGAGAACCAAGAGAAAGCTTGAAGGAGACCTGAAATTATCTCAAGAGTCCGTCATGGACCTGGAGAATGACAAGCAGCAATCTGATGAGAAAATAAAAAAGTAATTAAAGCAGGAAATCTTTGAAAACATTGAATTTTTTTATTGTTGTGTTATGTTTTTTTTACAAGTACTTATTGTTGAACAGGAAAGACTTTGAAACAAGTCAGCTGCTCAGCAAGATTGAAGATGAACAATCTCTAGGTGCTCAACTCCAGAAGAAAATCAAGGAGCTTCAGGTATTTTGAGATTTTTCAAACATTACATCATTATGATCAAATACAGATAACCAAAAATATAATGAACTACTTGCCACCATAGGCCCGCATTGAGGAACTGGAGGAAGAGATCGAGGCTGAGCGCGCTGCTCGTGCCAAGGTTGAGAAGCAGAGAGCTGATCTCTCCAGGGAACTTGAGGAGATCAGTGAGAGGCTTGAGGAGGCTGGAGGAGCCACTTCTGCTCAGATTGAGATGAATAAGAAGCGTGAAGCTGAATTCCAGAAGCTGCGTCGTGATCTTGAAGAGTCCACCCTCCAGCATGAAGCTACTGCTGGTGCCCTCCGCAAGAAGCAGGCAGACAGTGTGGCCGAGCTGGGAGAGCAAATCGACAACCTGCAGCGTGTCAAGCAGAAGCTTGAGAAAGAGAAGAGCGAATTCAAAATGGAGATTGATGATCTTTCCAGCAACATGGAAGCTGTTGCCAAAGCAAAGGTTGGGAAATATTCTAAAGAATATATGTGACCCATGCTGGCAAAATGAGTCAGAATACGCATGTGCTAATTATGAGCTACAGGCAAATGTACATTTTGGTCGAATTTCATTTTCATTCACAAAAATTGGTTCATTAAGTCATCTTTTAGCGATCCCAATGCTCCAAATAGTAATTAAACATCTAAAATGATCTTTATTTTTACGTTTTCTGAGAGGTGTACCTTCCTAAATCTTTCCTTTGTTCTAATAATCCATTACTTTTTCTTTACTCGCTTCTCAACGACTGGTGCTTCCCCTCAGCACAGGTTTTAATATTCATAGCGAATTCTCGATAGCTTAAGTCTGAACCAATGAAATATGATTTTTAAACTCATGCTGATGTAAACAAAATGATCTTACTTGTAACTGACTGACAGATCAACACAAAGCACAAAGACGCCTTTCAGACAGCACGCAATCCCAAAATACACATGTCCACAGAATTGCAGTATTTCAAAAATATCTGTCTTGGCGAATATTCACGTAAACCTTATCTGTTATGCCTTAAGTGAACGTTTGGTTAACTGTTGGGGAAAAACATCTGCTATGTAACATTATATTAGATACGTGCACTACAGTAGGTCTCAATATACAGGCTGCTGTCTCATTAATGTTAATCAAACAATTGTGGTATCATAGAACATTTTTTAATATATATTTTTCCTATAAATATTTGGTTTTGATTTGGTGTGTGCCAAATTTGGTGGTATTACCATGGATTTTAAGGTATGGTTACTAGGTGATTTTGTTTTGGATCCTTCAGAAAACTTTAACTAGATTGTTCTCAAAATATACTTTGATGACTCTATTGACTTGCGCAGTCCTTTTTTTGTCTGATTCCAACAAATCATTCATCATCAAACATGAAGGTTTTTTGATAAGATTAAAAGTAAATAACAATAACTCATTTTTGAAAATGTGCTCATTGTGACTCATTTTGCCAGCACGGGTCACATGCAACAAGTCTTGAAGTTGTTTCAAATATCTAATGACTTTTGTATTTGCAGGGCAATCTTGAGAAGATGTGCCGCACACTTGAGGACCAACTTAGTGAAATTAAGTCCAAGAATGACGAGAACGTTCGTCAGTTAAATGATCTCAGTACTCAAAGTGCAAGATTTCAAACTGAAAATGGTAACTCATGAACAAATTAATATTATATCAAAAGTAATTAATGTCAGTAATTAACAATAATTATCAACAATACTTAATCAAAAATAATAGTGTATTAAGATTGTTCGGCTGTAAATTTCTGACTGTAACACTGATACAATCTTACATCCATTTGTTTTGAAATAAACTGATAGAGACATAGAAAAGTCTGACACAGTGAATCTAAATCTATACAGGTGAGTTTGGCCGTCAGCTGGAGGAGAAGGAGGCTCTGGTTTCTCAGCTCACCAGAGGCAAACAAGCTTCCACTCAGCAAATTGAGGAGCTTAAGAGGCTGATTGAAGAGGAGGTTAAGGTAATTCAGCATTATCAGTTCATGCACATACTTGTCAATTACTTTACTGTAGTAGAGACAATAATACAATAATAGTATGCGACTTTGTCCCTTAGGCTAAGAATGCACTGGCCCATGCTGTGCAATCAGCCCGTCATGACTGTGACCTGCTCCGTGAGCAGTTTGAGGAAGAGCAGGAGGCAAAGGCTGAGCTGCAGCGGGGAATGTCAAAGGCCAACAGTGAGGTTGCTCAGTGGAGAACCAAATATGAAACTGATGCCATCCAGCGCACGGAGGAGCTTGAAGAGTCCAAGTATGTATATTACTGTATAATATTCCTAACTCTCACAGCTATTTTATAGATTAGAATTAAAAATAATGTGTATTACTTAACAGGAAGAAGCTGGCTCAGCGTCTGCAAGAGGCAGAGGAACAAGTTGAGGCCGTAAACTCCAAATGTGCATCTCTGGAGAAGACCAAACAGAGACTCCAGGGTGAGGTGGAGGACCTCATGATCGATGTGGAGAGAGCCAATGGTTTGGCTGCCAACCTTGACAAGAAGCAGAAGAACTTCGACAAGGTAAACAGTTTTAGTCATATTATATTCTCTTTGTAAAGTATTGCTTTGTTCAACATTTTTTAAACAAACTCTATCCTAAAATATCTCCACCAAAGGTCCTGGCAGAATGGAAGCAGAAATATGAGGAAGGTCAGGCCGAGCTGGAAGGTGCCCAGAAAGAGGCTCGTTCACTCAGCACTGAACTGTTCAAGATGAAGAACTCCTATGAGGAGAGCCTGGATCAGCTGGAGACCCTTAAGAGAGAGAACAAGAATCTGCAGCGTAAGAATGAAACCGTTAATTAGAAAAAAAAAACTTAAAGGGATTGTTCACCCAAAATAAATATTATTTGACTAATTACTGACCCTCATGTCGTTCCAAACTCGTGAGACTTTTGTTCATCTTCGGAACACAAATTAAGATCTTTTTGATGAAATCTGAGAGCTCAATTCATATGGATTAGTTTTATGATCTCTTTACAACCTTTTTGAAGTGTCAAATAATAAATTATGTAGCTGTCTATGGAGGGACAGAAAGCTTTCAAATTTCATCAAAAAGATCTTCATTTGTGTTCCAAAGATGAACGAAAGTCTTACGGGTTTGTTATGACATGAGGGTGAGTAATTAATTAATGATAACATTTACATTTTTGGGTGAACTATCCCTTTAAATGTTCTAATTCTCAGTGAACATTAAAAAGTAAGCACATATGATTAATGCATGTGCATTATGATACATATTATATGTTTTTCTCTCTATAGAGGAAATTTCAGATCTGACAGAGCAGTTAGGTGAGACTGGTAAGAGCATCCATGAGCTGGAAAAGGCTAAGAAGACAGTGGAGACTGAGAAGTCAGAAATTCAGACGGCTCTGGAAGAGGCTGAAGTGAGTATCTGGAGATTAATATGGAATTCTTGCTAGAACCATCATACTGTGTTGTTGTATTCATCAACACACTGTGTGTATTTTCATTCTTATATTTAAATGTTGTTTTATTTTTCATAGGGTACACTGGAACATGAGGAGTCCAAGATTCTTCGTGTCCAGCTTGAGCTAAACCAGATCAAGGGAGAGATTGACAGGAAGCTTGCAGAGAAGGATGAGGAGATGGAGCAGATCAAGAGGAACAGCCAGAGAGTCATTGAATCCATGCAGGGCACCCTGGACTCTGAAGTCAGGAGCAGGAATGATGCCCTGAGAATCAAGAAGAAGATGGAGGGAGACCTTAATGAGATGGAGATTCAGCTGAGCCACTCCAATCGCCAGGCTGCTGAGGCCCAGAAACAGCTCAGAAACGTTCAGGGACAACTCAAGGTAGGCATAGGAATTCTTCTTTTTGATTTTGGGACGCATTCATATATTGTTTTAAATAATCGAACATATGGTAAGTTCAGCGTAGCAGAAATCACATCGAAAGCTCATTCTAAAGCTATTGTTATGTTCAGGATGCCCAACTGCACCTTGATGATGCCCAGAGAGGACAGGAAGACATGAAGGAGCAGGTGGCCATGGTGGAGCGCAGAAACACTCTGATGCAGTCTGAGATTGAGGAGCTGAGAGCTGCTCTGGAGCAGACAGAGAGAGGCCGCAAAGTGGCTGAACAAGAGCTGGTGGATATCAGTGAGCGTGTTGGGCTGCTGCACTCTCAGGTAAGGGCATATTGTTTCCCTGAAATTAAGGAAATTGAGAGCATCATTCAAAATGTTCAAACTGTTGCTTTCCATTTTGTAGAACACAAGTCTCCTGAACACCAAGAAGAAGCTTGAGGCTGACCTTGTTCATGTCCAGAGTGAAGTTGATGACACTGTACAGGAAGCCAGAAATGCAGAGGAGAAGGCCAAGAAGGCCATCACTGATGTGAGAAACAGTAGCTGCCAAATGTTTCATAAGACGCTTACATAAATTTTACATAAAAAATGTGGATCTAATGACTTTCTGTATTAATGCAAAAGGCTGCAATGATGGCAGAAGAGCTGAAGAAGGAGCAGGACACCAGTTCTCACCTTGAGAGGATGAAGAAGAATCTGGAGGTCACAGTGAAGGACCTGCAGCACCGTCTGGATGAGGCTGAGAATCTGGCCATGAAAGGAGGAAAGAAACAACTCCAGAAGTTGGAGTCCAGAGTAAGCCTCATTATAGTTATGATATGGGCAAGGTGAAGTATGTTATATTATGATTTGTTTGAATAAAAATAATATGTTCTTTAGGTCCGTGAGCTTGAGGCTGAAGTTGAAGCTGAGCAGAGACGTGGAGCTGATGCTGTTAAAGGTGTCCGCAAATATGAGAGGAGAGTGAAAGAGCTCACTTATCAGGTATGACCATATTCCTCACAAGGTTGTTCGGACAAAAGAGTCTGTGTAATAGTGTATGTACTGACAATGCCTATTTTTAGTAAAGGATCAATGCTTAATTTTGTAAATGTGTATTTTTTGAAGACTGATGAGGACAAGAAGAACATCGCCAGACTCCAAGATTTGGTTGACAAACTGCAGCTGAAGGTCAAAGTCTACAAGAGGCAGTCTGAAGAGGCGGTATGTAAAATCGAATAGAACATTTTGACACTGTAATTATTTAGATTGGAAAGCTAATTTGATGAAACGTGATACATGAACCATATTTAAAAAAAACCTTTAGGAGGAGCAAGGCAATGCTCACCTGTCCAAGTTGAGGAAGGTGCAGCATGAGCTTGAGGAGGCTGAGGAGCGTGCTGACATTTCCGAGTCTCAGGTCAACAAGCTCAGAGTAAAGAGCCGTGATTCTGGAAAGGTTAGACTAAGTAGATGAGTTTTTTTGCATTATTTATTCAACTTGTTTATCCAAATATATGAACTACCTCTTAGAAGTAGTAGTGGAACTATAATAATTGCATTTAGCTGATGTTACATATCCTGTATGACATTTGCACATCTGTATTCTCTTCATTATGTAAAGTGAAGAACATTTTTGTTAATAAGACTAATGTTTAACTCTCCCTTCTTTCTCAGGCCAAAGAAGAATGAATCTTTAACACTTGAAAGGAGCATTTACTGAAGTCATATAATATGAATGTTTAATGTAAAAGTACCTTTCTTAATAAACCTGTTTATTTCAGCAAATAATTAGCCTTTGTGTGATTTTTTCAACAAGATACAATAGTACAACACTAATATCTCATCTGTATGATTACATTAAACCTTATTCACATCACAAGTGTGCTGAGTATCAAGAGTGTCTTGAATCCAAGTTTGAACTTTTAAAGGTTCCATAAAAGTTCAAATAATATAATATAATATAATTAATTTATAATATAATGCATGCATTTATAATATAATACCCTATAATGAGCAAGCAACAAGGCGCTTTTCTGAAATACAAAAATATGAGTGAATGACACGTTTGGAGTACTATGATGTATCACACAACGCTCCCACACCAACCATACACAAAAGAAATATATTGAAATATATTTTAAAGTGTCAAAAATATATGTGGCACATATTCCAAATACATGTCCAAATACAATATATTTGCATTGTTGTTCACTTATATTTATAATTTTGAAATATATTCTGAAATATAACAAAAATATATGATGTTAAGTGTGAAATATATTTACATTTATAACATGTAATGTAAAATATATGACAAAATATATGTTCATAAAATGTTTAGCTTGCTAAAGAAGGGTCGAAAATGAATTTTGATCATTAGTAATTCCTCTACCTTTTCCCCTATATACAACATTAGGCTACCATATTTCACTACTGTATTATGACACACAGCTATAATAAATACTGTACTTACATTTAAATGACTGCAATGTAAGATAGTTGCTTTCCTAGGACTATTAGGCCATATAAGGTGTCACGTACCTAACACTAAGTGCAATTATTAGATTTATTGTTGTTTTATTGACATCTTTCCTGAAGTCATTTAAATATTGAAAATATGCACAATATTTATGATGCAAGTATAACAGTGACACTCCAACAGTGAAGTACACTTAAACAATAGATAGAACTCAGTGTCTAGCACTGCATACACACACTATTAAATAACTGTAATCAATTCTGTAAAAATAGGGGAAAAAACTCTGCATTCTGTGTGTTCTTTCCTAAATAAAATTGTCATTTTAGACCAACAAAGTCAGTAAAGGGCCGTGGCCTACTGGTTAGGGCTTTGGGCTTTGGGCTTGTAACCGAAGGGTTGCTGGTTCGATCCCCGACCAGTAGGAAAAATGTGGCTGGGGGAAGTGGTAGAGCACTATCCACAGATGAAGTAGTCTATCTGAAAATGTTAACTTTTTAAATTTCAAATGAAACAATTTGCAAAAGTTAAAACATATATGAACATATATGTAAACATATATGAAAATATATTTACATATATTGAACTAAAATATATTTATTGGGCCAATATCAAATATTTGCATATATTCCAAAAATATATTTTGAAAATATATTTCAAATATATTTCTTTTGTGTATGGGCAAGCACTGAAAGAGCCAGAGATGGCTCAGTCACATCCAGTCTATAATATCTTGCAAATGTTTGCGGTGATGCCCAGCTCCAAATGTCCTAAATAGAAACACCCCTGAACAGTGCCCAAGAGGTAACCATTCCTGGAGTGAGCTCGATGCCCTGATAAATATTGTAAATTTTTGCGTCTTTGTAACACATTTCAATCGCGTTTACCACTCAGTGAGATTATACCCCTTATAATTGTCAGCACAAGAGACGAAGAGCTGCTCTTTCGTAACAAACTCATCCACACCACAGATAAATCCCAGGATGGGATCAGAAACTTAGGGCGTTTTTCCACTGGGTTCGTTTGCTGCGGTCCGAACCCGAGTGCGCTAGTTCCCGGCGCCCCCCGCAGCGTTGGTCTGGTTTCACGCTCAATTAGTTGTATCGAACCCAGGTGCGTTTGCAGTGATCTTACGTCATCGCAAACGCAATCAAACAATGATATCGACAGTGATACGCATGCGCGGAATACTATACTTCCTGAACAAGCGCGCACCCGAGTCCGTGTTGCTTGCACATTAACGCGAACCGCACCACGGTTCGGGAGCAACCGAGCTCAGACCACCTCCTCCAGGTAGTCTCGGGTTCGGTACTCTAGTGCGCACCCGGGTCCGATGACAGCGTTCACATTAACGATTTTTCATGCGAACCGTGCCCCGGTCCGCACTAAACTGCCAGTGTGAAAGCGCCCTTAGTGACCGGAAGTAACCGTCTCACCCCTTCATAAATCATTATACTGTATTAAGGGGTGCTGGATTATTGTTTCTGAATCCAGCCCCACATGACAAGCTGAGATGAACTTTTACTGTTGAAAAGGCTCTACCTTTATCTAATAGTTCCTGCAGAAAGCAGAGAACATCTGATACAGAGCATTAGAACGAAAGGATTCGTCTCTCTGCGCACCATCGTTCAAAAATGTCTCGGGTTATGACTGAACGAGACACTGCGTCCTGAGACACTTTGGGGGACGCCTCAGCGTGACTGATGACTGAAGTTTAATCGCTGCAATCGTATTGGCCGGCGACAGCCATGATGTCACTACTAGTGTGACCAGGAAGTTTAAAAGGGTGCCTAGAGAACATGTCATCCATTTCTTCGTCTGAAGGGACTGTGCAGGCAGCCTGGAGGATACTATTGAAAAGACTGGGTAAAAAAAACGTGTTCTTTTAACAGAAAAGCTCTGACTGGGGGTTTAAATGATTGAAATCTGGCAACCGTAAGCATGAAGCTCGTAAAAACAGTCAATGTGTTGTCGTCTCCTTAAATAAAATGACAAAAACAAGTTTTTATTTTTTAAACACATTTCAGTCTCGTCTTTTTTGCATCATCGATATTGCATGTGTTGATATAGTCACAATTATCGTTTAATGACGTGGGTGTCGTCTCTCATCGTCTTGTCTTAGTCAGGGAAAAACAGGTCGTCAACGAACATTTTCCTTCATAGTTTTCGTTAACTATGCTCTCAGTGATATGTGTTTGGTACCAGCTATGATAACAGTAACTTTCTCAAATGTTTACAGAACAAGCGGGAACCCAGTGTGCCTGTATCATTCTCTATTGCTGTTCTATTACAAGATAGAAAGTCTAAGGCCTTCAATAGCCGTACAGCAAACCCAACTAATCTGGTGCCTATTACACGTCAAACTAAAGGCCTCATTATACTTCTGCGTCGGACCTACGCCGGAGCCTATACGCCGTAGGCAACGTGTTGGTTTTAATTTATACTTCTGCGTTGTTGTCCGCGTTGACGCGCACCTAGGGAGCATGTGAAACACAGAGGGAGGGGTTCTGGCAGACCAATCACAACGCTTGCGTCCGCGTAGAATTGACGCGTTGTTACATTTTTGGAGAGGTGCACGTCAGGGTACGCCGAAGGGTACGCGCGCTACACACAGCCTACGACGTAGCTACGGCGGCAGTTCGACGCAGAAGTATAAATAGGCCTTAAGATTGCTGTGGGGACAAAAAGTAAGACTGTTTTAGCACTTTTAAACATCCGCTCTCTTAAAAATAAATCACTTCTAGTCAACAACTTAATAACCACAAACAACCTGGATTTTATGCTTCTAAAGGAAACCTGGCTAGAAGACAGCTGCAGTGCAACTAGTCCTCAATGAAACATCCCCTCCTAACTTTACTTTTATGAGTGTCTGCAGAGCGGGTAGGAGAGGTGGGGGTCTAGCTGCTCTTTTTAAAGATATCTATCAATGTAAGCAAATATCATTTGGGAATTACCCGTCTTTCGAATATCTGGGTATTGTGTTAAAAGGTGCTCCACGCATTTTACTTATCATTATTTACAGGCCTCCAAAATACTCTCCAGCCTTTGCTGAGGATTTTACAGAACTGTTATCAACAATTACCTCAGAGTTTGACTGTTTTGGCATTGCTGGAGATTTTAACATTCACATAGATAATGCAGAAACCAGTATGGCAAAAGAAATCAAAACTGTTTTAAAAACTTTTGATCTGACTCAGCATGTACATGGACCCACACACAATCGTGGACACACTCTAGATTTACTTATCAGTAAGGGTCTAAACATTTCATTGATTGTTATTAAGGATGTAGCACTGTCTGATCATTTCTGTATTTTCTTTGATATATTGATCTCTCCTGCCATTGAAGCTAGATCAGTGTCTGTCAAGAAGAGATGCTTAAATGAGAACACTAGTGTACTATTTATGAAGGCTATATCTTTAACACCAAGCATATCTGCTGACTCTGTTGATTTTCTCCTTGATTCTTTTAACTCAAAAGTTAAAAGTGTAACTGATGATATTGCTCCTGTGAAAGTCAGGAAGAAGAGTGGCAGACAAAAAGCACCTTGGAGAAACTCAACAGCAGTGCAAAATATGAGAAGACAATGCAGAAAAGCAGAGCACATGTGGCGGAAAATAAAACTTGTAGTCCATTATAACATCTACAAAGACAGCATCCATGCTTTCAATATGGAACCAGGCAAAGCTAGACAGACTTTCTTCTCAAATATTATAAACAGCAATTTTAACAACACATGCACTCTTTTTGCTACTGTAGAGAAACTGACAAACCCCCCAAGCCAGATTCCCAGTGAAATGCTCTCAGACAGCAAGTGCAGTGAGTTTGCTTCTTTCTTCTCTGAGAAAATCAATAATATCAGAAAGGTGATCAGCATCCTTGAGTTGTGCTGGGGTCAGACAGATCAGACCACCTGAGAAAGTAGTTACTATGTCTGATTTCAAAGAAATTGATGGCAAAATTTTGGGGAAAAAAGCCGTATAGCACCTTAAAACATCCCATAAAAAAAAAAAATATATATATTGAAATATATTTTAAAGTGTCAAAAATATATGTGGCATATATTCCAAATACCTTGAAATATATTTGCATTGTTGTTCACTTATATTTATCATTTTGAATTATATTCTGAAATATAACAAAAATATATGATGTTAAGTGTGAAATATATTTACATTTATAACATGTAATGTAAAATATATGACAAAATATATGGTCATAAAATGTTTAGCTTGCTAAAGAAGGGTCGAAAATGTATTTTGATCATAGTAATTCCTCTACCTTTTCCCCTATACACAACAGTAGGCTACCATATTTCACTTCTGTATTATGACACACATCTATAATAAATACTGTACTTACATTTAAATGACTGCAATGTAAAATGACAGATAGTTGCTTTCCTAGGACTATTAGGCCATATTAGGTGGCACGTACCTAACACTAAGTGCAATTATTAGATTTATTGTTGTTTTATTGACATCTTTCCTGAAGTCATTTAAATATTGAAAATATGCACAATATGTATGATGCAAGTATAACAGAGACACTCCAACAGTGAAGTGCACTTAAACAATAGATAGAACTCAGTGTCTAACACTGCATACACACACTATTAAATAACTGTATTCAATTCTGTAAAAATAGGGAAAAAAACTCTGCCTTCTGTGTGTTATTTCCTACATAAAACTGTCATTTTAGGCCAATAATGTCAGCAAAGGGGCAGCCGTGGCCTACTGGTTAGGGCTTCGGGCTTCGGGCTTGTAACCGAAACGTTGCCGGTTCGATCCCTGACCAGTAGGAAAAATGTGGGTGGGGGAAGTGGTAGAGCACTGCTCTCCCATGCCCACATCCATGGCAATTGAATAAATTGAAAATGTGTTGTTTGTTTGTGAAAATGTTAAAGGAGCCATATGTAAGATTGTGGCCAAAACTGGTACTGCAATCACTTTCAAATTACTGTAGAGCGGTGTATCCCCTCCCCCTCCCCCCTGACTCGAGGTTGCCAGATAGGCTGCAGGATCCAGTAGGAACGTAGGCTGCTACGTAGCTGTGGTAACTAGAGCAGAGCAGGGGCCTGTACCATGAAGGTAGCTGAACAAACTCGGGGTTACAGGATTAGTTTTGAGTTGACAAAACCAAACCGATGCAATCAGGCTTTATTGGTACCATGATGCAGCTCATCAACTTTCTCTGTCAACTCAGGCTTTGATCCTTAAGCTATGATTACTCCACACGCGCGTGCACATAAAAGAGTGACGTCGACACTGAACAACCAATCGCGGGTAGAGCGAGAGCGATATATTTTTCCGCGGAGGAGCAAGAGATAATCATTCAGAATTACGATGAATTTAAATATGTATTTCAAGCTCGAAACAATACGGTCTCTGCTGCCAAAGCAAGAGAAGACTGTTGGAGAAAGATTGCTGATTGTTAATCAGAATCAGAATCAGAATCAGAATGAGCTTTATTCGCCAAGTGTGCACAAACACACAAGGAATTTGTTGTGGTTTTTTACAGGAGCTCTTGGTACATACATACATATATGACATTAGAACAGGCATTTAAATGAGAACATAAATAAATAGAATAAACAATAATAATAGTTCTAGTATACATCTGAAACAGAAGACGTATGTACAGATTTGTGCATTGTGTGTACAGCTCTATAAATAAAATTTGTATATGTATTACACACACAAAAAAAAACAAAAAAAAAAACTCTTGCTTCTCTCTCAAGTACTGAATGAATTATACAGCAGGTGTTAATTGCTGTTTTAGCTGTTTAAGCTGGAGATAGCATGGGGGAAAAAACTGTTTTTGTGCCTAGATGTTCTAGTGCGCAGAGATCTGTAACGTCTGCCTGACGACAGAAGTGCAAACAGGTTTTGGCCGGGGTGGGAGGGGTCTGTGATGATGTTCCCTGCCCGTTTCTTCACTCTGGCATTGTACAAGTCCTGAAGGTTGGGGAGGTGTACACCAATGATCCTTTCAGCTGTGCTAACAGTCCGTTGTAGTCTTCTTATATCTGATTTGCTGGCTGACCCAAACCAGACAGTTATAGAAGTGCACAGAACCGACTCAATAACAGCTGAGTAAAACTGAGTCATCTGCGCTTGTGGTAGGTAGAACTTTTTCAGTTGACGAAGGAAGTACAACCTCTGTTGGGCCTTTTTGACAATGGAGTCAATGTGATTGTCCCACTTCAGGTCCTGAGAGATGGTAGTGCCCAGGAACCTGAATGACTCCACTGCTGTCACAGTGCTGTCCATGATGGTGAGAGGGGGGAGTGCAGGGGGGTTTCTCCTAAAGTCCACTATCATCTTCACAGTTATGAGCGTGTTCAGCTCCAGGTTGTTATGACTGCACCAGACAGCCAGCTGTTCAACCTCTTGTCTGTAAGCAGGCTCGTCACCGTCCTGGATGAGGCCAATGACTGGTGTCGTCTGCAAACTTCAGGAGCTTGACGGAGGAGTCTTTGGAGGTGCAGTCATTTGTGTAGAGAGAGAAAAGCAGTGGGGAGAGAACGCACCCCTGGGGGGCACCAGTGCTGATGGTAAGGGTCCGAGATGTGACTTTTCCCAGCCTCACTAGCTGCTGCCGGTCTGTCAGGAAGCTGATGATCCACTGACAGATGGAGGAGGGCACAGAGAGCTGGGTTAGTTTATTCAGGAGGGTATCCGGGACGATGGTGTTGAAAGCGGAGCTGAAGTCCACAAACAGGATCCTTGCATAAGTCCCTGGTTTGTCCAGATGTTGGAGGATGTTGTAGCGACAATGGGTATGAACCAAACACAGACTAATCTTCGTCCAGAATATTAATTCAAACTCTCTGTGAACAAAGAGGAAGATTTGGTCAGGACTTCGTATCCTCATCAATCTTGTCATGGGGTCCAGGCGCCAACCAGTCGGGCTATTCAAAAGAGCCCCCAGCACTAACACATAACTGGTCAGTGACTAGCTTTGTTGCCAAATTACTGATTGGTTAAGAGAAAGACAGAGACCAAGGCATCACACAAGTGTCTTCACATTCCAGATTCAAATCTTACAAACCACAGCTATAAATCATCCAGGCTCCAGAGAGTCTGTAACCAAAGACTTTTATTGGTTAACTGAAGAACTGGTCAACTTACTGTATAAGTGCATAAACTTGGGATTTCATCATCTCACTCTTAAACTCACTCTTAAAACTTAATCTTTCCTTACTCTTTTCCTTCTGCAACTCGTATGAATGTGTGTGTGTGTGTTTGTGTTAGATATTAGTTTTATGTGTTAGTATATAATCAATAAAGTTTTGTTTGTATTTGAACAAAGAGATTACTTGTTATCTGCTTATACATTTTATTGTCTTGAACTTCGATTTAAGTTATCTATGCTTTTACCCTTAATTTACTTCGTAATTTATTGTTAGCTGGGGATTATTCTTTCTTGGCCAGGAAGATATTATATTTCCTAGAGTTAATAACTGTTTATGCTTTCTGTTCATGGGATGAACTGATAGACTAATCATACAATTGATTCTGCTACAGTAAATTCTGAAAATAATTAAAAATAATTAAAATATTAATTATTGATCATAATCCGTTATGAATAATAATTAATTATATTTATACGTGGGCGTATAAACGCTGCAATGTAGTGCAGTCCCATGTTGACTGCATCATCCACAGACCTGTTAGCTCGATAAGCAAACTGCAGGGGGTCCAGCAAGGGTCCAGTGAGGTCCTTCAGGTAGGCCAGCACCAGTCTCTCAAATGACTTCATGACCACAGATGTCAAAGCAACAGGTCTGTAATCGTTAAGTCCAGAGATTTTAGGTTTCTTGGGTACCGGGATGATGGTGGAGTGTTTGAAGCAGGAGGGGACTTCACACAGCTCCAGTGATCTGTTGAAAATCAGTGTGAAGATGGATGACAGCTGGACAGCGCAGGCTTTGAGACAGGCTGGTGAGACACCGTCTGGGCCTTTGGCTTTCCTTATCTTCTGTTTCCTGAAGACTCTGCATACATCCCCCTCACTGATCTGAGGTGCAGGCGGAAACAATTTGCAAAAGTTAAAACATATATGTAAACATATATGAAAATATATTTACATATATTTAACTAAAATATATTTATTGGGCCAATTTCAAATATTTGCATATATTCCAAAAATATATTTTGAAAATATATTTCAAATATATTTATTTTGTGTATGGGATCAAGCTGTGCTCTTGATGTCATGAAGGTAAGAGGATCAGACTGCAAATGCGGAGAAATAATCACTTTAATTGAAGCAGAGCTTGCCAGAGAGTTCAGTAAACAGAAAAGGTACTCAAAGGGAAACTTAGAACTACAAGCAGTAGTAAAATGTCCAAATTAGGTCTCGGCTTGTTGAAAACGAAAACAGCAGTCAGCCCGGGTGAAATGAGATGCTCAGAAGAAAGCTCCGTAACTGGAAAAGGAGCAGGCTGACGTTTCCCAAGGGAGAATAGAGGCAAGCGGCGATTCTCCGGCTCAGTAGATTTCTCTCATAAATAATCAGCTCCCGACACGACAGGACTAAAACATGACACGACAGAGACAGGGATTAATAGACGTTCTGCAGTTGAGAGATAATGCAATACTCAGGCAAAGACAGGTAGAGAAAGGGGAAAAGAAATAGGAACGCTAATCAGAGGAAAAGAGGATTCAGGTGAAGAAGGGAATGAGCGATGGCTAATAGTAAAGGAGAGACAGCTGAGAGGGAATAATGATTAAATGAAGAGGTGTGTGCGTGAATGAGGAGGTGTGTGCGTAAATGAGGAAATAGCGCTAATGTGTGAGTGTGTGAGTGAGAGAAAGAAACAGGATCATGACACTTGACACACTTCCCACATCCTTTTTCAAAAGTGTGTTAAACAGTTTAGAAGCAGATCTTCTAAAAGTAGTAAATGCCTCACTTCTCTCTGGGAGTTTTCCAAACTCCCTTAAAACTGCAGTTGTCAAGCCCCTCCTGAAAAAGAGCAATCTGGATAAGAACATATTAAGCAACTATAGACCGATCTCAAATCTTCCTTTCATAGGCAAGATCATTGAAAAAGTTATCTTCAATCAGCTGAACAAATTCTTATGCTCGAATGGATACTTTGACAATTTTCAATCTGGTTTCCGACCGCACCACAGCACAGAGACAGCGCTCATAAAGATAATAAACAATATTCGCTTAAATACTGATACAGGCAAATTATCAGTGCTGGTACTACTCGACCTCAGTGCTGCATTTGACACTGTCAATTACAACATACTTCTTGACAGGCTGGAAAACTGGTGGGGCTTTCTGGGATAGTCCTAAAATGGTTCAGGTCATACATAGGAGGGAGAGGTTATTATGTGAGTATAGGAGACCATAAGTCTGAGTGGACATCCATGACATGCAGAGTCCCTCAAGGCTCAATTCTTGCGCCACTCCTGTTCAACCTGTATATGCTCCCAATGAGCCAAATAATGAAAAAGAACCAAACTGCTTACCACAGCTATGCAGACGACCCTCAGATCTACTTATCCCTATCGCCTAACGATTTCAGCCCCATTGACTCCCTGTGCCAATGCATTGATGAAGTCAACAGTTGGATGTGCCAAAACTTTCTTCAGTTAAACAAAGACAAAACTGAATTCATTGCGTTTGGAAACAAAGATGAAGTTCTCAAGGTGAACGCATACCTTCACTCTAGGGGTCAAACAACAAAAAATCAAGTCAGGAATCTTGGTGTGTCACTAGAGTCAGACCTTAGTTTCAGTAGTCATGTCAAAGCAATAACTAAATCAGCATACTATCATCTGAAAAATATTGCAAGAATTAGATGCTTTGTTTCCAGACAAGACTTAGAGAAACTTGTGCATGCTTTCATCACCAGCAGGGTGGATTATTGTAATGGACTCCTCACTGGCCTTCCCATAAAGACCATAAGACAGTTGCAGCTCATACAGAACGCTGCTGCCAGGATTCTGAGCAGAACCAGAAAATATGAACATATCACACCAGTCCTCAGGTCTTTACACTGGCTCCCAGTTAGATTTAGGATTGATTTTAAAGTATTATTACTGGTATATAAATCATTCAATGGCATAGGACCTCAATACATTGCAGATATGCTCACTGAATATAAACCCAACAGATCACTCAGATCATTAGGATCACATCATCTAGAAATACCAAGGGTTCACTCTAAGCATGGCGAGTCCGCTTTTAGCTATTATGCCAGCCGCAGCTGGAAACAGCTTCCAGAAGAGATCAGACGTGCTCCTACAGTAGTCACATTTAAATCCAGACTCAAAACACATCTGTTTAGCTGTGCATTTACTGAATGAGCACTGTGCCATTGTGCGTCCAACTGTTTATACTGTACTGTATTTTATTTTATTTTTCTAAACTGTTTTAATTTTTCTTTTTTCTTTTTCTTATTTTAATTTCTTCTATGTAAAGCACTTTGAATTGCCATTGTGTATGAAATGTGCTATATAAATAAACTTGCCTTGCCTTAACGAAATTAACACTGCAGCTTAGCAATGAAAAAGTACATGCAGCACCTTGGGAAGAAAAACGCCTTGGCAAGAATTCTAAAATTTTAAAATTTCTGAGAAAGCCAACTGTAGCTGCACAGTAAAAGGGAGAGAAGCTTAAAAGGCTGCTGGATCAACGATGGACTGGACACCTTGAGACGGTGTCCGTGGTGCTGAAATTGCACGACACGCTTGTGGATTTTCTGAATGAAATCACAACCACAAGAAAAGGTGCTGGCGTAAAAATTTAAGCTGTTGGACTTCACAAGGCCATCACAGAACCGACTTTCAAATTTCTTGCCTGTGTGATGTACAAAGTTTTTGGCCTGATGGATCCACCGAATAGGATGCAGCAAGCTGAACAAACGGATCTATTGGCGGCAATTCGGCTCATTGGCAGTGCTTCTTGCATTGAAAGTCTATGATCAGATGCAGAGTTTGCGAAACTGTGGGCTGAAAGTATAGGTGCAGATGATGCGGTTCCTGCCCCTCCGAAATGGCAGCGACAGCCCAGTAAGACTCTGCAAGACTACATTGTTGATGAAAGTGTTGGTCAGCGTGAAGTGAACATTGAACAGGAGTGCAAGCGGCAGCTACATGGCAGCTTTGGATGCACTGGACCCTGGTAGTGAGAACTTTTTGAATGCGGGGAAAGTGCAACTACTACTGGATTTAACGAACACCAAAATGGTGGAGTCTCAGTTCACCGTTGCACGTCAGTGTTGCAAACACTGTGCACAGGCCAGGACGAGAAAGTGACGTTGTTCAAATTTCTTTCAAATAACTCCAGCGCTTTCCAAGCCATGCCAGTGGTGCTGACTGTCTTGAAACACGCACTAACATTTGGGGCCTCGACTGCTATGTGCGAGAACTCTCTCAACACTGAAGAATGTATTTTCTGAGCACAGATGCAGCATGTTGCATAGACGAAAAACACATTTGATCCAGCTGGCATTTGAAAATGACCTAAGTAGAAAATTCAGAGACGAATGGAAAGAGTTACTGCTGAGGAGGTTTCACTCATCGAAGAGAAGATTGCAGCTCTACTGAGGCTAAAGGTACGATTAAATATTTTGCTTGTTGTGGCAAGGGGGGCGTGATCTAGCGAATTCTGTGATGGGAGAGAGGATCGGGAGACAGGTGCGGCGTAAGTGGGTCAAGTGCAAATGACAAACACCTGTGTCTTGTTTCAGTGATTGGCGTGGAGAGATCGCTTATAAGGGACGGGGAAACCTCATTCATGGAGAGAGACACGCGGAGATCTGTGGGCTGAGAGTGCGAGTGCGCGAGTGCCGGAAGCGCGAGGACGTGATTGCTGTTACATTGATCTTTGGACTTTGCTGCTACAGCGCTGTGCGTGACTTTTTGTTGTTGTTGTTTTTTCATTTATAAATAAATACACCCACAGCACCGCAAGCCGACCCTGTCCTATTCCTTCCGTGAATTTGAATTAGAATTTTGTTACACTGGTGCCGAAACCCCGGAAGGAAGATGGAAGCCGCCGCCAGCCAGTCGACTCGGTCTACATCAACGTCTTTACTTGCGGAGGTCATAACATCCCTCGCGGCTCTCCACCACAAACAGCATCAGGCCCTGGTGGGGATGAGGAGTGACATGGAACACCGATTCGAGCTCCTTGTCCAGGGCCAGCGAGAGGACCGCGAGAGGTTCCGGAGCTGGATGGACCGGGAGGTTCCACCTGGCCATGAACAAGATGAGGTCCCAGGATGACCCGGATGTCTTCCTGGACCTCTTCGAAAAAACAGCAGAGGCAGGTGGGTGGCCGAAGGAGCACTGGCCGGTGCGCCTCATCCCACTGCTGTCCGGGGAGGTGCAGGCGGCCGCCCAACAACTGCCGGTCCAGAATTTCCTGGACTTCGATGACCTCAAGAGGGCGGGTCGGCCAGAGCCTAGAGCAACACCGCCAGCGATTTCGGTCGCTGGATCTGGGCGATAATGGCCGACCCTTCGTGATGGCCCAACAGCTCCGGGACTCCTGCCGCAAGTGGTTACTGGCCGAGGGAAGCGACGTCGAGAAAATCATCGACCGTTAACCCGCACCTCAGGCATCCGCTAATTTTGGGAACAAATTGGCCAGCTTTTAGTGAATTGATCAAGGGCTTATGTGCCTCTTGTGTACAGAAAGCGCAGGATAGTGAGGCGACAGTGTGGATGAGAGAGACGGAACCGGGACCCTCAAGAATCGAGAGACAGATTCTCTCGGAGCGCGATGATTTTCCCTTGGAGCAGTCTCAAGATGAGTCATTAAAACACGCATTTGAACAGGTCCGTACCATCGACGGTCAGTCTCTCCAACCCAACCGTCCGCTCACCTATCCCTATTTTGCGATTATTAAAGATAGGTTGTATCGAGTGACACAAGACACTCAGTCAAATGAGATTACAACCCAATTATTGGTACCAAAAAGCCGTTGGGAAATGCTTTTCTAGGCGGTTCATTCTAATCCCATGGCAGGACATTTAGGAAAAATAACGACACTTAAAGGGATAGTTCACTTTAAAATTAAATTTTGGTATGTTTTAGCTTACCTCAAGGGCATCCAAGATGTAGGTGTCTTTGTTTCCGCAGTAGTTTCAATTTTGATATTTTTAGGTCAAACCGTTCTTGTCTGTCAGTCATATAATGCAGGTTTATGGTCACCACCTCAAAGAGCATGCACAGAGAAGTCCAAATTAAACAATTCCCCATTGTAAGTAAACATTGATGGCCTAAGACACGAAACGAGCGGTTTGTGTGAGAAAACGAACAGTATTTATATCGTTTTTACCCGCCAAAACAGGCGTGGCTTGGGCCTATAAATACAGCTCGACAGGCTGATAGAATCTTATTTTTCATCTCTTCAGCGAAGCTCTTGCATCGCTGGATCCTGAGAGGAAGAAGCCGCGCCGTCAGAAAAAGCCCTTCAGCGGGACGAGCATCTGCATCTGAAGCCACTGGCCGACAACTTGCCGCCTTCAGTCGCCGTACCTGCTGCGCTATCCGGCATATAATATCCTTTTCTCTCCTAAGTGTGTGTTCGCCGCCGCGACTCACACTCTTTCTCTCTAAAAGAGCCGAGCGTCTTTTTCAAGATGCCTCGCACCTTCTGTGGCTCGTGCGAGCCCCACTCAGTGACGGGGACCGCCATGTCATCTGCGTTTCCTGCCTGGGTGAAGAACACGCAGCTCTCGCGCTCGCTGATGGCGGCTGCCCTCACTGCGAGCTAATGCCCATGGTGACTCTGAGGACTCGCCTGGCATCTTTCGCCGAGACTGCACCTCCGCCCGCTGCGGTGCTGCGCTGTAAAAAGCGGAACCGCCTCCAACCCGCGAAAGCTCGCCGGTTCGCCCGCCAGGTTCACCGCCTGCTTCACCCGAGTCTCTCACCGATGGACAGCGGCCGCCGTCTGCCGCCGCTTTCATCGTGGATGGCAACGAAGAAGCCGCATCTGTGGAGGAAGACAGCTGCTCTATCCTGGCGTCGGGCAGTGAGGACTGGCCGAGCTCTGTGGATCTCGCCCCCTCTGCTCGCGTGCCTTCTGGGAAAAGGGCCAGCATTGAAACAGAGCTCGGGGCTAGCTTTCTTTACGTTACAAGAAAGCTACCCCGCCCTTGCGCCCCGTTCGCGCGCGTCACTCACCGGCGAAAGGAGAAAAGAGATTGTTTTAGTCCCGCCGAGGCCAGACCAACCTCCATTTCTCACACATTTCTCAGTCCCCTCTTAAGTTCAGGCGACTGGAAATATAAATATTGCAGCAAACGAGCCTGTTACAATACATGCACGCCTGCAAACAAACGCTGACACAAAACATGATGACGCTCTCTCTTCCCGCTCTCTCTCCCTTTGCTCGTGCCGCGCAAACTGCGCCGTTCACAAGGGATGTCAGAAGCGGACGGTCACGGGCTAGCTTTCTTACGTTACAAGAAAGCTACCCCGCCCTCGCGCCCCGTTCGCGTGCGTCACTCACCGGCGAAAGGAGGAAAGAGAGTGTTTTTAGTCCCACCGATTTTTTCTCAGTCCCCTCTTGAGTTCAGGCGACTGGAAATATTAATATTGCAGTAAACGAGCCTGTTATAATACATGCATGCCTGCAAACAAACGCCGAAACAAGACATGATGACGCTCTCTGGCTATTCTCCTATTACGACCCCTCTCCCGCTCTCTCTCTCTTTGCTTGAGCCGCACAAACTGCGCCGTTCACAAGGGATGTCAGAGCGGACGGTCATGAGCAATGTTCAGCACCCCGCGTGCCTCACTCACCGGCGAAGGGAGGAGAGAGAGTGGTTTTAGTCCTGCCGAGGCCGGACCAACCTCTAATGCTCACACATTTCTCAGTCCGCTCTTAACCCCCTGAGGTCGGCTATCGCGCGGTCGTGATTTGCTCGCTTTTTTTCTTATCAGTTCAAACGAGACTCCAAATACTCTGTTGACTTTGATATTACAAACCAGTTTCATACATCAATCGATCCTGTTAAGTGTGTATTATTTTTGTGTATACTCATAATAAAAACAAAGTGTTGTGCTTTTTGCCAAATAAAGAAAAATAAACATGATGTGAGTTCTGCTTTCTTTCTGTCAGTGAAGTCAATTTTAAAACACGTCCGAAAATGAACAATAACTCAGCGAATACTCAGTCAAACAGGCATACAGACACACAGGCATGAAGCTTGAATTCTCTTCTTTTAAACGAAGTAATTTATATAAAAAACAAATATTCTCAGTTTATGTAATATGTATTCTAAAGAGAGAGATTTCAGTCGTTCTCATCTCAGCTCATTATTTTTCATTTGACCCCGCCCACAGAGAGCGCGCGCTATTCAAACGCAAATGACTGAGGCGATCCCATACAAACTGTGAACGCTCCCATATCAGCTCGAGAAAACACATCAAGTTTATTCAGATCATTGTACTTGTTCACACCGTCTCGCAGCGCTGTGAGGAATAATACTATCGTAATAATAATAATGGAAAATGTACCTCAGAAGTGCTGGTATTTCGAGGAGTAGATGCAGCTGAGCTGAGGAATACTGTAGTACGTTTTTTTCATTCTCAAGTGAATTGCATTTCTGTGTGTGAATGAATGATCCGCTTTTAGCAAACTGTATTGCTATACTGAGATGAGTAAAAATCGACTGAAATATGTTGAAATAAAATGTATTTGTATAAGCAACGTATTAAACTGCAAATTAACATTTATATTTCTTATAATAAAAATGAAAGACCTATGTTACAGACATATGAAAGACAACATTTCGTTGACTAGTTTTGGATAGATTATACATTTTTACAGTAAAATATCTGCCACCTCAAATAAGCTTTTGTTTGCCAATTTTTGCTCATATGTTAAATATAGTATGTTTTGTCAAAAATAAAGTCATCAAATACTATGTTATAGTGTTTGTTCCAATGTAGCCTAGGCTATATTCAAAGTAAGGAATCCTTAACTTTGAAATATGTATGATAAAATGTATACTTTAGTTTTTACAAAGAAAGATTACACTTGAATTGTTGTTGTAATTGTAACCTTTTTAATAAAAATATATATGTACAAGGTAGATGTAAACAAACTATTAAAAGGTAAATACAAGCCTTTTCTTTAAATAATTTTTATTGTGTTTTATTAGTGACAAATTTGGGGAGAGGATACATATTCCAAAACTGAAAATACAGTATGAGAATTAACTGCACAATTACTAGACATGTACAATTTGCAAGCACAATTTGTGGAAAAATAAAAAAAATGTAGATGCTTCCAACTGTGAACCAATTTGGTAGAATATATATATATATATATATATATATATATATATATATTGCTCTTGCATTCTTTCTTGTGGCTCAGTGACACACCTGAATGAATGGCTCATTAAGTATGCGGGCCCCATTGTCTCCTCAGGTGCGAACCACTAAATATGCATGATTGTGTTGGATCGTTGATGGCAAAATTTAAATCAATGTATTGTTTTATGTGAATTATTAGGCAGGATGATTTTCACATCATTTTGAAGAAAGAACTCTAGGCGACAACATCTATTAGTCACAAGTCTTATTGCCACATATTTAGTATGTGTTTTGTGGCCTTATTTCAGAAACTTTAGTTTTTAGATTTTTCAATAACCATGCATAAACTTTATTCTCTCAAAAATACAAACATGTACATACATGTTGCTCACATATTATGGTAGCCCTGTTTGTGCTAAATAGAGTGTAATTACACCTTTGCCATTAATATGTTTATAAGCAACTGAAAAAAGCACAAATGTCAGGGCATGTCAGAACATCTCAAGGACCCCAAAAACACCTTAGACCCCAGAGGGTTAAGTTCAGACGGCTGGAAATATTAATATTGCAGTAAACGAGCCTGTTATAGTACATGCACGCCTGCAAACAAATGCCGACACAAAACATTACGCTCTCTTATATGCTCGCGCTAACTGAAAGCTTATGTGTTTTCCCCCTGTGGCTCAGTGGTGAAATCTTAGGCTTTCACGCCAGAGACCCGTGTTCGAATCCTGGCTCTGGCGGCAGATACAAATTATGCCGTTCGCTTCTCCGAGCTCGCGGCCAGCTTTCTTACATACAGAAAGCGAGCCCGCCTCTCTCGCACATATGGTGCTCAAGTATTCATGAGCGTCTAAACATATGAGCCTTCAAAGCATTTCGCTCTGTCAGTCCCCTTATAGGGCGACTGCAGATGTGTATTTTGCAGCCAACGAGCGCGTTGTACAACCTGCACCCAAACACCGTTTTTATGGCAACTCAGAGAAATCTCATAAGAGTACAATTCTGGTTATCCGGCTCATGCCGATGGTGTCTTGAGTGTAGAAAATGTGCCCGCTTCCCAGTGTTCACCCCTACACACAAGCACGGTTCCCCCTGTGTCATTCACTCATGCAGAGTCCACTCTAGAGCTGGCGAATGCCGCTCGAGTGTTAAATGTAGGAAATGTGCCCACAAAACAGTGCCCACACCTACTCACTGCCTGCTCTGCTACACTTTTATCCCGGGGGACAAAACCTATAAAGTCGACACACACCGGCTATGTTGTAAGTCTTGTGTCTTCCCGTGAGCGCCCTCCGGGGCTCGCACTCATAAAATCGACTCATGTCGATTGTGCTTTAAATGTAGTGAATGTGCCCACGACCCAGTGCCCACAAACACTACACACTGCATGTCATACATTTTCTGTAACCAAAGCGAAACCAATGCACATACAGTCAGCTCAAGCGACGGTGTTTTCAGTGTCGTAAATGTGCCCGCTGTCCCACGCCCACATTCACTCACAGACATGACAAGCCCCACGGGACTCGCCCCGCTCGCTCTCTCTCAGCAAGCCGCCATAGGAGAGTCGAGCGTGGGCAGGCTGCCCGCTGTGGTCAGCGCGCCCCCCGCCTAGAACACTACAAGCACGGCGTCTATGTTACAGCATACCGAAGCTCTCCGGTCGCCACCATGTCGCGGCCAGAGCCCGGATCTCATTCAACCCCTAGCTATTCATGCAAGTGCATGGGCAAAGCTTTCCGGGGTATCAGAATGGGTGCTGAACATTATAAAAGAGGCTATTCGCTACAGTTCGCTCGACATCCCCGCCGTTACGCGGCGCGAATCGAAACTAATGTAGAAAAGGAAGTAGCACATCTACTTCGAGCCGAAATAGCGAAACTGTTGAGCAAAGGGGCCATAGAGCCTTTATCTCAAGCTCAGAGCGAACGGGGTCTATACAGCAGATATTTTCTGAAGGACGCATATTTCCAAATACAAATAGCGTCACATCACAGGCGATTTTTGAGATTCGCCTTCGAGGGCCAGGCATATCAATACACAGTCCTGCTGTTTGGCCTATCCCTAGCACCCCGTACATTTACGATGTACGCCCACTGCAGTTCTGTCTAAAAGCGCGAGTACCGCGCCGAGCATGGGCCTCCGGTCTTATTTGCGTCTCAGCTCTGAAACCTTGGAGAGCGACCGATTGGTACCGGTCAGGTGTAAGCCTGGGGACATCTTTGAGTGTGAAGGTGGTGTCTATGGACGCCTCCACCTCGGGATGGGGAGCGCTGCTTGAGGGCAAACCGTTCTTCGGCCAGTGGTCAGAACGTGAAAAGCTTCTACACATAAACTGCCTGGAGATGATGGCAGTCGAGAACGCGCTGCTGCCCGCTCTATGCTTTTCCCCCCGTCACGCTCCTGCCTCAGGTATTAGAGCGATTCAGGGAAAACGGATGCTCAGTGCTACTTATGGCTCCGTTCTGGAAGAACCAGGCTTGGTTCCCGGTTCCGATGCAGCTGACAAGCACTGCCCCATGGCCGATATCAGTGAGGAGGGACCTCCTCTCTCAGGCCAAGGGCTCGATCTGGCATCCTTGCCCAGAGCTTTGGTCCCTACATGCGTGGGCCATCAACGGGTACCCACTAACCTCCCGGTGGGAGTGTTAAACACGATCACGCAGGCTAGGGCCCCGTCTACTAGACGACTCTATTCCTCAAAATGGTCTGTGTTCTCTAGCTGATTGCACAGCTCGTGGCATCTCACCCCCAGACTGTGGGGTGACGAAGGTTCTCTCCTTCCTGCAAGAGCTACTGGATAAGGACAGAACCCCATCCATGCTCAAGGTTTACATGGCGGCCATAGCAGCGTTTACTAAACCGACGCTTGGCCAGTCACTTGGAAGGAACGATCTGGTCATTCGCTTCCTTAGAGGAGCTAAGAGGCTGAATCCTCCCAGACCTCCCTCAGTCCCCATGTGGGAGCTTTCTATGGTTTTGGAAGCCATGAAAGGTGCCCCATTCGAGCCAATCCAATCAATAGATATCAAACACTCGTTTTTCAAGACAGTGTTTCTTCTGGCTCTCACTTCAGTAAAGCGTATAGGGGACTTGCAAGCGCTCTCAGTGAGCGCGATGTGTATGGAATTTGGGCCAAATGACTCGAAAGTCATACTCAAACCAAGGCACGAGTACGTTCCTAAATCCCTCAACACACCGTTTAGGGCTCAGGTGATTTCCCTGTCGGCCCTGCCGGTCTCTAATGAGGAGAAGGACGCGGGCTTCCTTTGCCCGGTCAGGGCATTAAGGGCTTATGTGTCTCGCTCGACTGTCTTCAGACAGACGGAGCAGCTCTTTGTTTCGTTCAACGGATGTTCTAAGGGACTAGCTGTGTCGAAACAGATTCTATCCAGGTGTATAGTTGATGCTATAGCGCTGGCTTACACTTATCGGGCCTGCAGTGCCCGTTTGGTGTCAGAGCGCACTCCACAAGAGGCATGGCCTCGTCGTGGGCTTGGTCTAGTGGGATTGCCTTGCAAGATATCTGTATGGCGGCAGGCTGGGCCTCCCCGTCTACATTTATAAGGTTTTATAACCTAGAGGTTCCCGCTTTGCAGGCTAAGCTGCTCTCGGTCTAATAAATCAGTACTGTCTGCCCGATGCTATCGGCTCAGAATACTGAAACTGCTTGAGCGCCGCTCGCTGATTGACTAAGTAACTCTATGGGCAGTGCGTAGGACCCATAATATTCATCAGTCCAGGCCGAGTTTTCGCCCTGACTGCGTGGAACACTATTGATATAATTTGCTCCTTTAGGACGCTACTTATTACGGGAATGATGCTGTTCTAGCCCCTCTTCCTGGACTCTCTGTGAGTCCCTGATGACCATATATGAGCCCCGGGCACCTGCCCTTGGGACTTTGGTGTTGGATCTCAGCACGCACGCCGTTTTACACTGTGTTCCCCTAGCGTAAGATATTACGCAGTACGAGAGACCTCTCGTAAGAGAACGTACTCGGTTACTAACTTAACCTCGGTTCTCTCTAGAAGAGGGAACGAGTACTGCGTATCTTTGCCGTGCCTGCAACACGCTCTGGTATTGCTTCGGCGATGAAAAAACAGATTCTATCAGCCTGTCGAGCTGTATTTATAGGCCCAAGCCACGCCTGTTTCGGCGGGAAGGGCCTCTCTCGATAGGCTGCTGCAGTTGCCGCAGGGCAGCCAATAGGCACGCGAGCCGTCTTGCCTATGTCTGCATGCTGCCGCAACGCGTTTTACATTATTTAAAAATTAAGGATAATTTTTGGCTTCAGTATCTCGCGGAAAAGAGATTTTCCCCTAGCGTAAGATATTACGCAGTACTCGTTCCCTCTTCTAGAGAGAACCGAGGTTACGTTAGTAACCGAGTGCGTAATTGTGCGAGCCCGATAGTTTTAGTGCCTGAATCCGACGGCATATGGAGCATGTGCGCGCTGTCCTGAGGAGCGCTGAGACTGGCTGGGCTCACGGCCAACCCAAAGTGTGCGGTTGGGCAGGTAGAGGTCAGGTATCTGGGCTTCCACTTGGGTCACGGGCAGGTGCGGCCGCAAATTGATAAGACCGCAGCAGTTGCAACTTGCCCGAGGCCCAAGACCAAAAAGGAGGTGAGACAGTTCCTGGGGCTGGCGGGATTTTATAGAAGGTTTGTGCCTAATTATTCGGACCTCGCCAGCCCGCTGACTGATCTCACTAAAAAGGAAGCACCCGACCAAGTCCAGTGGACGGAGCAGTGTCAGCAGGCCTTCACCCAGGTAAAGGCTGCTCTGTGTCGCAGTCCACTATTACATTCTCCTGATTTTTCTCTCCCTTTCTTGTTGCAGACTGACATGTCGGACAGGGGGCTGGGAGAGGTCTTGTCCCAGGAGATAGAGGGACAGGAGCGGATGGTGCTGTACATTAGTCGCAAGCTCTCGAAGAGAGAGACTAAGTAACGCACCATTGAGAAAGAATGTCTAGCCATCAGATGGGCCGTCCTCACCCTCCGCTATTATCTCCTGGGACGGGAATTCACCCTCTGTTCAGACCACGCGCCCCTCCAGTGGCTCCACCGCATGAAGGATACCAACGCGCGGATCACCCGTTGGTATCTAGCTTTACAGCCTTTTAAGTTCCAGGTGGTCCACAGGCCGGGTGCACAAATGGCTGTGGCCGACTTTTTCTCCAGGAGTCAGGTTATTTTAATCGTAATATTCCGTTAAACGGATCGCAATGAGCTGAGCATGTGGGTTAAGCAAGCATACATTGATTTTGGTGGTGTTGTCATGCCGTGGTAACGTGATTGTGTAGGCCTTATATACACTGCATATCTGGTGATCGCCCCCTCTCGGTATTTCAGACGCCCCCTCATCAGTGCGTGGCTGGCGCCAGATCTGCATGCATGCCTTACTTTTTTCTATTTTTTTTCTATGTGATATAATCACTGTCTGTCTGCCTGTTCATGTTACTATCCTGATTGTATATTTGTTACTGTCAATATTATGTAAAGCTCTGGGCCCTTTGTACTCATTCCCAACTTTCCCCCTACAAGCAATGCCTCCAGCTGTGATGCTGGAAATGTAAGATTGAATAGATTAATTCAGTGTTTTTAATCAAATACAAGTGAGTCTTTAAAACCTTAAAATGAGCAATGATTTTTTTTTAAATCCTTTAGTTCCTTTTATTCATACACGACAATATCTTTGGCATTTGAGGTTAGACGTTCTTTACTGTTGTGATGGCTAATTGCAACAATACTTTGTCATTTGTTACATGTTAACTTAAAATTCATGTTAACGTATAAACTTTGAATGAGTCCAAATTATTGTACCACTTCTAATTAAGTTTAAAGATGTCTAACATTAAAATATGGAAACTCTGCAATAAACAGAAATAAAAATGGAAACACAGCAGTGTTTATGACAAAGCAAATGGAAAAATCACTGAATCTTTCCCCTCATCGAGTACCCATCCCAATCATAAAAAGCATTAGGTATAAATAGACACTAGACTCATACACTGGGAGTGAACTATTATGGTATTTTTTTATGAGACAGCTTGGATGGCAATCTTCCATGCAGTCAATCACTTATATGGCCATGTCTGTTATACGTGCTTTTCTTTGTGAAAAATATTAGATATCAAATGTGTCTTTATATGTTTGTTTTAATATTATTCCAATTTAATCTGCAACTGAAAATAATTCCCCACAAATAAAAAAAAAAAATTTTCTTGTCAGTCAATTAAAAATGAAATATTTATGAAGTATAAATGTAAAAAGGTATTTAAAAATAAGTAAAAAAAAAAAAAATATATATATGAATATGACTATGACTATCATGTAATTTATTCAAAATACAGACACATTATCAAACTATTGCATTGTCAAATGTATGTGATACCTATATCTGATGTGTAAAATTATGTCATATCTGTTGATGACTGAGAATAGGTGTAGCTTCTTACCATAAATTAGGACTCTAAAGCTTATCCATTTATAGCCTCTGCTTAGTGTGCAAATTGACCTCAATATAAGTTTTAAGGAGAGCACAGCCAGTCTCATAGGAGCCTAGAGGAGTTCCTGCTTGTGGTAAGAAGATGAAATACTTTGTATTTGATGTTGTTATTAGTATGAGATTATACTAAGTGAATTGATATGACAGAAAAAGTCTTTAAAAAGATATTATTACCATATAGGCCTAAATGTATTTTTTTTTTAAACTGAATTCCTTTACAGGGTGTTAAAATTTCATCTGGTCTTCAAGAGGAGGAAGGTAAGTGGTAGCAACACACTGCATTAAAAAGACGTGGTTAAATATTACCATGTTTTCACATGCATGTAGACTCCAGTTTATCGTAGAAGTGCTGTTTTTATATTTTTTATAAATTACTTAAGAATTGTATACTTGTCTATTGGCAGATTTTAAGTGGGACTCTTGACACTTTTTATAAATATGTACACAATGGTATATAACTGATATAACATGTGGTACATAACTGAAACAAAAAACAAGAGTTTAAAAAGTTTAGTTTCATTTGTTAATGCAGTTTTTTATGTATTATAATGTATCAACAAAATGCATATTGTGACAGATGATTTAATTAGAGATGCCATAAATTAAGGATTATTGTGTTCACACTTTTTACATTTGAATAGGCCTTTTCACTTTAATATTCTATAAAGACCTTAACTACATGAGACCCTCTATAAATACTGTTTATGGACAGTATGTTTGATTATCAATACTTATTTTATTGATTCAAAAAGCATGTCAATGTTTCTTATCCAAATTTTTGTAAGCCGCCACCATGAGTACGGACGCTGAGATGGCCGTTTATGGCAAGGCTGCCATTTACCTTCGTAAGCCTGAGAAAGAGAGAATCGAGGCTCAGAGCAAACCATTTGATGCCAAGACTGCCTGCTATGTGGCTGATGCCAAAGAGTTGTACCTCAAGGGAACAATCAAGAGCAAAGAGGGTGGCAAAGCCACAGTTATTTTGCTTGACACTAAGGAGGCGAGTTTTTAATTTTGAATTTCTACTTAATGTAGATGCTCATTAAATTACTTATTACATTGTTTTCTTTTATATCTAATATCTAATTTATCAAATTTAAAGGAGAGAACAGTAAAGGAGGATGACGTCTACCCAATGAACCCTCCCAAGTATGACAAGATTGAGGACATGGCCATGATGACCCATCTCAATGAAGCCTCTGTGCTGTATAACCTCAAAGAGCGTTATGCTGCATGGATGATCTACGTAAGTTCTGAAACAACATAAAAAAGCATTTAAGTTAATTGTGTCTGTGTTGTTGCAATCTGACCACATCTCTGCTAATTTCAGACCTACTCTGGACTCTTCTGCGCAACTGTGAACCCCTACAAGTGGCTCCCAGTGTATGATGCAGAAGTGGTGTCTGCCTACAGAGGCAAAAAGCGTATGGAGGCCCCACCCCACATCTTCTCTGTCTCTGACAATGCATATCAGTTCATGCTGACTGGTAAGACATGGAATTTAATTCTATAGAATTCATTAAGGTGAATTTGATGATGTTAATATATAAAATATTTATCGGATATTTTACACATTGCAATCAACAGATAGAGAAAACCAGTCTGTCCTGATTACGTAAGTATTTTCATTTAATCTCAGACCATGACAAAAATTAAAGTATAATGTAAATGGCAAATCTATATGGAGATATTTACAAAACAGAATTTAAGAATGAACTTCTGAATATACTTTGAAAAGTCTACATGTCTTTTAAACTTCTGTTTTCTATAATCTCTCATAAACCAGTGGAGAATCTGGTGCTGGAAAGACTGTGAACACCAAACGTGTCATTCAGTACTTTGCCACAGTTGCAGTGGCAGGTGGTGAAAAGAAGAAAGATACTCCTGGCAAAATGCAGGTATGATATATAAAACTACATACATTTTATTTTGAATGATGGTGATTTACACTCATCTCACATGATATGTGAATTTGTGAAGTGCCTATAAAGAGTGTTTAGTCATTAAATAGAAAATAAATGAAAATAACTGAAAACCCTTCAAACATCACAGGGCTCTCTTGAGGACCAGATCATTGCTGCCAACCCTCTGCTTGAGGCTTATGGTAATGCCAAGACTGTAAGAAATGACAACTCCTCTCGTTTTGTAAGTTAACCACTTTTTATTTACAATATAGTTAGTCAATTGTGTTGGATTTTTCTATACAGAGTTTTCTATAAAGAGATTACTTATGTATTGTGCCATTTTGTTTCAAACAGGGTAAATTCATCAGAATTCACTTCGGAACCACTGGAAAACTGGCTAGTGCTGACATTGAGACATGTAGGTGGACATTATTTAATTGATCCATCCTGAACAGTTGTCTTTATCTGTCACTCTTCAGATGATTGTGACTCAAGTACATTCTCTCAACAGATCTGCTGGAGAAGTCTAGAGTAACATTCCAGCTTCCAGATGAGAGAGGCTACCACATCTTCTACCAGATGATGACCAACCATAAGCCTGAGCTGCTTGGTAGGTGCACACATTACATTCAGTGTTAAATGGCAGATAATATTGTAAGACACTTTTTTTAAAAAATCTGTGTTTTTTACAGAAATGACGCTAATCACCACCAACCCCTATGACTACCCTATGTGCAGTCAGGGTCAGATCACAGTGGCCAGCATTGATGATAAAGAGGAGCTGGTTGCTACTGATGTGAGTCATTGCTATTTGAATATTGACATACTGTATGCTTATATATGGCAGAAAAGATCCTAGAGCGCATTCTTGTCTGTAATTTTCAGACTGCTATTGACATTCTGGGCTTTACTAATGAGGAGAAAATGGGGATCTACAAGTTCACTGGAGCTGTGCTTCATCATGGCAACATGAAGTTCAAGCAGAAGCAGCGTGAGGAGCAGGCTGAGCCTGATGGCACAGAGGGTGAGACTAAATTGTACTAATGTGTGTCATAACATGCAGTGATTTGAATGGAGAGATCCTTATTTCTATTTTCACAAAGAAAAGGGTGGTTTTCATTTAGTTTTCATGGCAAGAAAAGGGATGGATTTTTGTGCAACTTATTTAATTGCAGAGGCTGACAAAGTTGCCTATCTTCTGGGTTTGAACTCTGCTGATATGCTGAAGGCTTTGTGCTACCCCAGAGTCAAGGTCGGAAATGAGTTTGTGACCAAAGGCCAGACCGTGCCACAGGTATAGTAACATTTCCAGCATGCCATGTGTTTAACCTCAAATTCTGGCTAATTATTGCAGAAGCAGAATAAAATATCCACTCTATTCTACTTACAGGTGTACAACTCCGTTAGCGCCTTGGCCAAATCTATCTATGAGAGGATGTTCTTGTGGATGGTCGTTCGTATCAACCAGATGTTGGACACAAAACAACAAAGAAACTTCTTCATTGGTGTGCTGGATATTGCTGGCTTTGAGATCTTTGATGTAAGAATGATCTCTTTTTTAATGGAACATTGAGTGATATTCAGAAGTCAGTAAATGGTGCTGTTTCTTCATCCAGTTCAACAGCATGGAACAGCTGTGTATCAACTTCACCAATGAGAAACTGCAACAGTTTTTCAACCACCACATGTTTGTGCTGGAGCAAGAGGAGTACAAGAAGGAGGGCATTATTTGGGAGTTCATTGACTTCGGCATGGACTTGGCTGCTTGCATTGAGCTCATTGAGAAGGTTTTTTTTACTGGTTTATGAACTTATTCATTTCCAATTTCTATGCTTGAAATCTTAAAATTGTAATACTTAAAACAACATTCTTTTATAAACAGCCCATGGGTATCTTCTCCATCCTTGAAGAGGAGTGCATGTTCCCCAAGGCTTCAGACACTTCCTTCAAGAACAAGTTATATGATCAGCATCTTGGCAAGAACAATGCTTTCCAGAAACCAAAGCCTGTCAAAGGCAAGGCTGAAGCCCACTTCTCCCTGGTTCACTACGCTGGAACTGTGGACTACAACATTTCTGGCTGGCTGGACAAGAACAAGGATCCACTGAATGAGTCTGCTGTGCAGCTGTACCAGAAGTCTTCTGTCAAACTGCTTGCTACTCTCTACCCACCTGTTGTTGAGGGTAAAGAAAAAAAATCTATTTAACCAAACTTTGATTTAGCTTTGCACTTTCTTTCTTGTTTTTGCATTTATACATGTTCTTTTGTATATTTATCTCAATAGAGACTGGTAAAAAAGGAGGCAAGAAGAAGGGTGGCTCCATGCAGACTGTTTCCTCCCAGTTCAGGGTGTGTATAGAGATGACATCACAGCAATATTTCTGTATTTGAAGAAAAAAAGAAATATAAAGCATGGCAACCCCTTTCTATTCTGCTCAGGAGAACTTGGGCAAACTCATGACCAACTTGAGGAGCACTCACCCTCACTTTGTGCGTTGCCTAATTCCCAATGAGTCCAAGACTCCAGGTAAAGTATTAAAACGTTTACAGATATTCTGCCACTCAATTTATATGATGAAATTAATTTACCAAGTTAATGGTGTAAACTTCGTTATAGGTCTCATGGAGAACTTCCTGGTTATCCACCAGCTGAGGTGTAACGGTGTTCTGGAGGGTATCAGAATCTGCAGAAAGGGTTTTCCCAGCAGAATCCTCTATGGTGACTTCAAACAGAGGTATAAATGACTGCACATAAAAATACAATGTCCTATTGGAGACTCTTTATTAGAAGATATAAATCATTTTGATAAATCTTCCCATCTTCCATAGATACAAGGTGCTGAATGCCAGTGTTATCCCAGAGGGACAGTTTATGGATAACAAGAAGGCCAGTGAGAAACTCCTGGGATCCATCGATGTTAATCATGACGAGTACAGATTTGGAACCACAAAGGTTCATATTTAGCTTTACAAATTTCAAAGATTCTGTGATCATGGTCATTTAGCTTATACAGGTTAAATCAATATTGTTTTATTTACTGTTTTACATAAATTCAGGTGTTCTTCAAAGCTGGTCTTCTGGGTGTTCTTGAGGAGATGCGTGATGAGAAATTGGCTGCTCTGGTCACAATGACTCAGGCTCTCTGCCGTGGTTACCTGATGAGGAGGGAATTTGTGAAGATGATGGAAAGGAGGTGAGTATTGTCATTAGTAAAGATGACATCAACAATAACTGTTGAAACAAATTATAATTTATATAATTATAATGATTATGGCATTTAATGATGAATTTTTCACAGGGAGTCCATTTACACCATCCAATACAACATCCGTTCATTCATGAATGTCAAACACTGGCCATGGATGAAGGTTTACTACAAGGTTAAGCCTCTGCTGAAGAGTGCCGAAACTGAGAAAGAGCTGGCAACCATGAAAGAGGACTTTGTAAAATGCAAAGAAGATCTTGCCAAGGCTGAAGCCAAAAAGAAGGAACTTGAAGAGAAGATGGTAGCACTGCTGCAAGAGAAAAATGATCTACAGCTACAAGTAGCATCTGTGAGTATTTTTTGAGATGCACCGATAATAAATTTCTCTGCTGATACCGATAGCTGATTATTCAGAATGATATCGGCCGATGCCAATACTGATACCAATAATTAGATTTTTCTTAAGGAAAAACAATCTCTCCCAAATAATGCTGCAAACAATACAGGGAACCTTCTCATTTGGTATACTATAATATTATAATTTTAAATTAACAACAGAGCTATTATATTCAACTGTTATTTATATCCAGATATAATAGGCTATTTTCACTCAAATAAAAGCTGAAATGTTTGTACAACTCAGTTATATAGTAGTTTTCATAAACACGTCATGGCGAATTTATTCAAACATACATATATAATTAACAGTAAATAAGCTCTTCTCTAGTATTTTTATAGCTAACTAACAAACTGTGAGTGACAACTTGATAACTTTCCTGAGGTAAATGTAACATTAAGTGATATTGTTCACAAGCTGTTTTATTGACGTCTTTCCGCGGTTGAAACACAGATTGAGTGATTATGAGTCATGATACGGATTTCGGTAAGTTGAATACTGTATCTTTCATATATATATATGAAATCAGAATACCTTCTGAGATTCATGCATGTTTTTCGAGATATATAAAAGTGAAAGAATATAATTTACTTATTTTGTCTATTATTGGACCGGAGGAGCTACAAATAATGTTTAATATAGGGAAAAAACTTAGATCTGGCAACCCTGGCTTGACCTACGGGTAATTCATTTCATAGCGTCAAATAAAGCCTACATTAACGTCACTATTTTTTTTTTAACTGTTAAAGCGTTATTGTCGCGTTAACTTGCCCTAAATTTAACACAAGAGAGATTTTCTTCACACACAGTATGAGTCTGACACGTTAAAATGAGCAATGTGGTTTCCAATGATATAGCAACCTATTTTCTTAACAGGAATCTGAGAATCTCTCAGATGCTGAGGAGAGGTGTGAGGGTCTGAAGCAAAAGCAAAATCCAGCTTGAAGCTAAACTCAAAGAGACAACTGAGAGACTGGAGGATGAGGAAGAAATCAATGCTGAACTGACAGCCAAGAAGAGGAAACTGGAGGATGAGTGCTCTGAGCTGAAGAAAGACATTGATGACTTGGAGCTCACCTTGGCTAAAGTGGAGAAGGAGAAACATGCCACTGAGAATAAGGTTGGAGATTGAGTTGGTTTAAGATTAGATTTAATCTCTGTTTCATGTGTTGATATAGAAAATGAAGTGTAAAATATAAGCTTATTTGGAACAAAAATCACACAGGTGAAGAACTTGACAGAGGAAATGGCAGCTCAGGATGAGAGCATTGCCAAGCTTACGAAGGAGAAGAAAGCCCTCCAAGAGTCACATCAGCAGACACTGGATGATCTTCAGGCCGAGGAGGACAAAGTCAACACCCTGACCAAATCCAAGACAAAGCTTGAGCAGCAAGTTGATGATGTGAGTTGATTATGTAAACATGTTATTAATTCATCAAATTAGCTTTGTTTAGTTTTTTGCTGTGAACATATTTTATTTATCATTGTCCTGTAGCTTGAGGGTTCCCTTGAACAAGAGAAGAAGCTCCGCATGGACCTGGAGAGAGCCAAGAGAAAGCTTGAAGGAGACCTGAAATTAGCCCAAGAGTCTATCATGGACCTGGAGAATGACAAGCAGCAATCAGAGGAGAAAATAAAAAAGTAATTAAAGCATAAAATCTTTGAAAACATTATTGTTAAGTTTTGTTTTTGTTTTGCAAACCACTTATTGTTGAACCCACAGGAAAGACTTTGAAACAAGCCAGCTGCTTAGCAAGATAGAAGATGAACAATCTCTGGGTGCTCAACTCCAAAAGAAGATCAAGGAGCTTCAGGTATTTTGAGATTTTTTCAACATTACGGTCAATATAATTAAATGCTGAACAATAAAAATCAAGTGAACTACTTACCACCATAGGCCCGCATTGAGGAACTTGAGGAAGAGATCGAGGCTGAGCGCGCTGCTCGTGCCAAGGTTGAGAAGCAGAGAGCTGATCTCTCCAGGGAACTTGAGGAGATCAGTGAGAGACTTGAGGAGGCTGGAGGAGCCACTGCTGCTCAGATCGAGATGAATAAGAAGCGTGAAGCTGAATTCCAGAAGCTGCGTCGTGATCTTGAAGAGTCCACCCTCCAGCATGAAGCTACTGCTGCTGCCCTCCGCAAGAAGCAGGCAGACAGTGTGGCCGAGCTGGGAGAGCAAATCGACAACCTGCAGCGTGTCAAGCAGAAGCTTGAGAAAGAGAAGAGCGAATTCAAAATGGAGATTGACGATCTTTCCAGCAACATGGAAGCTGTTGCCAAAGGAAAAGTAGGACATTTTATGTTTAAAGAAAACATAACGTGTTGAAGTTTTTCAATTATCTAATGACTTTTGTATTTGCAGGCTAATCTTGAGAAGATGTGCCGCACACTTGAGGACCAACTTAGTGAAATACAATCCAAGAATGATGAGAATATTCGCCAGTTAAATGACCTCAGTGCTCAAAGAGCAAGACTTCAAACTGAAAATGGTAACTATTGACAATCATGAATAAATTAATAGTATTCCAACAGTAACTGAGTGTGGTGTATTAAGATTATATATAGCACTGAATTTCTGACAGTCTTATCAGAAGAAAACACACTTATTTACATTTTGCTTTCAAAGAGTATGTTTTGATAGTAACTGATAGAGACAGCACAATCTGACACAGTGAATTTAAATCTATACAGGTGAGTTTGGCCGTCAGCTGGAGGAGAAGGAGGCTCTGGTTTCTCAGCTCACCAGAGGCAAACAAGCTTTCACTCAGCAAATCGAGGAGCTTAAGAGGCATATTGAAGAGGAGGTTAAGGTAATATAGCATATTGAAAACAAACACATAATTTCCACTTATTACACAACAAAGCTAATATAATGCAATAAAGCTAATATCACATTTTGTATTGCTAATTAGTAAGTCGCTTTGGATAAAAGTGTCTGCTAAATGAATTAATGTAAATATTATGTGACTTTGTCCTTTAGGCTAAGAACGCACTGGCCCATGCTGTGCAATCAGCCCGTCATGACTGCGACCTGCTCCGTGAGCAGTTTGAGGAAGAGCAGGAGGCAAAGGCTGAGCTGCAGAGGGGAATGTCAAAGGCCAACAGTGAGGTTGCTCAGTGGAGAACCAAATATGAAACTGATGCCATCCAGCGCACGGAGGAGCTTGAAGAGTCCAAGTATGAACATCAAAAGAAGTGATATGTGTTAATTTGTGCAATTGCATGCATCTTCTGACTAAATGTTACAAAAAATATAACAGAAAGAAGCTGGCTCAGCGTCTGCAAGAGGCAGAGGAACAAGTTGAGGCAGTAAACTCTAAATGTGCATCTCTGGAGAAGACCAAACAGAGACTCCAGGGTGAGGTGGAGGACCTCATGATTGATGTGGAGAGAGCCAATGGTTTGGCTGCTAACCTTGACAAGAAGCAGAGAAACTTTGACAAGGTACAATACATTTTTCTTTGAAAAGCATGGCCAGAATGGGCTTTGTTCAACATGTTACATATGAAACCTGACCCTGAAATATCTGGACCGAAGGTCCTGGCAGAATGGAAGCAGAAATATGAGGAAGGTCAGGCAGAGCTGGAAGGTGCTCAGAAAGAGGCTCGTTCACTCAGCACTGAACTGTTCAAGATGAAGAACTCCTATGAGGAGAGTCTGGATCAGCTGGAGACCCTCAAGAGAGAGAACAAGAATCTGCAGCGTAAGATTCAATGTCTTACGTTGTTAAATCTGTAGTGATTCACAATATATTTATGTTGATAATATTTTCTTTATAACTTGTAGAGGAGATTTCAGATCTGACAGAGCAGTTAGGTGAGACTGGTAAGAGCATCCATGAACTGGAAAAGGCCAAGAAGACAGTGGAGACTGAGAAGTCAGAGATTCAGACTGCCCTGGAAGAGGCCGAAGTGAGTATCTGGAGATTAATATGTCATTCTTGCTCAAACCATTTTACTGTGTTGTTAAATATTATTTTAATTCTGAAATTACATGTTGTTTTTATATTTCACAGGGCACCCTGGAGCATGAGGAGTCCAAGATTCTTCGTGTCCAGCTTGAGCTAAATCAGGTCAAAAGTGAGATTGACAGGAAACTTGCAGAGAAGGATGAGGAGATGGAGCAGATCAAGAGGAACAGCCAGAGAGTCATTGAATCCATGCAAGGCACTCTGGACTCTGAAGTCAGGAGCAGGAATGATGCCCTGAGAATCAAGAAGAAGATGGAGGGAGACCTTAATGAGATGGAGATTCAGCTGAGCCACGCCAATCGCCAGGCTGCTGAGGCCCAGAAACAGCTCAGAAACGTTCAGGGACAACTCAAGGTATTTGACTTCTGTTCGACTTTGGAATGTAGTAATATGTTTGTAAAATCTAACTTTTGTTAGGTTAAGGTCACCAGGAAGCATATTGAAAGCTTATTCTAAAGCTATTGTTATGTTCAGGATGCCCAACTGCACCTTGATGATGCCCAGAGAGGACAGGAAGACATGAAGGAGCAGGTGGCCATGGTGGAGCGCAGAAACACTCTGATGCAGTCTGAGATTGAGGAGCTGAGAGCTGCTCTGGAGCAGACAGAGAGAGGCCGCAAAGTGGCTGAACAAGAGCTGGTGGATATCAGTGAGCGTGTTGGGCTGCTGCACTCTCAGGTAAGGGCATTTTGTTTCTTATAATTAGGGATGCATTGATCGATCATCCGCAGATCGGTATCGGCCGATAGTCTATCGGTAGTCACTAAATTTGGCCGATTTCACAAACCGATCGCAATTTATTGACGTAATACCATAAAAATGGTAAACAGTAATGTTGTAAACATGTAAACAGTATACAGATGAGGCTTTTGTGCCACGTTTTGTTTTGCAACTTCGGGAAACATCAGTAAAACATAGTAAATCACACATCTTTATTGAGAACAGGCTGTCTCGATTCAAATGAGTCCACACAACATAACATGATGCGTAGCTCTTAAGAAAATCCTCATGGAGTAACATGGCTTGCTGCTTGGCTAAAGCTATAGGACTTCCAGGATCTGATCGTGTCGCGATAATGACGCAGTTTTTCCAATGTCATTTGAAAGTTCAAAAAAAGGAAACTGGATCTTGGGTATGGTAGGTAGAGATGATGTGGAGCGCACTTTGATTGGTTTGATCGCTCAGATTGACAGGAGATTTACTGTGTGCCATAGAATTGGAGCGCACAGCTGAAACAGCACTGGAAGATCATCAGTCATCATTCAGGATCTTATTGCTTGTTACTTATTCTATGTTATTATAAATATTTTTATGCTTTGTGGCATTTACACATGTAAGTAGTTCTTATGTTCAGTAAAACACTCAGATCACTTGTTTGGAGTTGGTTCTAAATGCCTTAACTTTTGATTGCTTTGAGATTTCAACACAGAATTTGGATCAGATGCAGTTGACATGATTGTGAACAAGCTCAAACTTGATTTCATGACATGTCATGTATACTTTCTAATAATCATCATGTCAAGCATGAAAAAGTATGCCACTTAGATGTGAAATCATTAAAAATGCCTTTCAGGGTGTAAGGAGTCAACAGAGAGCTTACATTTAATGCAAAGCCTGAATGATCAGGATCAGCTGCAAAAATCCTGATCGGAGAATCCCTACTTACAATGAAGGAAATTGAGAGCATCTTTCAAAATGGTTAAACTATTGCTTTTAATTTTGTAGAACACAAGTCTCCTGAACACCAAGAAGAAGCTTGAGGCTGACCTTGTTCAGGTCCAGAGTGAAGTTGATGACACTGTACAGGAAGCCAGAAATGCAGAGGAGAAAGCCAAGAAGGCCATCACTGATGTGAGCAACAGTAGCTGCCAAATGTTTCAAAAGATGTTTCCGTACTTGAAAAATGTGGATCTAATGACTTTCTGTATTAATGCAAAAGGCTGCAATGATGGCAGAAGAGCTGAAGAAGGAGCAGGACACCAGTTCTCACCTTGAGAGGATGAAGAAGAATCTGGAGGTCACAGTGAAGGACCTACAGCACCGTCTGGATGAGGCTGAGAATCTGGCCATGAAAGGAGGAAAGAAACAACTCCAGAAGTTGGAGAGCAGGGTGAGAACTTTTAAGGGATCACAACAAACATAATTTTAAAATTAAAGCATTATCTCAGGTTCCCAATGACTACACTTGTACTTGTCTGAGAATTTGTATGTGCTATCAAAGGTCCGTGAGCTTGAGGCTGAAGTTGAAGCAGAGCAGAGACGTGGAGCTGATGCTGTTAAAGGTGTCCGCAAATATGAGAGGAGAGTGAAAGAGCTCTCTTATCAGGTATGACCATGTCTGACTAAATCCATTGAGTCATTCATACATGCATTTATAGTAAAATATTTAGAATAAATCTATGAAATTGTTTTTAGACTGAGGAGGACAAGAAGAACATCAACAGACTTCAGGATCTGGTTGATAAGCTGCAGCTGAAGGTCAAAGTCTACAAGAGGCAGTCTGAGGAGGCGGTATGTATATATTTTTGCACATTGATTATTAATTAATTAGTCATTTATTTACTGGTGAGATATCACTGCTGCTACACAGCTTAGTTAACAAGCATGGTAAAAATGTTACTCTTTAGGAGGAGCAAGCCAACTCTCACCTGTCCAAGTTGAGGAAGGTGCAGCATGAGCTTGAGGAGGCTGAGGAGCGTGCTGACATTTCTGAGTCTCAGGTCAACAAGCTCAGAGCCAAGAGCCGTGATGCTGGAAAGGTCAGTTGCATAATTTCAGAGTCTGTACTCAGTAGATGCGTTCTCACATTTACAGAGTAGAAACATATGTAGTATTCAGCTTATTCTTGAAAATGTACTGATTATTTACATGACTTATGAATGTGCTTCATTTTGTTTTAGGCCAAAGAAGAGTGAAAACCTCAAACCCAAAGGGAGCCTCTACTGAAGTCATATAATATGATTGTTCTGTAGAATTACTTTTAAAATTCTTTTTGAAATAAATCTGTCCTTACCATGTGCAAACATTTGTTTTGGAGTGATCTTTAGAGGAATGTTACTCACAAATAAAAAAAAAATAATGAATTGATCAAAATAATGATAAAGTACTGAAATATTTCTAAAGTTATAAAAGTACATAATAGCTTTGTCAGGAATAACACGATATATTCCGAACATTCACTTTTTTACTTAAAGGGACATTGTGTAGGATTTTCTCCCATCTAGTGGTGAAATTGTATTTTGCATTCAAACGAATAGTGCTCTCCAGCGGCTTGTTTTTTTAAAATGCGTGTTGCATCTACGGTAGCCGTTATGTACCAAAAAGCTAAGCTTCTAATAGCACTTCATCGAGTTTTCCTTAGGGTGAACTGGTTTGTTATTTCAAACAAACTGCAACTTGACACAACGAACAAACGAATGTTACAGTTTTGAACAAACAAAACGTACAACCTTGTTTTTAGGGCCTTCTCTACTTTACTCAATAGCTGCTATTCATCAAAGAGCCTGTTTAACTTTGAACTATAAATGTTCTACTGTCTATATAATAAAGTACACAACCAAGCAATGAAAAAAAGCTTGTAATTAAGACCGTAATATTGACTTACCTGTAGAAAGCAGGCAACTTCAGCGTCTCTTTTGAAAGCTTTCTCCTGCATTAGCTCTTTCCACCTGGAAAAAGCTATCCCGACATTAACCCTTGTTTTTTGTAATCTCTGGTCACGTTTCGTTTTTACGGTCTATTTTGGACTTTTTCGACGACGAGGACTCCTTATCCTGTGACTCAGCATTTGTATGGTCCTCCATTATAAATAACCGTGCAGTGCAGCCTTTTAAACTTGCCGGGGCAGTGACAAGCGCCTCTCACTGCTCTGCTCTGTTCCTCCGTTTCTGCTGTTTCAGTCACGTGACGCTGGCTCTGAACGAAAACGCGCTGTGGAAACGCGTTGGCCTAGTACTTTTTGTCCCTCTCTGCTATTATAGTTTTTCAAGATGGCGGAACTACATGGAAGCCTCCGTGAACCTACCCATCCAATGTATATAAAGATAATAAATTCTTCGTTTAAGAGGATAAGTCAGATCATTGGCAGAGGTATTTGTACACCATTGAGGACATATTTATCAATAAAAAGATTGATTTTAGATAATAAAATACCTAAAAAACTACACATTGTCCCTTTAATATTGAAAGAAATATAGAACACTGCGTCTTTTCCATTTATAATAAAAAAAAAAAAAAAGATTTTGGCTTGATATTTCGTTTTTTTTCCTTTCCGGGGTTGAAAACAATCAGCTTGAATATTCATCTCTACATGTGGGTGGGAGTGAAACACCCCTTTTTCCGCTGATTGGTCAACCAGACATCAAACCGTGCCGTCAGTTGTTCATCAGTTCCTCTCTATGGTTCCTCTCAACAGAATAATAGTCCTCCTCCGCTGCAGCAGCTGTTCGGATTCTTAACGCGTTTATTTCAACTACATTTCATCTCTTTCTCATCAAACAACCAGACTTGCGATGGCTTAACACAAACTGTACTGGGGCAGAGTCAGGGCTTCACAGAAGTGTAGACATAAATTCACCTACATGTGAAATCACAGCTCCACCCACAACTACCCCCAGCCTACAACTTTGGCACACCACCTGTTTTATTTTCATTTTATTTATTTTTCTCCCAGGTTTTTTTATTGATTATAAACACAAATAAGAGTGTAAACAGTGACAAAAAAATATAGATAAACACAGTGTGTACCAATATTAATAAACAAAACAAAAACAGAAAAAAACTAAAAACACAGTCAGAATAAAAAGTCAGTTGTTCAAGCTGTTTATGATGTAATACAACCATTTAGAAACCAAATCTTACTCCTTACCCATCAGGCCCAAATGTCCTAATTAGGACTGGTTAAGAAATTAGACTTTTTTAGATTAGACTTTTTCACGAATCACCAGCACGCCAAACTTTGACGTTCGTTTTTGGGGGGTCTTTTAGTCTGGCGGCTGTCTTTTTGCGGTTAACATACACTATATTGCGATTAGAGCAAAGCACTTAAGAATAAATAACTAACTAATCACAATCCTCAGCTGGATCCGTTGCTCAAAATCAAACCGAAACCAGCACTTCTGAGGTAAATTTTTTCCAGGATTATGTTACTATTGCGCTATTATTATTCCTTACAGTGTCGCAAGACGACGTAAAGTACATTAATCTGATCAAACTTGATGGGCCCTATCTTGCACCCAGCGCAAGTGACTTTGTACACCGACGCATGTATCATTCCTATTTTGCACCCGCGCAAAGCGGACTTTTCCCTCCACAGAAGCACGTCGGTAAGTTAGGAAATACACTTGCGCTCCCGGGGGCGGTTCAGCGCAAAGAGGAGGCGTGTTCCGGCGCAAACGTTCCTTCATGCTTTTTTGCAGGTTTAGAGAACAATTGCGCCACTAACCAGGAAAAAATAGTTTAAAGTCAGTGGCGCGTTGCGCATGTTATTCATATGCTATTTTAAGAGCGCATGCTTGGCCATAATCAATGTAGCGTGTGCACAACGCGCATACACTTTGATTCTCTCATCTACACAGAAGCAGCAGTTTTCATTTTTGCAAATCATACATTATTACGATAGATAGATAGATAGATAGATAGACAATTTATTATAAAAGCATACATCTAGCTTACACATTTACCCAAATTATCATACGCCTGTTTAACCGAAGTTAATTTGGGTGGGTTTCTCCATTTCAATGTAACTTCTCTCTTTTACGGCTGTGACGAGAGCGTTGCTCTCCTTGGCTGTGAACCGCTCCTGGCGCGCGCCTGGTAAATCCGCCGTTACAATAGCAATCCGCTATGGAAAAAGCGCGTCTGCTCTTAAAGGGAATGTGAGATGACGTTCTGATTGGTTTATTTCACGTTACGCCCAAACCACACCTATGAATAATGAAGCTACTTCAGACCAACCCATTTTAGATTTGCGCCTGGCGCAAGAGTCATTTATCCCGCTGGGAAAATAGCAACAGCGCCGAGACCCGTCCACAAAGTTACTTGCGCTTTGCGCTTGACACTTGCGTTTCAGATCGTTAAAATAGGGCCCGATGTGTTTTATCGAGCTGATGTGGGCGTTGACAGGTTTGCATGGATTGCCTCAGATCATTTGCGTTTCAATAGCGTGCGCTCTCCGTAGCCGTGTTCACATTAGCAGATAATGAGTTGCCATCAGAATGACTGACTTGGAATACACATATGACCCCGAGGGGCTGCATATGGAGAATCACTGGGGTGTCCAGTCGCAGGTGGAATATTTCAACCCCAGGGGTGGCAAGGTGGCTTGCCGAGGGAAAGACACATGCTCAGAGAGGCTTACAGTGGAAATACACATGTGGGGGTCGCCCAGAGGGGGAACCATGCACATGGAGGCACCTAGCCAAGCGCGAAAGCTGCCGGTGGCATAACTCTGGCGTTGACGTCGACAGTGCTGGAGGAACTCAAGGCTTATTAGGCTCACCTGAGGAAAATATCGCACGTATCCCGTCCGTGGAGAGGAATGGCGAGCAAGCGAAGACACCTGAGCAGAATCTAGTACCGGCTAGTTGAAGTGAGTACATGAGAAGAAACTGGCTCCACTCGGAGATTATAGAATCCTGCGAATGTGTTAGGTGTCGCCCAGCCTGTAGCTCTACAAATGTCTGTTAGAGAGGCGCCATGCGCTAAAGCCCAAGAGGATGCCCCCCTCTGAGTGGAGTGGGCCGTCACACCAAGGGGGCATGGTCGACCTTGGTGCTGGTATGCCAAAGCAATGGCGTCCACTATCCAGTGGGACAACCTTTGCTTGGAGAGAGCCTTTCCCTTCAGCTTCCCACCATAACAGACAAAGAGCTGGTCTGAGGTCCTGAAACACTGCGTTCTGTCTACGTAAGCACGGAGGGCGCGTACTGGACAGAGCAGTGCCAAGGCTGGGTCTGCCTCCTCCAAAGGCAGCGCTTGCAGGTTCACCACCTGGTCTCGAAAGGGTGTGGTGGGAACCTTGGGCACATATCCAGGCCGGGGTCTCAGGATCACGTGAGAGTCTCCTTGCTCCCCTCAGGAACCTGATGATCAGGTCGTGCTTTCCCAGAGACTTACCATCAACTGCATCTTCAACGCATAGGCATGTCTCGTGGACGATGCTCTAGCGGAAGTGATGGTAGCCACCACCGCTGGTGGTAGGGTACTCAACCTGCCTCATCCCGTCCAGGAGCCACACGTGGAGGTTCCAAAGATCGGGACGAGGGTGCCATTCGTGAGGAGTACTAGTTCTGGGAACCAGGTCCGGTTGTGCCAATACGGGGCAACCAAAATGACCTGCTCGTCGTCCTCCCTGATCTTGCGCAAGGTCTGCGCAAGAAGGCTCACTGGGGGAAACGCATACTTGCGTAGGCCCCGCGGCCAGCTGTGCGCCAGTGCATCCGTGCCGAGCGTGCCCTCGGTCAGGGAATAAAACAGGTCGCAATGGGACGAGTCGTGGGAGGCAAACAGATCTACCTGTGCGTCCCCGAACTGATCCCAAATCAGCTGAACCGTCTGGGGATGGAGTCTCCATTCTCCAGGGAGAGGCCGAAGCCGAGACAGCTCGTTGGCCGCAAGGTTCAGGTCTCCCGGGATATAAATGGTTCGAAGCGACCTCAGATGCTTCTGACTCCATATGAGGAGGTAGCGAGCGAGTTGTGACATACAGCGGGAGCGCAGACCACCTTGATGGTTGATGTATGCTACTGTCGCGGTATTGTCTGATCGGACTAGTACGTGCTGACCCCTGAGCAACGCACGGAAGCGGTGCAGGGCGAGACGTACAGCCAGCAACTCGAGGCAATTGACATGCCAAAGGCACTGGGGTCCTGTCCAGTAGCCCGCGGCAGCATGTCCATTGCACATGGCGTCCCAGCCCATGGTGGAGGTATCTGTTGATACAACAACATGCCGGGAAACTCGTCTGGGCCGGTGAAGGCTCTAGGGGAGGAGCCGCAGGGAGGCGGCCTCGGCGGGAAGCAGACAAAGGAGACTGCACGGACGGATGACCGTTGTTGCAGAAGGCCTTAGTCCGCTTCAGGGAGGGTTGAAGACTGTTGGGCGCAGTCCTCAACCACACCGCCGAGCAAGTCGCCAGTCTCAAGAGTGCTGCCTAGCCAGGCATTTAGCTGGCTGGGGGACGGAGACGGGCGTTGCCGCCCTCCTGCAACCATCTCCTGCTCGGGGCCAGTGAAGGCTCGAGGGGAGGGGCCGCAGGGAGGCGGCCTCGGCGGGAAGCAGACTAAGGAGACCGCACGGACGGATGACCGTTGGTGCAGAAAGCCTCAGTCTGCTTCTGGAGGGTCCTCAACCACAGTCCTCAACCACACCGCCGAGGAGCCCAGCCTGGGACATGGGGGAGCTGAGAAAATGAATTCTCAGAGCCCCTCACATCAACCTGGCTGAGCCCATTCCTAGACCACACCAGTGGACATCACCTGGCCCGGGATCACGCAGGTACCGATGTCGCCCATAGAGCAAGGTCAGGAGTGTGCGTGGCGGATCGACCAGCCCGGACATGGGAGGCATAGCGTCCCTGCATGGGGGCATGGTCCAGTTTCCGTGTTCTGTCAGTGTTGGCCAAGGAAGGACCAGCGTTCCACGGCGGCCTGGTCTGACAGAACTCCCGAGTCAGCACTGCCTCGTAGGCGAAGGCGACACACAGCACTGCATGCCTGTGCCACGATAGTGACAGAGAACATACAGCCCATGATCGCCACACGATCGAGTGCAGCAAAAGCGGAGGACACCCGCGGGCCACGATAAGTCACGGGGACTCTCGCGAGCCGGAGGCGTCCTGATGCACATCCGGGAAAAAGGCACTGGGAGCGAGTGCTATAGAGCAACACACGCCCAGGAACCAATCGTAAGCCTACAGCACTCAGGGGGAGGGCGGCACCACTCCAACCGATGCTTTCAGCTGCCCGGGAAAGCATGGCCATCAGCTCTGGATGACTGGATGTAATTCAAGTGCTGTTGCTTTTATATGAAAATAAATAATGAACAAGACACCCAAAGTACTTTTTTTTTTTTTTAAGATTCATATATCAAACATACAACAAGGCACATTGTAATCATATTCAGTCAATCTTATAACATGAATTGAACATGGAGTACAACATAGATACATTTTCCAAAAACAAAACAAAACCAACCAAAAAATAAATAAATAAATAAAGGGAAAAGAGACCAAGAGACTCAGCAGTAGACACTAAGGAATGAGTTTGCATAAGTATTCATGAAAAATTTGGGCTTTTTTGTTTTACAACATTCCAGGGATTGTTTATACAGAATTATATCATTTAGAAAGGCATTAAAGACAGGGGATGTTTTAAGAAATCGACATTTGTGTATGAAATATTTTGCCATTAAAATCAGATTATTCACTCCAAACTCAGTTGTTCTGTTCTCCATTTGAAGACCAAATTTAACATATTCATATGTTAAAATTGGGATATTTTGTGTATCGTACATGATCCAGTACTGGAAAGCATCCCAGAAGGTCTGGGTTACATTACAAGAGAAGAAGAGATGTTCTGCGGTTTCAATGTCAGAATTACAGAAAGTACAAACATTCACATCCATATTAAATCTTTGATTCAAGAAGTTGTTACATGGATAAATCTCATTCATCACTTTGAAGATAACTTCTTTTACCTTCGGTGAAACAGGGAAAGAAAGGTAACTGGTTCTTATCTTCACTAAACAATTGCTGGTAAATTTCTGGAAGATATGTTTTCTCTTGAATGGTGAAGGGAAGCAGATCGAAGTGAGAACATTTCTAAAAAAAAAATTATTACATTTATTTTTATCTAAGAAATTATATGCTTCTATGATTAACGTGGGCTCTCGAGGAATAACCACAGAGTATGTTAACATGCCTTTTACTAAAGTGATCAGAGCTTGTGGGATGGCCTGAATTACAGTTTTAAATTGCCTCTCAGTGCACATCAAACTGTATTTCCGGGTGAAAACATCATATGTTAAGAAGTTACCACAATTATCTAATAAATGAACAATCGACTAGACACCCTTTTCTATCCATTCACTGTAGAAAAAAGATTTTCCCTTAATTAATATACTTCTGTTATTCCATATTGGGACCGTGTGAGGAGTAAAGTTATGTTTGTATATGAGTTTCCAGTATTGGAGAACCTGTTGATGAAAAGTTGAAAGCTTAATCGGTAGTTTGGAAATGTTGAAGTCACATCTTAACAAGAAATGTATGCCACCAAACATTTTGAAGATTTTAAAGGGGAAATCAAACCAAAAATGATCACATTTTATAATAAAATTTTGTAAGCATTTTAATTTGATGGTACCATTCATTGGGTCAAAGTCAATGGCATTTAACCCCCCTTCTTTGGCAGGTTTCACTGTATCGCTTTTATTTAAATAATGATATTTATTTTTCCATATAAAATTGAAATTATCTTGATTGATCTTCTTAATTAATTTGTCGGGTATATCCAATGAGTAGGCTGGGAAGGTAAGTCTTGACAAGCTATTCGTTTTAGTAGTAAAATGCGTCCAAAAACAGATAAGTCTCTTTGAAGCCAACTGTTAAGAATAGTTCTATTTTTCTGAATGATATTTTCTATGTTGGATGTTTCTCTAACCTTTTTATCTTTAGAAATTATAATGCCCAAGTATCTGACTTCATTTTTAATTGGGATATTATACATATTACTCATGTCATGATCCTGAAACATTTCACATTTCTCCATATTCAACTTTAAACCAGATGCTTTGGAGAACAAAGAAATCTCTTTTAATGCCACTTGAATTTGTCTTGCATTCTTTAAAAAAAGTGTGGTGTCATCTGCCAATTGACTTATTACCAATGAATTCCCCATGACATTTAGGGGTTGGATGTTCGGGCTATTTTTTACATGGATTGCTAGTAATTCGGCTACAATGATAAATAACAAAGGCGAGGTTGGACAACCTTGTCGAATGCCTCTCTTTATATCAAAGCGCTTAGATGTTCCAAATGGCAGAGACACTGAACTATTGATGTCTGTATATAGCAGATTGATTATGTCAATAAACTTATTCCCAAACCCAAAACACTCCAGAGTCCTTAAAAGAAATCTATGTTCGACCATGTCGAAGGCCTTGTAAAAGTCCAAAAAAAGAATAATTCCATCATCCTTAATTAAGTGCTTATAGTCTAACAGATCTAACACCAATCTTATATTGTTATGTTTAGATCTGTCTCGGAGAAAACCAGATTGAGTATCACTTATAACATCAGCCAGACCATTCCTCAACCTGTCAGCAAGGTGATAGGGCAAAGATTATTGATTTATCTTTTGTCTTTGCCTTGTTTGGGAATGAGAGTTATTAACCCCTGTTTCATTGTAGGTGTAAGTGTCCTATTGCTCAAAATGTCCTTTATAGCCTCCAATAAAAATCCTTTCAGGTCAACCCAAAAGAATTTGTAAAAATTGGATGTCAGGCCATCTTGTCCTGGTGCTTTCCCTACTGCTATTCTCTTAATTGCTTCATCTAATTCTGCCATTCTGATCTCAGCGTCACATATTTCTTTAAAGGCTAATTCTATTTTGGGGATATACGGCCTCAAACCACCAAGGAAAATATCTGCGTCATATCTTGAATATTCAGAGCCATAAAGTTTGGAGTAAAATTTATAAATTTCTTCAGATATTGTTTTATGATCTGTGCACCCAAAGTACTTATTTAATTCCATTCCAAATACATGTTTATCAATATGTTTTTTATTTTATTTAGTTTTTTATAAAAATGACATTGCATAACCCATAAAGATTGCATTCGCACTGTCAGATAGTTTGGGAATATTCACACATAACACATACAACATGCTATCAGAATTTTAAAATCAAACATTTTAAAAGAGAACAATACATCACAGTTGTTTAAACCAATGATCATTAAGCTGTGTCGTCAGCAAGTCGTTTCCCATCATGCTTTTGATCAGTGCAGTCAGTGGAGAGCAACTGCGCTCGACTGCAGAATCCGACACGTCTGCCTTGCGTTTGCGAGAGATTTTTGACATACGCCAGCATGACATCAGAGCAAGGCAGACCGCACTTGGACACATTTCTAACCAGCATGCATCTCGCGCTGATCACCGGTGATCGGTTCTGCGCAGATTTTGCTCATCTCAAACAAGCCTAGTAACTCCGTCTGGGATTGTGGTGTATTCTTTGGTTTTCTCCGATCAATTTTTAACCGGTCCAATCAGCGAACAGAGGGAGTGGCTGAGAACGATGACGTTGAGATTGTGCGCTAGTTTGAGTCTATGGTTTGAGTTGACATACAGTTGACATGAGTTGGTTATGGCAGATCCAGAGTGACTCTGGTCAGATCCAATAGTTTTAAACTTCAACAGAGTATACCCGCCTACAAGGAAGTTAACACTTGTCAATGGAGAGATGCCAGACTCTCTGTACAAATGAAATGTACGAAAGTCTGGTAGAACCAGGCTATCATCATGAAGCCTATAAGTTCTTAATTTTAACTGATCAATTCAGTTAATAAGGCACCACGATAGGGCTATAAATAAATACATGTATAAATAAATAAATGTAGACATAAATATACATAAATAAATGTGAAAATAAATAAATGAAAAAATAAATAAATGTGGAAAAAAATATAATTACTTAAATAAGGAAATAAAAGTAGGCTATAAATAGTCTTTTTTTTTCTTCACATATTTATTTATTATTAAGTCAGATTTGGCATTCCATACTTATCACAATTTATCACATTTATTTATCTATTTATTTATGAATTCATTTATTTATTCATTCATTTTTTATTTCTGCAGGTTTGGTCCCCCATACTAAGGGAACTACGCTTTGGCATTTTTAAGACCTGTGCTCCGTTCCAGTCCAAAATGGTCATACCCTTCACAACAAACTGAATTATTAATCCAGGACTGAATGTAGGCTAATTGTTAAATAACTATTTTAATGTAGCTATCATTAGCCTAAAGTTTAGCTAAAACTTCAGCCGGTAGGGTTGGGAAATAGCCAATTGCCAAATAAATCTGAATTTTTGGGCTAAATGGCGATGTATGGTATAATCTGAGTATTTAATTATTATTTTTCTATTTGAATAAAAAAAAAAAAGTTTTTTTTTTTTTTTTTTTAAGTATTTAATATCCTGATCAATATTGTCCTACAAACAATGTTCATATTGAAGGTTATAACAACAAACAGTGTAACCTTGCTGTCTATCTGCAGTCTATCCAAAAAAGGTGTCAAATCACATTACATTCTAACATTGCAACATTACAATCTAAAAACTAAATAATGCTTTTTAAAGAAGTAGTTAAATTTACTAAACTTAAAAAAATAAATAAAAAAAACAAAAAAAACAAAGCTAATTGGGCTATCATAAAAATACACATGTAGGTTTGAAATTCTCTAGCACATTTATGTTCACCAACAACAACAAATATTCAACAACAAATATTTTAGCTAAATATATTTATAATTTCACGAGTTCACATCTACATATAATTAGTAGCCTACAATAAGTTTATGCGTATTTGGCGTGCTGTCCGGGGGGAGGGCTCCGAGCTCGGAGTTAGGCCCGAACCCAGAGTACTCCCCCCAGGTGGTAAGTGTAGATGGAACTGGAAGTGAGGAGATGGGGTGGAGGAGGGATGCTGACAAACTTTCAATGAACAGAGATAGGTCTGCTGTGAATTTATACTCTGTCATTGAGTTGATTACTGATTAATCTCCAGCAGTGCATAATTTGGTTAATTATCTGAACCTGCTCCTCCCGAACTTTGTTAATAAAACATCATTTCACGAGTTCACATCTACATATAATTAGTACAATAAGTTTATGCGTATTTGGCGTGCTGTCCGGGGGGAGGGCTCCGAGCTCGGAGTTAGGCCCGAACCCAGAGTACTCCCCCCATAAAAGCCAGGTGAGCGCAGGACAGCAATCGTAAAATGATGTGGAATTAATCCCCCCAAAAAGTGCAGGGCATGAGAAGGTATTTACTAAAAACGAGCTTGACTGTTCGACCGGGAGGGCTCTCGCGACATCCGACGGGAACTTGGATGCTCACGGCATCGGACGGATAAGCCCATTCGGCAGTTGAACTGTCAACTCGATGACGCAAGATTTTTACGAGCATGATTTGAGAAAGAGTTTAGCCATTCAACTGGGAGGGCCCTCGCAGCGTCCGACGGGAACTTGGATGCTCACGGCATCGGATGGGTAGGCCTCGCCAGCGGAAGGGAGGGCGCCCGCTGGACTCTGTCGGGGGGCTCGACCGGTGCTTCGAAGGGGGCTGGGACACGGGAACAGAACCCTCACGGCCCGACGAATGGGGAGCCCACACAGCGACACGAGCGCGGCCGTCCCACGACGACTAAGACGGGCAGACTCTCACTGCGATTCGAACGGAAGGGCTCGATCAGCGCTTCGGGAGGGGGACAGAGCCCGGCCCTTGAACGAGGAGCCGTTACGTGTGCGAACGGGGGAGCCTGCCATTGTTTGTAAAAATACGCTGTATTGTAGATGTTTATTGTATCGAGCTTGAACGCAGCGAACCAAATGATACTGGAAGTGGGTTGGAACTTGGTACTGAGAGTGACAATGGATGGAGCGCAGCAGGTGATGGAAATGAATGATTTAATTATGGCTTGGTAAGCGTTTTGATGTGGGGGTGCGTCTGGATCTGATGTAGGTTTTGAACGCTTCTGATGTGGGCCGAGTAGGGATTTGAACATTGAACGTTTATACTGCAGTAAATCAAACGAGAGTGGTACAGTTGGATGGGGTTGGCAGATTGAAAATATAAACGAAGTGAACTTTTTGCTCGATCAGTTTACTACTTGTTTAATGAAGAAAATATGGTTTCGATATCTACGATCTGTAAATATGAGATTGAAGTATGGGTATTTGAGTCGACGTTAGATGTGATAGTCAATTCGGAGCGGTGGAGAAAACCGAAGACAGCTAAGACAGGCGTGCTTCCAGTGCGCAGACGGAGTTGGTGGAATGGTATGCGAGACAGTGTCGGAATACATTTGGTGAGTATGTCAATTGCAATAGATTAACTGGTATCCAGACGAGTGGCATAAGTTCTTGAATCCTTTAATGAGCAGGAATGTTTGAGATTTATTTATGGCGGGGGGCAGGCTTACCGTAGACTAATTTATTGAAAACTGAATGCTGGTTAGATAGCTCTTTTAAGCTTTTATGCTTCTGGCACCAACGTCCTGAATTTCTACAAAGAGTAATGGGTGCTCCTGGAACGCGTTTGGCAGTTACTGTATTACAAACTGATCAAGCGGAGCTCCAGATGAGGCATCTGAGGAGTGGCAATTAACGCGGGTGAGTAAGAACGACCTTTGTTGATGCAGTGCATAGTTTAGTTTGTCGCGATGGACCAGGATTCTGTTAGTTGACCACTTTCCCCTCTGGGAAAGCCGTGACGACTATTGGAAGGAGCTGTCAACGGCTTAATCGAGGGGGAGAGAGATGTAATCGTAGAAAAAGGTTAAGCCATTCCACTGATTAGAGTAAGTTATCCATAAACTTAGGGCGAGGAGGTGCGTGATGGAAGGGCGGCCTTGCGGAATTTTGTGTATAGCATCGTTTAGGTGGCCGAGTGGCGAGAAGAATTCGTGTTTGGAATTATTTGGGCAGTCTATGAGGTTGGACGGAAGGACTGCCTCCGCTGTGAGATTGATGCTTGCAGAAAAGAGAAAACAGATACATGCAGTGTCCGCTGTGAGACCAATGCTCGCTGGACAGAGAAGAGAGAAAAATGTATGCAGTGTCCGCTGGGAGACCAATGCTCGCTGGAAAGAGAAGAGAGTAAAATGGATGCATGCAGTGTCCGCTGGGAGACCAGTTCTCCTGCTGGAGCAGACCCATCCCTGCTAGCAGTAGAGAAAATGAACTGAAGTAACAAATCCTGTGGGAGCAAAGGAACCTCATTGTTGTGGCAGTAGAGAATTAGCCGGAGAAACAGTTCCTGCAGGAGCAGAGGAGACATTGCTGCTGCGGCAGGAGAGAAAATAACCAGTAACAGAAAACCCATGAGAGCGAAGGAAAACCTTACTGCTGTGGCAGTAGAGAATTAGCCAGAGGAACAGAGCTCTTGCAAGAGCAGGAGACGGCCTTGTTACAGCAGCATAGAAAATTAGTTGGGGAAATAGAGTTCCTGCGGGAGCAGAGGAGACATCAATGCAGTGGCATTAAACAAGATTAGCTAAAGAAACAGGGCTCCTGCAGGAGCAGAGGAAACATCACTGCTGCGACAGTGGAGAATTAGCTGGAGTTACAGAAAACCTGTGGGAGCAGAGGAAACATCACTGCTGTGGCAGTGGAGAAAATAGCCGGAATTACAGAAAACCTGTGGGAGCAGAGGAAACATCACTGCTGTGGCAGTGGAGAATTAGCCGGAGTAACAAAACCTGCGGGAGCAGAGGAAACATCACTGCTGTGGCAGTGGAGAATTAGCCGGAGTAACAGAAAACCTGTGGGAGCAGAGGAAACATCACTGCTGTGGCAGTGGAGAATTAGCTGGAGTAACAAAACCTGCGGGAGCAGAGGAAACATCACTGCTGTGGCAGTGGAGAATTAGCTGGAGTAACAAAACCTGCGGGAGCAGAGGAAACATCACTGCTGTGGCAGTGGAGAATTAGCTGGAGTAACAAAACCTGCGGGAGCAGAGGAAACATCACTGCTGTGGCAGTGGAGAATTAGCTGGAGTAACAGAAAACCTTCGGGAGCAGAGGAGACATCACTGCTGTGGCAGTGGAGAATTAGCCGGAGTAACAGAAAACCTGCGGGAGCAGAGGAAACATCACTGCTGTGGCAGTGGAGAATTAGCTGGAGTAACAAAACCTGCGGGAGCAGAGGAAACATCACTGCTGTGGCAGTTGAGAATTAGCCGGAGTATACAGAAAACCTGTGGGAGCAGAGGAGAATTAGCCGGAGAAACAGTTCCTGCAGGAGCAGAGGAAACATCACTGCTGTGGCAGTGGAGAATTAGCCGGAGTAACAAACCTGCGGGAGCAGAGGAAACATCACTGCTGTGGCAGTGGAGAATTAGCTGGAGTAACAAAACCTGCGGGAGCAGAGGAAACATCACTGCTGTGGCAGTTGAGAATTAGCCGGAGTATACAGAAAACCTGTGGGAGCAGAGGAGAATTAGCCGGAGAAACAGTTCCTGCAGGAGCAGAGGAAACATCACTGCTGTGGCAGTGGAGAATTAGCCGGAGTAACAAACCTGCGGGAGCAGAGGAAACATCACTGCTGTGGCAGTGGAGAATTAGCCGGAGTAACAGAAAACCTGTGGGAGCAGAGGAAACATCACTGCTGTGGCAGTGGAGAATTAGCTGGAGTAACAAAACCTGCGGGAGCAGAGGAAACATCACTGCTGTGGCAGTTGAGAATTAGCCGGAGTATACAGAAAACCTGTGGGAGCAGAGGAGAATTAGCCGGAGAAACAGTTCCTGCAGGAGCAGAGGAAACATCACTGCTGTGGCAGTGGAGAATTAGCCGGAGTAACAAACCTGCGGGAGCAGAGGAAACATCACTGCTGTGGCAGTGGAGAATTAGCCGGAGTAACAGAAAACCTGTGGGAGCAGAGGAAACATCACTGCTGTGGCAGTGGAGAATTAGCTGGAGTAACAAAACCTGCGGGAGCAGAGGAAACATCACTGCTGTGGCAGTTGAGAATTAGCCGGAGTATACAGAAAACCTGTGGGAGCAGAGGAGAATTAGCCGGAGAAACAGTTCCTGCAGGAGCAGAGGAAACATCACTGCTGTGGCAGTGGAGAATTAGCCGGAGTAACAAACCTGCGGGAGCAGAGGAAACATCACTGCTGTGGCAGTGGAGAATTAGCCGGAGTAACAGAAAACCTGTGGGAGCAGAGGAAACATCACTGCTGTGGCAGTGGAGAATTAGCTGGAGTAACAAAACCTGCGGGAGCAGAGGAAACATCACTGCTGTGGCAGTTGAGAATTAGCCGGAGTATACAGAAAACCTGTGGGAGCAGAGGAGAATTAGCCGGAGAAACAGTTCCTGCGGGAGCAGAGGAAACATCACTGCTGTGGCAGTGGAGAATTAGCCGGAGTATACAGAAAACCTGTGGGAGCAGAGGAGAATTAGCCGGAGAAACAGTTCCTGCAGGAGCAGAGGAGACATCACTGCTGTGGCAGGGGAGAAAATTAGCGAGAGAAACGGAAATCCTGTGGGAGCAGAGGAGACACTGCAGTGGCAGTAAACAAGATTAGCTAAGGGAACAGAGCTCCTGCGGGAGCAGAGGAGACACTGTTGCGGCAATGGAGAAAAAGCCGGAGTAAGATAAAACCTGTGGTAGCAGAAGAAAACATCACTGCTGCGGCAATGGAGCAAATAGCCAGAGTTACAGAGAACCGATGATTAACAACGTCAAGTACACTGATTTTTGATAACGATTGTTCGTTTATCTGTTGCTGGTTTCTAAGGAGACAGCTTACGGAAAAGACAACTCTTTGCCTGAATTTAGTTTAGGCACTTTGTGTTTGTTTCATTTTGTTTCATTTAAGGATCATTGAACTATTGGTGTAAAGCACATTGCTTGTAACCATGTATAAAAACATTTATGCTATAACTAAGTTTCTACGCGATTTATGCAGATAAATTGCAGGACATGGTTAATGATACAAGTTAGGTTAAAGATTCTGAGAGCATGCGTTCAGCACGTAATGCACGAGGCCGCGAGCTACTGTAGGCCTACTTGTGAGTTTTAGTCACAAGAAAGCAGCGCGTTAATGACAGAATATAATTTGGACCGACACCATTTAAAACGTGTCCCCCTCGTTATAACTGAACAACTGAATGCGATGCGAAATTTAACCACGGAGCGGAGCGCTCGCGGTGTTCAGCCAACGGGGTTGAGAGCGTAGGCTGGTCGACCGGTACTGAATCTGCGGCGCTGCTCTTTGAGGGCCTGCGGCTTCGGCCTGGAGCTGTTGGAGAAGCCCGTTCTTTCACGTGAAGAGGGCGGCATTGCCCGAAACGTGAGCGTGGTGCTTGCAGGCCCTATGACCATTCTCCATGGCAGGGAAAAACGTTACTTGAATGATCTGATTTAGAAAAAAAGAAATAAAAATAAATGCAGAAGAAGATCGCTGGTATTTCGCCCGTGGTGGCAAAGACCCGTTTATTTGGCTTGACGCCCGCGATATAACACCCGAGGATTCTGGCAAATATTCCAAAAGGACGGAAAATTCCTTCATCGGATGGGAGAGCTTGATTCGGACATCTTGGCAAGATAGGGCGCAGCCAAATGCTGACAAACTTTCAATGAACAGAGATAGGTCTGCTGTGAATTTATACTCTGTCATTGAGTTGATTACTGATTAATCTCCAGCTGTGCATAATTTGGTTAATTATCTGAACCTGCTCCTCCCGAACTTTGTTAATAAAACATCATTTAGTGCTGATGTATATTTAGTAATAATTGCGCTCCTATTCTATTGCGCTCCGTCTGTTCGGCTCGCATGCACGCGGCGGCGCTCGTTCACGGAAGTTTAGCCTGCAGAAAGCTCGCCCTCTCATGACAGCAAACTGTAAATATTGACTTTCTAACATTTACAGATGGAGCATATGTCCGTGAAATGTAAGTTATGCACTGAGGAAATTATTGGATGTCACTTCAGCTTATGGCTAAATATTATTAGAGGTATATTTGTTTCCACCAATCGCTGCGTTTAGTGAAGTTTACGTATGATGACGAAGGCACGTTAGTGCGTGCCCTCCCGGAACCCATAGAGAATGCATTGCAGTGCCTGCAGTTAAAAAAAAAAAAAATCTTTGAATGTAAGTCTATGGGAATTCACTCTGGGCGATTTTCGGCCATAGTGAAATCGCCCAAAAAGAGGCGGTACTCCACAGAACTTGACTTGGCGCTGATTGGACTATATCCAGAGGCAGAACAACAGTGAGTGACTGCTAGCGTAACTCTGTAGTTGAATGAGATTGTGATTGAAAAAGTCCCTTTCACACTTCGGTGGTGCGTCGCCCTATCGCCCTACTGAAGAAACCGCCGCTGCTTCACTCGCTAACTTCCCTCCGTCTCGTTCACTCGGATGTACGTCATTGCTTACGTTGCACGAGTGCCCACTATTGGCGGAAACTGCAATGGGCTGAATTGGAACGTCCTAAGCCCTTGATCATTTGGAATCAGCTATGGAGTTGATTTATTATTATTTTTTAAAATTTCCTTTAAGTATTTGTTTAATGCAGCATCCAAATGTTTATAGGTGTGTTTGGGTTGTTTTAAATTAAAAAATATATATAATTAATATATCATAGAGTTGTCTGTTGTGGGGGTGATTAGACGAGATATGTGGTGACGTCACAATCGTACTGCATTGTGGGACATATAGGTGCCTGAAGTGTAAATTTGAAGTAGACTCGCTCCCTCTGTCAAAATCGAGGGAACGAGGGTCTGTCCATATAAACTTCCCTCATTCACTTCACGAAGATAGGTAGATAAGTATGTACACTTATCTACCTATATGTCCCACAATGCAGTACGATTGTGACGTCACCACATATCTCGTCTAATCACCACCACAACAAACAACTCTATAATATATTAATTAAAAATTTTTAATTGAAAACAACCCAAACACCATATATACATTTGGATGCTGCATTAAACAAATTCTTAAAGGGAAAACAAATGTAAATAATAAATCAACACATAGCTGATTCCAAGTGATCAAGGACTTAGGACGCTCCAATTCAGCCCATTGCAGTTTCCGCCAGTAGTGGGCACTCGCAATGACGTACATCCGAGTGAACGAGACGGAGAGAAGTTAGCAAGTGAAGGGCATGACAATTTTGGACTGGAATGCAGCACTGCACTGATGCGAGCTCCGCAGCAGACTTCTTCCCGACAGTCAAAGCGACCAGAGCTGTATCCTTTGAAGGCCGTGTCCTTCGAAGTGCACGGCCGACGCGCCCTTCGAAGGACGCACCGAGACTCATTTAAAGGGGAAAGTATAGCCGACTGCGTCAAACTTTAACCTAGATAAATGTTCGTTATTATTAGGTGCATATCCAAGTGTTTGTGCGGAGTGACAAGTATATACAAGTTTGTGCAAAATTGACACTGCATGACAAGGAGGCGCCAACGCGATTACTTAATATGCAACGCAATTTCGGTAGTCTCACGAATGCTTTCACCAGAGGTGTAAAGTCCAGGGGTCAGAAAGTAAAAGTCCTGCCACATATTTATTCCACCTATGAACTCAGCCAGCTGATTTCACTAGTTAATTCTGCCTCCTGGCTGAAAAACACCGATATAAAGTTGGTTTGACGTTGGAAGTTTGACAATTGTCAGAGATTCAGCTCCAAAACACTTTAATACACCAATAACGATTTGGCATAAGAACGAAAAACAGGTTGTGTTCGAACTGTTTAACCTTTTAGTCTAGGCTGGTCCCTGGAGCGTACGATCACACCAGTGTGATTAGAACGGTCAGTGCATCACATGATCAACTGCTAAATTCAAATGTGCTTGGCCAGTTGCCAGTTGGCCAGTTGCAGCCCATGTTGGCTGGCGCTGAGCCAGAGATTGGCGTGCTCGGCGCTGTCATATATCACAACTTTTCAGTGTTTTCAACCACATAATGTTTATTTTATTTTAAGTTTAGTTAAGAAAAGTCTAAGTTTAAGTTTCAGACGGTAAAATTCACATAAGTTCACATAAGTAAACAATACAATGTGAAAGGGTTTTAAAATGTTGACGAGAACACAAATGCTGCCTCCGAAATCGTGTACTATGTGAGTAGGTACTACATTTAAATTAGAAAGTACTTCGCGACCGTTAAAAAAGTACGTTCTATATAGTATGAATACGGGTAGTATGAATGGAGTCCGGTGTGGTGAACAATTGAGTCCGATTGAAGAGATGAGTCCGAGCTTAGGACCCAAGCAATCCGATTGGTTCAAAGCACGTTTTATGGGTAATCGCTTTAGTGCCTGGTTACAAATCATACAAAATCACTTTATTATAGAAGACGTTTGTACTACGTTATAATGAGTCATTAATGTATTTTAACTTATACGTTTCATATACTAGTATTTAACCGAAGCTATAGATTGTGAAATTAATAAATTCTCGTTGTTAGTGTGTTTTTTAGTTAGCTTAGATAGTTGCATAGCGTAGGCCTACTGCTAACGTTATCCGATGATCATGCTATGAGCTTTACCTGAGCTAATACTGCACTGAAACTGCCTTACCGTATTCACAGCAATTCATAATGCAATTATAATTGTAATTTTTTTTTTATGGTAATAATCAGCGCAATATGTTACAAGTACTTTTTTTTTTTTTTTTTAGAACCATAAAATATTTTTTTTTTGTATATTACTATTTTTCTTATTAAAAGTTTAGACATTTAAATAAATTACAGAATGCTAGCTATGTTTTGTGGGTACTTATAAATATGAATTGGTTGTCTAGCCTTGACTAAAGAACAGTGTAATACAATTACGGAATCACAAATCTTAATGTAATCAATTAAACCCCTTAATTCATATAATAATCTTTTATTTTAAAGAGATAACATTTTTTAGGTATGTTTTGTGACAAAGTTATTTGTTATTAAGCAATAGTGCATAATTTACTTTTTTTTATTACAAGCATGTCATTTGTGTACTAATGCATAAGATTTATGTCATAATTAATTATTAAAACAGAACATTATACAATACAATAACATTTAAAGGAGAACTTGGTAACTTTTTTAACTTAATAAAACTGTCTAGAAATCATTTGGATGGTTAAACAACCTGTTCTGGTGATATTGGTGACTTTCCCCGCTCCCCCCAGCGTTCCCAGGCGGAAAACCAACCTTGCAACTTGCGCACTGCCGTCCCGACAAAGTGAAATTGGAAGTCTCGTGAGAAGCGAGAACTAGAACGAGAACGAGCGCGAAACACAAATTGCTTTACGGCAATTCGACATAAACACACACGCATGTATGATGTATTACCAGATTACTCACCTCGGTAGACATAGCTCCACGCGATACAGTTGGCTTGCTCCGATCAAAACAAACGCACATGAGCAGCGGTAGAGAGGGGGAGGAGGCCGCCGCAAGTGAGTTTTTTACGACTGTGTTGTGAAATATACGCCCCCCCACAGCTGTAGGGGGAGCTCGTGGGGAAAACATGCGACAACAAAAGGGAAAATCAGCGAAGAAGTGACTAGAGTTCGCTAGAGTTACAGAGTTCTCCTTTAATGTAATAAAATTAGTGAACCAAAATTTATATAAAAATTTAATTAAATTACACAATACAATACATAATGAATTCAACTGAATTATGAGATGTAATATATACAATTATTTTTACACAAAACTACAAGCAAAATGCACATAGTTTTAGGACATTTATAGAGCTTTTTAAAATACACAACAATACAAAGCAGCTTTAAACACATACTCTAGTATGTCTTTACTTTCCTAAATACTTTTGTGATAGTCCTCTGGCTATACATTGTGAAGATTAAAAAACAATTAATGTTGAGTTAGCTGTGTTAAAATATTTAATGAACTGTAAGGTTAAAGTTTTTTGAGAGCTAATGAGACACAAATAGATGCAGTGTCTTTTGCTGTATGTAAAGTAAAATCTTTAGTTTGAAGTAAATTCATGTTGTATGTGCAGTCAATTCTTTGTGGAACCATCCTAAGGCCTAGATGATGCAGTCAGTCAATTTCCCCTTTGCATGGTGGGGTTGTGACCTGGTAGGCGAGGAGGCTGGACTTGGTGTCATGGACTGGCTTGAGGGAACCCTGCAAAAACACACAAACATGCTGCAACATAAGGCGCAACGCAGCAGACGTTGTTAGCTTGTTGAACCTTGGATGTTGTGACATTAAAAGGCTATTTTAACGACACACTCCACAAGATAAGATATATCAGCCCAAAAGTGACTGAAACCTTCTGTTCGTCTCAGTATTATAAGGCTGATCTGTACATCAAAAGATTAAAAAAAGTAATTACTTAATGAGTTAGTTTAATGAGTTAGTTCACCAAAACATATAAAAATCAGCCATCAATTTCTCCCAACATAGTATTAAATGATACCAGGGTTTGAAAATTATGATTTCTTTTTTTGGTGATATAAAAAATTCCAGTACATATTTGTACCAACGTGATCCCATAAAATGCGTACCTCAGGAATCAGTTCACACATTAAAAGGTTGATATGTTCAAGCTTTTTGTCCTTCTTTTGCTCAAACACAATGTTGTCAATGTGTCCTAGAAGTTCCTCAACATGTGCTGACAAGGCTGGATGAAAGCTCTTAGGTTTTGTCATTTTCCAAGTCTTCCCAGGGGGGATACATGAGCGCTGAGCGCCCGGTGATCGCTTGGATCTCACAACTCCGAAAACGTCAGATCAAAATTTTAAATAGGCGCTATCTGTATAAACAAACAACATATTTAAGATTCAAACAGCTACATTCTCGACTGAAAAACTCTTAAAACTACATTTCGTGACCGAAACATACATCGCAAATGTTGAAACATTTTGATTCTAATTAGAGAGTTACGTGAGCCCAACGCCGCTTACTTTCACTTCCGCTTTAAAGTATTTCATTTTGGCTTGTTTATAGTTATTTTTTCATTCTTGTTCTGTTCTGAATATCATCACATTTAAATGATTTGTTGTGGAATATGTTTTGTGTATTTTTTTTTTTTTTACCACATTTTATTGTTGTGTATATTGGTATATGTATAATAATACCGTGAAATTCAGTGCGGTCAATATGACCGTCTATGGCCGAAATATGTTCATTTGGTTTTTTTTGCCTTATATGTAATTTATATTAAAAACATTCTAAATGAAAATACAGACACTTGTAGGAAAAGTCAGGTACCAGCAGGATTTTATTTATTTTTTCAAGTTATTGCAGATATAAAATTCAAAACGGTCAAAATGACCGTCATGGCACTTCTAGTGTTAAACGGCTCAGATGTGAAGTTATTCGCTTTCAAAGTGACGCCAAAATGAATGGGAGTCAATGGAATGCTAACAGCAGCTGATGGCTTGCTAACCAATGGCTGCCCCTATGGAAGCTATGCTTTCCGGGTGCTGGATTACCCCCTTGTTTATGCTTGTTTTAGGGTTTAGTTACCCTTTAACACTTTTCACTCGTGTTTGTGTTCTAACCGAATTCTCGTCCAACGCGCGTTGGGCTGTGGGCAATATTAGCCGTTAGAGTACGCATCGATCTGCACTTCGGATTCTGACCGGAAATAGTAAACCATCCGGGTATCTTTGGAACATTCATTTCAACAAACTGCGATTTGGGATGTACTAATTCTATTTTCAAATACTATTTAGGACGGATAGTATGCGAATTGGAACGCAGTCTAAGGCTGCGTTCGAAACTGCATACTTCCCTACTATATAGTAGGGGAAAAGCAGTAAGCGAGCGAAAAAGTATGTACGAATCCTTAGTATCCATAAAAGAGTAGGCGAGAATTACCTGGGTGACGTAGCCTACTAATTCTCGCGAGATTCGGACGTGCGTATACTTAAAGTGTGTTCGAATATGCATACTTACCTACCATATAGTTGGAGAAAACAGTACGTGAAAGGAGTAGTATGTTCGAAACATCAGCATTCACAAAAGAGTAGGCGAGAAGTTCCCGGATGACCTACTGCTTCCGCCCAGATTCTCGAGTGCTCAACCGATGGATATTTTTCTACCCCAGGAGGCCACGCGAGAGGATACGTCATAATCAAGATCAGTGACGCGGGTGCTTTCAAATGTGGGTAAACACATTTCCTAGGGCCTGTTTCAGAAAGGAGGTTCAACCAACTCTGAGTTGACTTAGCCTGAGATGGGAAACTCTGAGTTTTCGGTTACAGAACAGCTGAAATGAGTTAGTTCAATCAACTCTGGGTTGACTGACTCTCGCTGCGTTCCAAACCGCATACTCAATGAGTAGGTACTTAATTTCAATAAGTACTTACTTAACGAGCGCTAAAAGAGTAGGTACTTTATAGCCAGATCTCGTTGAGTATGAATGCGAACCGGACATCTGCCATGTTGACGTTATCATGTGACCTACAACGCGTTATCACACGCGCAACAACTTAAAAGATTTGAACGACACGTTTAATTCATCTGTCTGTAAATATCTTGATATTGATTAAACTTGCTCATTTTGTGGTCTTTTTGAAGAAACTGCTGCCCATTTATTTTGTGAATACATTTAGGGTTGATTTAAGTTCTTATATTTAACCCTACTAATGTGACCCACCGTTTTATCCTTAACGATATTATTTTTATTACGAAATCCCAAAATTGTCATCTCCTGAATATGTTGTTAATTTTTTTTTTTTATCCAAACATTTTCATCCACAAGCAAAAGTAGCTAACTGCTTTATTTTTTCCTCTTATTCTTGTTGAATTTAACTGTCGTTTCATCCCTCAGGCCTAGGCCTATAAATAACAAAAAAATTTTTTTTTTTTTTTTTAAATGTATTATAATGAATTATTTAAGAAAATATATATTAAGATATTCAACCTTGTAGGTTCTTTTTTCCTGTGTAAAAAATCTCATATTATGTATGCAAACCCATAATATATATATATATATATATATATATATATATTATGGGTTTGCATACATGAGATTTTTTACAGATCTCATAACATCAGTAACTCGACAGCCCTACCTAGAACGGGTTTCCTCAGCGTTTGTAATGTCTGCACAAAGGGCAGCTTTTCGAAGATTCGCCTTTGGAGGAAAACTGTTGATTTTATACTTGAAAAATGTAAGTATCATTAATATTAAAAATTAATATTACCTCAGAATGAATTGCATTGCTATCCCACCCCAAAACATACAATAACAACAACGATAAATGCTGACCAATAATTAATTATATTACTTTTTACTGAAAATGATATAATTCAATAAAACAAACAAAATGTAATGTATGTCATATGACATAGCTATGCATGATTGAATACACTCTAGATGTGTATATAGTGAACATATCTACATTTTCATTCAACCAATAAATAAAGCATTAATTAAATAATTATATTTTATTTACTGACAACAATGAGAAATATTAATAAATTAGTAAAAGAATGAATGAAAGTCACAATAAACAAATGCATAAGTCAACATATGAAACAAAGCTTTATTCAAACTACAATCATGTATGTATGTAGGCTACAGGCGCTGAACCCCACATCCTTCTGCCGTCTCAACACAGCGGTTCCCATTCTGCGGCTTTATTCTGATGAATCAGCTGACCGCCAGAGGTGAGCCGTTCCCTCGTGCCAGAGGTTGTTGCGTGATGTGTTGTGCTTCACAATCTGAGGCAATAAGGGCAGGTGGAGTGATGGAAGGTCTCATAAGGGCAAGTGGAGTGATGGAGGGTCTCATCCATGGCACCGTTTCCAGGATTCAGCTCTGGGCTCCTCATCCTCAGTGCTCACACCAGCCGCTGATATTTCAGAACCTACAAAATGCACAAACATAACACAAAAGCAGTAATTTTAACCGCACAATGTCATTTGATTTCAGTATTATTTAGAAGACAAAAACGCTTTTTTTCCACAAATGCCGCCATCATCTTCCCTTGCAGGCCCTGCTCCACCACAGAAGATCTGCAGCAAATGCACAGAAATCAAGAATCAGAAAGGTGCTGTAATAGCTCTGTTTGAAATTACAATAATTAAAATAAACTACAACTTAAGATTTAAATAGTTGTTATTCATTTCTGTAGTATACTCACTCAAAGCCTTCATGAGCCACTCTCCACCAGATAAACACACATCTGTTCATCTGTCCCTGTAACATCCAGACCAGACTCACATTACCTCTGTGATTTATGAACTCAACACTACATTTACATGTTGAGGTTGTTTTAACTTTTTATCCAACATAAATGTTCCTCAATTTATCAACTACTAATGGACAAATAAAATAGATAACTTATGTTTAACGTTAGTTACTTCATAGATTTGTTCTACATAATAGCACACATTCATCACTCAGATGTCTATTTCATATTGTGATATTTCAAGATTTTTCTGTCAGATGTAAATAGACATTTAAAATAAGCGTCTTTAAGATGTATATGGTTTATGTAAATCCACTTTAGAGACGTAACTTACGTGTCTTTACTGGAGCTCCCCTGTTAGCTAACGTTATACATAATAAAACGTGTTTTTACAGCAAAATCACAACTATACTATACTGTGTAACGTCTTTACACCTTCAACAATTCAACAGTTTACTCTACAGTAGTTCTAGTTCAACACATGCAATTTTAACAAAAGGAACTGCGTTTACTCACATTTGAAAGCACCCGCGTCTCCGATCTCTGTGATGTTTGATAATGACGTGTCCTCTCGCGTGGCCTCCTGGGATAGAAGAGTATCCATCGGTCGAGCACTCAAAAATCTGTCCGGAAGCAGTAAGCCATCCGGGAACTTCTCGCCTACTCTTTTATGAATACTGATGTTTCGAACGTACTGCTTCCTTCACGTACTGTTTTCGCCTACTATATAGTAGGAAAGTAGGCATATTCGAACGCACTTAAGTCCGAATCTCGCGATAATTAGTACGTCACCCAGGTAATTCTCGCCTACTCTTTTGGATTCGTACATACTTTTTCGCTCGCCTACTCTTTTCCCCATACTAAATAGTAGGGAAGTATGCGGTTTGGAACGCAGCCTCTGAGTTAAGCGCGTGCACCACAACTATAAAAAGCCATTATCAATGGAGCGATATTATGAGTCACCATGGCAACAGCGCCAGACAAAAAAAGGTCTGCATATTTCTCACCAGCAGAACTGGATGTGCTTCTGCAAGCATATGGAGAGTACGAACACATATTATTATTTTTTTTTAAATATCGGTTGCAGCAGTGAAGGACAGAGAGTTATAGGGAGAAAATAGTTGCTCGAGTCAATGCGCAAGTTTACATTTTAATTACTGTTATACAGTGTTGGGTGTAATTAATTACCAAGTAATCTAAATACTGTAATTTAATTAAAGGGATTACTCTTAATTCTTCTGTAATTTAAAGTAAAATCTGATGTAATTGCATTAGACTATAGAACAATTTTGTATATTTAACATACATTTTTAAAAGGTATATTTTTAATGTAACCTTCTCCCTCTACACACTTTGGTCAATTCAAGAATAATTCATGCAATTGTATATTGTTTATTTGAAAGCATTAAAAGTGCAGTTTCTTGTCTCTCCTTGTATTGTTCAAGTGGTTGAGGTTGATATGGGATTTAGTAATTAGTAATAAGTAGACAAATATGTTCTAAAGATAGTCATTATTACATTAATCTAATTTCACTGTTGAAGATGTCATTTGTAGTTAGTAATTAATAACTATTTTAGAGTAACTTATCCAACTGTTATACAGTTTTTTTTTATTCGCTTTTGGTACTATTTTCACAAGTAAGGTGTACATTTTCAAAACTCTTAGTACAAAAATCTAAACTTATCACACTTGTAACACAGCTAGTCATTCTTTCAAAACCTGATCTCATGCTTTCATTACAGTTATACACTTTTCAGTCCACATAATCATTGTTTCAAACACAAGATTATTGTAATATGTAATGAGAACATTTAGTTTAATCACAGAAACACAACAGTATGATCTTCTTTCAATTTAGTAATTTTAACAATCAGTTTATTCAACAGCAAACAATGCAAGATACATGTTTCAAATCACAGTTGTTGCTGAATTAATTACAGTAATACAGGCTATGCCACATTAGAAAATACACGTGCATAACCTAACTTATGTAATTGAATCCATAATGTTTGTAATAGTATCTATCCAGTGTGTTATCAAAAGGTGTGATGAAGCACAGCCATGAGGTTCTGTGCTAGAACAGAGTTTGCTGGCAATGATACAGTAAATGATTTTGACTATTTGACTGAATATACTGTACCTTTACAGATGAAGGTTGAGTTACAGTAATGTAACTACCATGTCTCTACCATGTTTACAGTATCACATGGCATACATACTGTAATGTAAAAGGCTGTATTTGATGCCGTCTGTCTCCCTTCTACTGATGCATCTCTGATCAATCTGATGTTTTACAGTCATTGTCTGTTTCCTCTCCCTTATACTCTATTCTGCTTTACAGTGTTTGCACAAATGGCAAATTTCTCTGTATCTTTCTCTCTCTCTCAAACACACACAGACACTTTGAACATAGCGGTGGTTATTATCTATAAATCACTTATGTAAAAAGAATTAATTTGGTTATCCATATCGGAAATTGCAAACAAGTTCTATAGAAACTGTATAATCAATATCTATAGAAATCTATAGGTGTACCAAATGATTCATTGATTAACCATTAAGATCAGTTGGATTAAAATTAAATAATAGACACATTTATTCAACTGAACAAGAAGAGATGCAAATCAAAAGTTTCATAGTAAGATCTTTATGAAAGGCAGTTACTGTGAATGAAACATGTATGTAGATGAAACACTTATTTTGTGTTGTGAAAAGGATACTTTGTGATTTTGTGTATTGTGCTAACACAATTGAAAACATAATGAAATGTTTGAAAAAAGTGCACTTTTGATGATCTGTTGTGATATTAGCACTAAGAGTTTTGAAAATGTGCACCTAACTTGTGAAAATAGAACCAAAGCGAATAAAAAAAAACTGTAATATCAGAGGTGAAACTGGAAGAAGAGTATGTTATTCAACCTAATTTAAATTTTCATGTAGGTGCAATCCTGCAGGTATTAAAAGAACATGGCAGCAGCTGAAAATTAAATATAAAAACATAATTCAATCAGGTAAGGCTTGAGCATATCATGGGTGTAGGCTACCTGACTTTACAAACATTTGACATATTAAAGCAACACCATGTAGTTTTTCAACCTTCATAATATATTTCCAAGACTCTTGTGATGGTACATCGACTTACAATAGGTTGAATGACACGTCTGCCATAGCCTGACGGGGTCTGTATCGCTTTTACTGGCACTACGGAACTTCGGGGTTCGGGTAGTAACCCGAGCACAAAAAGAACTACAAAATTCGACTGCTTTACGGCATACCTCACTTCCCCCTCACCCCCCACCCCCCATTTCCTCAAATTCGGACGTGAGACCCCAACTAGCGTTTGTTTGCCGGCTGGTATAGCGTGTGTATGTTGTTGTCATGGCCGAAGCAGCAACGAAACCGAAGAAGGCAAAGGTTTTGTCGGAGGAGACTAGGAAGAGAAAAAGGGAGAGTGACAAAATCAAAGGCCGGACGAGGATCAAAGGCTCGCTGGCGTGAGCTAAAAGAGGAGGAGGGGTGCCCGACCGATGCTGACTTGGCCGTCATGCTGTTGGACTAGTAAGCAGGGGCGTGTCTAGAGGGGGGGCACGGGGTGGCACCGGCCCCCCCTGGAATATGACTGGCCCCCCCTGGTGCCCCCCCTCCAATCTCATTGGGTTAGATTTATTGTCAACCTGAAAATGCCCACCGCACCACTGGACCAGAGCGCTGTCAATCACTGTTTGATTTGAGACTCGCGCGAACGCGAAGAAGAAGCGAGCACAGTTGGGCGTTTTTAAAACCGGAGGAAAGAGACACCACGGCACATACCACACCATTGGACCAGAGCGCTGTCAATCACTGCTTGATTTGAGACTCACGCGAAGAGAAAGCAAGCACAGTTTCGCGTTTTGAAAACAGGAGGAGCGATACACCACGACACGTCAGTGTTTACGGTATGTAGCCTACATGTATGATGAGCGACTGAGTGACCTGGGAGTGCTCAGTATAGAGTCACGGAGAGCCAAGTCCCTGGACATGGATGAGTTTATCAGACTATTTGGTAGCCAGCACAAAAAAACGCAGGATACAGCTGTTCTGAGGCAGAGCAGAGCATAACACATGTGATGGTGCAGTTAACCCACAGGAACAGGCACATTTCATGCTGAGAATGTTTACACACACACACACACACATTTAATTTTTGTGTTGAAAATAAAGTAATGCAAAAAGTAAAGTAAATAAAATAATGTTAAATTACTAAATAATGTCTGTGTGATTTTTATTTATTATTTATTGGAACAGAACCGTGTTATCTAATCCATGCAAAACACAAAAATGTTATACCATCTATATTAGAGCACTTGGCATTGCACAAGACTTTGGAAATCGTGCTTAATATTTTCTAAACCAGTATTTATTTTCAGTTGAATTTTCTGATTGGCCCCCCCTGACTGATTCTTGGTCCCCTCTGTGCCCCCCCCCCATTTATAAAATCCTGGAATCGTCCCTGCTAGTAAGTACATTGACAAAAAAAAAGAAAAAAGTCAGAAGTAAGCCTATGTCTAAACGGCGTGTTCAAGTTTGGTAGGGGCTACATTCTTGCAAGTAAATAATACATGATTAGACGGACAAAATCATCTTTTAGGCTAACTAGCCTAATGACTGCAGGCTGATAGTCATGTTTGTTTATTTATTTTTCTGGTGAAAGTGTCTTGCCTCAGGCTATAATGCAAATAGATTTTTCAACTTTGCAGATTCATCTATGGTAGCTTGATATTATAATATTGACGATATATGGCTATTACCTACCACACAAACATTGAATTGAATTAGCATATCCATTCTGTAAAACAGTAGCCAATAGGCTACTATAATGACGCTGGCTTGTAAATGTGAGCTACGCGATCTTTTGGCGTTTGAAAAAAATAAAACCCATGAAATTATATTCATATGACATGCTGAAATATATGCCACTGTACCTGGGATGAAGACATTTCACACGCAACGCGGGCAGTCTGGCCAAAACGTGAGAACTCCTGCAAAGTTCAGGGGTATCGGCTTGTCAACAAATGCACGTGTATCCCCTGGTGTAACCATGACAGATTTTACGACAGTAGTAGAAGACAATACTGTTTCCCAACTGTAGGGGGACCTCGAGAGCAAAAGTTACATGGTGTTGCTTTAAATAACTAAATAGCATCCAGTGTCTAGCAATGCAGCAGCATTTTTGGCTGAGGGAATTCCTGGAAGGACTTCAGACCCAGTCACTCCCGAAGATCCAAGAGCCTTCATAAAATGTAAGAGGTTTACATATGTGTTATTTTTTATATAGGCTATTTTTGATATTTCCATTTATTTTATTTTGGGTTGGGTTTTTTGTTGGTCCCAACATATTCTGATGGTAATATCTGTCTTTTGGAGCCTCCTGTCCCAACAGAACCCCTGGCAGTTATAAGCAGCCTACTCAATACACCAGAAATTATGACAAATAGTGTTATAAAGTGTACTCAACCAAATGCTCATCTTCACAGGACGATGGGGATAAAGAGTTTCTGCTGCCACAGAGAGGCCTACAGAGGTAATGTTAATATTATGTGTCTACACATCAAACAATCTACACAATCAGATTTTTTCACATTTTTATATGGAGTAGCCTATAGAATCTAAGTTTAAATCTAAGTATAAACGGGTATTCTTATCTCTCCCCCGCCCCCAGAGTGTGGAAGAACAGCAGGAGGAGGGTCCATCAACTTATGGTGCACAGATGAACACAGTTCAGTGATTTTCAGTAAATGCCACAGTTTAATTCTGTAGAATTTGTTTAGAACTACATTATGTAGCTCTAATCTACTACTGTATTTTCAGTTGCTAGTTAAGGAGTTATATAGACTTCATCTTATTAAAAAAAACAGAAAAAAACAGCAGTAAAAACAGCAATGAATAAATTTACTGAAAGAATGAATGAGGTGTTTAAACACCGCTTCCTCTTTAAAAAAGAAGAGGAGACCGAAAGAAACTCTGGGTTTACCGAAGAAAATCTGCCCCCGACCAGGTTAGGTTCACAGAGTAGGTTACCATGGTAACTGACTCTGAGTATAAGTTACCTCTCTTTCAGAAACGGGCTTGATTACTCTGCTTTCTCGGGTTTGACATACCTCCTATTCTGAAACAGAAAACGTATCGGTTACCTAACGTAACCTCTGTTCTCTCTAGAAGAGGGAACGATTATTGCGTAAGTAGCTTACGCTGCGGGTAAAGTCATCTTTCTCGAGATATGAAGCCAAAAAATTATCCTTAATTTTTATAATCTTGTCAACGCAGTGCAGCAGCACGCAGACCTAGAGCAGGCTAACTAGCGTGCTTATTGGCTGCCCTGCCGCAACTGCAGCAGCCTACCAGTGAGCCTGGCGTGACGTCACGCCCAATGGGAGCGCTCAGCGCCCCCACGCGTCACGGCCCGTAAGAGGGGCGTGGCTTAGCTTATAAAAGGAGGCTCGGGGGCTGCTTTCTCTGGTTTTTGTCGCTTGAAGCGAATGAGCTCGTGGCGCGAGCACGGCAGGTTACGCAATACTCGTTCCCTCTTCCCGATACGTTCTCTTACGAGAGGTTCTCTCGTATTGCGTAAGTAGCTTACGCTGCGGGAACTCCCTTGTCAACGCTGTGCGCGCCCAGCATCCACTGAATGAGTCCCAGGGAAGTCCGGGGAACACAAAGAGTGTGAGCCAGGCGGCCAATATGATGGCTAGCGCGAGTACATAAGCACACAATAGGGCATACAGAGCGGCGCGGCCGGTCTGACTGACAAACCCTTGTATGGTACAGCTCAACCAGGAGAGCTAAATCAACAGCAGTAGCCTGCGCACAGAAGTGGGCCGGCCTACGCGAGATTTAGACTGATAAAAGTTTAGCCTGCAGGGCGGGAACTTCCAGATTGTAAAATCTAACAAATGTAGAGGGGGAGGCCCAGCCCGCCGCCGTACAAATGTCATGAATGGAAATTCCACTAGACCAAGCCCACGACGAGGCCATGCCTCTAGTAGAGTGGGCTCTGATGCCCAGGGGGCACTGCAGGTCTTTAGACGCATAAGCAGCTGCGATAACGTCCACTATCTATCTGGACAGACTGTGTTTCGAGGCGGCGAGACCCTTAGTGCGCCCACCAAACGAAACGAAAAGCTGCTCCGAGCGCCTGGCGGCGGCGGAGCGCGTAATGTAATATCTCAGTGCTCTGACAGGGCAAAGGAGGTTACTGTCAACCTCGCTGCCGGTTGCCGGCAAAGCTGAGAGAGAAATGACCTGTGCTCTGAAGGGTGTGTCCAAAACTTTGGGGACGTAACCATGCCCTGGTCTGAGAATGACTTTAGAGTCATTAGGTCCGAACTCCAGGCATGAGGCGTTAACTGATAACGCATGAAGGTCACCCACACGTTTGACTGAAGACAGAGCTATCAGAAAAAACGGTTTTGAGCGTAAGGTATTTCATATCCACAGTTTCCATGGGTTCAAAGGGATGCGCTTTCATGGCCTCTAAGACCAGGGAAAGATCCCAAATAGGAACCGAAGGGGGTCGCGGGGGGTTCATCCTCCTAGCTCCTCTCAGGAAGCGGATGATGTATTCGTTTCTCCCTAATGCGCGGCCCAGCGCCGAGTCGGCGAAAGCTGAGATGGCCGCAACATATACTTTGAGCGTGGATGGGGACCTGCCCAAGTCCAGCAGCTCTTGGAGGAAACAAAGCACACGTGACACCCCACATGCTTGTGGATCCAGCCCTTTGGCGGTGCACCATTTATTAAACACAGACCATTTAGACGCGTAGAGCCGCCTCGTGGAGGGAGCTCTAGACTGTGTGATCTTGTTCACAACCCCTGTTGGCAAGTCAACGGGTATCCGTTGAGAGTCCATGCATGCAGAGACCAGCGCTCTGGATGAGGATGCAAGATCGAGCTGCGGGCTTGAGAGAGAAGGTCTCTTCTCACCGGTATCGGCCAGGGAGCTGTGTCTGCCAGCCGTATTAAATCCGGGAACCATGTCTGATTCTCCCAATACGGGGCTATGAGGAGCACCGTGTGGCGCGCTTCCCTGATTCTCCTGATGACTTGTGGCAACAGAGAGACCGGGGGAAAAGCGTATAGCGGGCCGCTGGGCCAAGCTTGGGCCAGCGCGTCCTCGCTCTTTGAAAAGAACCTTGGGCAGTGCGCGTTGTCTATTGACGCAAAGAGGTCGACTTTCGCTCTGCCGAAACGGCGCCACAGTGACTGGACTGATTGGGGATGCAAAGACCACTCCCCCAGGGGAACGTTGTCCCTGGACAGTCTGTCGGGGCCCTCGTTCAGGTTGCCAGGCACATGTGCGGCTCTCATCGAGCGCAGAGAGTGCTTTCAGCCAGCGTTGAAGCGGCGCATGCGCAGTAAGCCCAGCTGGAGCACCGCTGCAGCTGAGGCCATATGCCCCAGGATACGCTGGAATGTCCTCAGCAGAACCTGGCTGCCTACTTTGAGGGACGCGGCGAGGTGACGGATGCGGCGCGCGCGCTGCTCTGACAATCTGGCCGTCATAGCCACCGAGTCCAGTTCTATTCCCAGAAAGGAAATTGACTGACGGGGTGATGGCGAGCTCTTGGTCCAGTTGACCGAGAGACCCAGACCTTCCAGATGGCTGAGAAGCGCTGTTCTGTGAGACACAAGTTCTGTCTCTGACTGCGCTAGAATAAGCCAATCGTCCAGATAGTTCAGTATCCGCATGCCCTGTTTCTCAGGGGAGCGAGAGCCGTGTCCATGCACTTCGTAAACGTACGGGGTGCTAAAGACAGGCCGAACGGCAGGACTGTGTATTGATATACTCGACCGTCGAAGGCGAATCTCAAGAATGGCCTGTGACGGCGAATTATCTGTATCTGGAAGTATGCATCCTTCAGATCGAGAGAGATAAACCAGTCTCCTGGGCGAATTTGCGCGAGGATTGTCTGGTTGTAATCATTTTGAACAGCCGTCTCATGAGGGCTTTGTTCAAGTGTCTCAGATCTAAAATAGGTCTTAGCGCTCCGTCCTTCTTGGGTACGAGGAAGTAACGGCTGTAAAAGCCCGACTCGCTCAGAGAAGGATGAACCTGTTCTATAGCCCCTTTGCGCAGCAGCTTCGCTATTTCTGCTTGAAGCAGGTGCGCTGCTTCTAAAGTCACTTTTGTCTCCGTCTGCGCTAGAAAGCGCGGGGGGCGACGAGCGAATTGAAGCGAATAGCCGTGTTATATAGTATTCAGCACCCATTCTGACGCGCCCTGAATAGCTTTCCATGCTTCTGCACGCATAGCTAGGGGTCGAATGGTCTCTGGGTTCAGATCGCCGCGCTGAGCGGGATGGGGAACCTGTATCAGAGAGGATGGGGCGGCGCACGCGCCGCCAGTGCTCGAACACGGGGGCTGGAAAACAGTGCTGACTGGCTGTACAGCATATGATGGCTCGATCGCTACGGATGGAGCGCGTTTTGCTGCTAAACACCCCTGGCGCGAGAGCGGCGTGGGGGTTATCATGTCTGAAAGTGAGTGCGCGTGCTCGTGAGCGGGCGCAGAGTTTACACTTATAACACGGCCAGTGTTTGGGAGCTTTGTAACCCGAGGTAACTGAGTGGCAGAGCGAGCAGCGGGTAGTTGTGAGCACAGGGTTGTGGCCACATTTACTACACTTAGTACTCGAGCGTGTGTCCGCTTTATGAGAGTGCGCTCTGAGCGCGTTACCGTGGGGATAGTGTTTGTGTGTAGTGGTGAGCACATGGGAGTGGGCACATTTTCTACACTTATGACACCTTCGGCCAGAGCCGGAATGTTTGTGAGCTTTGGAGGATCTGCAACCCGGGGTAACTGTGTAACAGAGCGGGCAGTGGGTAGGTGTGGGCACAGAATTGTGGGCACATTCTCTACGCTTAGCACTCGAGCGGCGCATGCCCGCTCTATGAGAGTGCGCTCTGTGAGCGTTACCGGGGAGACCGTGTTTGTGTGTAGCAGTGAGCACGTGGGAGTGGGCACATTTTCTACACTTATAACACCATTGGCGTTATAGGAAACTGATAGAGCGAAATGCTTTGATGGCTCATATGTTTAGACGCTCATAAATACTCAAGCACCATCCTGTGAGCGGGAGGGTGCGAGATGCGGGTTCGCTTTCAGTATGTAAGAAAGCTGGCCGCGAGCTCGGAGAAGCCAGCAGAAAAAAATATTTTATATAGTCGGATTTGAACTCGGGTCTCTCGCACGGAAGCCTAATGTTCTGCCACTGAGCCACAGGGGCACACACAAGCTCTCAGATAGCGCGAGCATATGTTACACTTTCATATGATACAAAAATTTTAGATACACTTTCTCATTTTAATAAACTTATAGAAACAAATAAACTTTACATAAAATAAACATAAAATTACTTAAAAAGCATTGGACTACCTGCAAAAAAACAAACAAACAAACAAAAAATATTGAAATTCAGTTTATGCTGTGGAATCAAAACTGATATTGAGAATTGTGAAACCATGATATTGTTACTGTGAAGTAAAATTGAGATTTTGGTTACCCGCCCATCCATATTATTTGCTAGATAGCAGGAAAGGTTCCCAAAGTTTTACATACAGTATGATTTTTTTTTTATTGTGTTACCACAAGTAATAGACTACATTGTAACCAGAAATAAGTAGCCTATAAATGGCTGCTATTTTGCATTAGTTTATTTGTAATTGCCAGAAAGAAAGAAAGAAAGAAAGAAAGAAAGAAAGAAAGAAAGAAAGAAAGAAAGAAAGAAAGAAAGAAAGAAAGAAAGAAAGACAGACAGAAAGAAAGAAAGAAAGAAAGAAAGAAAGAAAGAAAGAAAGAAAGAAAGAAAGAAAGAGAAAGAGATGAGGTTAGGAATGAAAAGTCAGTAGGCCTATGTCGTTTCTTCATTCACTGTGACCTATACCTGCACTGGATGGCTAATTTCACATGTATTTTGTGCATTTTTAAGATACAAAATACTGTATTTGTATTTAAATATTTATTTATTTTCACAGTGTATTTTAAATACATTTCCATGTATGTATGCCCATCTCTGACCACACGAGGGAGCCCGCTAAGATTTCTAAATAAAGAAAGTGTATATTTTTGAGTCTTTTACAGTTCCAGCCAAAAGTTCTGATACACTGCATGTTTGAAATAATCTGACCCTTTACTTCAGTGCTTGAAATTTATAGAATTATTACAAATATAAAATTTATTTAAGTAATAATTAAATAGTTAATTTGGACAAGAATGAAGAAAAAGCACTCATAACGGACCCATTACTTTAAAGTATCTAGTTTTGTGATTTTAATACACTGCATAATAGTAGCCTTCTATTTTTGGATGTATGAAAGGGATAGGATGTATGAAAGGGATAGCATCCTTCTATAGGATGTGAAATCGAAATTGCATTCAAAATATAGAATAATAGTCTAAAATATAGACTGATATTTGTTAGGAATTCATACACCCTTGTTATTTAAAAAATCATATGACCCATAAGTCATTCAATAAGTAATTCATTTACACAGTAGTAAAGAAACTATGAAAAGAAGAGTAATCTTTAAAGTCCTCCACTAGAGAGGTTTACTCTTACAGTTTTTTACGATTGCTATGACAGATTTTTCAATACTTTTAACAATTTTCCAAAACTCTTAACACAGTTAGCACTACATCCGTCTGTGTAAGCTATACCATTAACACATTTCTTGTTGCTTTAACACAAAATGCATACAATTAACACAAATTTAAAATGCTTGAACTTCTTTTACACACAAGCTCAAACAAGACCAAAACAATGGATTTTTACAAATGCTTCAACACTGTATGTCAGAACAGATAACACCATGTTCTAAACCTAACCTTACAGGCTAAAGTCAAGGTAAACAGCTGTTTATATTGTGAATTGAAACACAAATATATCCCCTGTATTTTATATTATTGTTACTGAGAAACATCTGATTGAATTATGCAAATAAATAATTAGAAGATGACTTTTTTTTCTTCTTCTGGTGCTTTTTCTATTCGTATATTTTGTATTTTCACATAATAAATGGCAGCTATTGCATATTTTTGTTATCTTGCAGTAATGTCCTTTTGCAAATAAAGTCTTTAATGCAGCAATTCTGTCTCTGTCTTTTTTTTCATAAACTGTACATTCTATAAAGCTACTCTGAGATGGTCATTAATTTTTTGTATTGAATTTCTGCAGCAAAAGAAACAAAATGCATGCATTTACTAAACCGAACAAAACAAAAATGTTGAGAGGCTTCAAAAGAAACTGCAGTGCAAAACACAATCTATGATCAATACCATACTGTCTATTGTATAAGGGCAGACCTGACACATAAAATAATGCAGTTTCTGTAATTTCAGCTGATGATAGTGTTATGATTGATTAAATGTTCCTGTTGGAAGAGAACATGTGTTAGTGTTTTGAATAATTATTTGATTTTGAAACATGTTTGCAGTGTTTTGTTAGACATATTGTTGCTAGTGTATTACAGTTTTTTACAGTCGCTAGGACATATTTATCAATACTTAGGTCACTTTTTCAAAACTCTTCACACAGTGAGCACAACAGAAGTATATGTGGGCTAAACTGTGGATCATTTATCATTGCTTTGGCACAAAATGCATTCAATGACTACATCTTTCAAATTACATTAACTCTTTTCTCACTTCGACACAACAACCGCCAAAACTCTGTTTATCTACAGGCCAATTTGCACATGCTTACATACCGTTTTCAAAACTGTTAAACTTATGTTCAAAACAATAACATAATACAAAACTGAATAAGACAGCAATTTGCTCCATTTCTACAGTAATATTTTAATGAAATATATTTTAAATCTTAAAATGAAATGCTATAAAAACAATTGGACAATTGGACCAACCACAGCTTATTCTCATTGTAGATGAACATCTACACAGGTGTTACTCTTTCAATTTCATTACAAAAGGAGACAACTGCTGAATAGTTTTGTATTGTGATGTAAACATGTGATGTAAACAGGATGAGAACCTGTGGCCAAATGGAGAAGACCGAGCAGATTAGCATTACTATTATGTCTATCAGTGGATGGTGTGTATACAACTTCTACCAGAAAGACTCGGGAGATAAAATGATATAACAAGTGTAAATTTATTACAGTTTTTACCCGTTGCTTGAACACATTTTGCAAAACTTCACTCATTGTGCCAAAACTCTACACACAAGTAAACATGACACAACACTGGGAAATATACCATTCACATCTGTGTCAAATTGAAACTCTACTATCAAAACTTAAACTCTGCTATCAAAACCTAACATTCATTTGTCAAAATGTAACTCTGATGACAAAATGACACATACAGTACTTGCATCATATGCATACACTTTCAGATCAGGGGGAACACACTAGTCTACTTTATATAAAACACTGCAGTCTTTGATTTTCACTGTTTATTCAGAAGGCATATTTTCAGGAGGCACATTTTCAATCAACCAAAAATTGTCCCCGGGACGTGCACAATTGCCCTTTGGCCAATTACATTACAACCCCGTCGTCTTGTTTTGCTCAGGTCGAATCCAGCTTCATCAATGAAAATGAATTCATGAGGCTATGCAGCTCCATCCATGGCCAAGATTCTCTGTAACAAAAAACATATTACTGTACTACAGTGCTACACATACAGAACCCTCACCCCATCACACAGGTACCTGTGTAGCTCTCCGAATGGATCCATGTGGTACTGATATGGTACAGTACATATTCAGCTGCTACTGGATTTCACCAATACTGTATTGTAAATGTAAAGGACAGTTACACTTACCCGTACATATTCAGCTCGAAGTCCTTTGACCCTGACACTGTTCCTCTCAAATGGGACCCTGTAGAGCTGCTTCATGGTGATGTTGTGTTTTCCCAAGATGCGTCTGATGGTGGTGATGCTCACATGGTTTATGTTGTTGAACACTTGCCTGTCTGCAAGTATTTTCTGTCGTATCTGGTGGAGACGGATGGCATTGTCCGCCCTCACTAGGTCCACAACGGCAAGTTCCTGCTGTTGTGTGAACAGGCGTTGGCGTCCTCCCCCAGAAGGTCTTCTAGTCATTCTAGAGAAATACAACCACAAATTGTCATCGGTTTGCTTCTTTTTCTTACAGTACTTTACTGTATATACACCGTATCATCCACTGTACTGAAACATCTCAATATAAGTAATCATGGTATGTTTCACAAAAACTACCACTTTGGCTGCAAAAGGAGCATTAGCACCCTGCAATACCCTGTTTTTTTTACATGATGTGGTAATGTGATATACTGTAGTACAGTGCTGTAAATACCATCTGAGTAGAGTAGAAGGTAGAGAGGTGAAGACATACCTGTTTTCTAGTTGGAATGTTCTTATTACAGATGCCACTGTGAAGCGGCTTAGATGTGGGTGGACTCTCTGCCCAGCTTCCCTCATAGTCAGGCCATGGTTGATGACATGGTCCACCAAAGTTGCTCTTATATCATCAGAAATAGGGGTCCGTGCATGGCCTCTTCGACCTTGACCTTGACCTTGTCCTCCTCCCCCTGGAGGTAAAGGAAGGGACCATCCTGGTGGTGGTGGGGAGGATGGAGGGAAAGGACCATCTTGGAGGTGGTTGGGGAGGATGGAGGTAATTGGCGCCGTCAGTATCTGCGAACTCAGACGAATGTAAGTACCATTCTTTTATACTGAGAGTGTTAACACATGATTGGTTAGAAGTGAGTTAATACATGACGCGCTGATTGAGTCTTCCTGGCAGAACTTAACGCTAAGCTTACATTTCTACCAGAAAGACTCGGGAGATAAAATGATATAACAAGTGTAAATTTATTAATAGCTCAGCAAGCATAATTTTATAAAGTCTTTGGCGTAGGCCCCGTCCTTAGCAAGCAACGCGAGGGTAACGGAATCTGCAAATCCCCCCTGAAGATGAAGGCAGGGGCGCAGCCGACCCCCAAAGATAGGTGGAGGAATACCTCCGCCGGGACGGAGGAACACCTCCGCCGGGACGGACGAACACCTCCGCCCGGGACGGAGCCCACCCCCAAAGATAGGTGGAGGAATACCTCCGCCGGGACGGAGCCCACCCCCAAAGAACTGTAAGTAAGAGTACCCACCAGTCGTGGATCCTGCAGTTCCTGGAATGAGAAAGAAAAGTTAAAAGAATAATGTGAAAAAGGCCTCAATGGACCATAATACCAAATTACTGTGCATAGACATGATGTGATAGACAACATAAAGACAAGGTCCAAAGACCACACATAGCTATAAAGCACAAGGTCGTGATGACCACAGAGACGAAGCAGCGATGGACCACTTGACCCTGATAGGCTGCACATAAAAGCCATTGAGGCGCCAGGTCGTGATAGACCACATAAAAACAAGATCAAGCTTGACCACAAGGCCACGATGGACAGCACATAAACACAAGGTCATGCTTGACCACAAGGCCGACTCGACCACACATAACAAGGCCGCGATGGACCAACATACCTCGATGGGCACATGCAGACAAGCCATGCAGGCTACACGGCCATAATAGACCACATATAGCTGGCCACGATGGCCATTAGACGCAAAAGACCACAAACGAGACAGGCCACGATAGACCGGACGGCCATTGGACCACATAAAACCAAGGCCTCGATGAGCCACGAGGCCATAATAGCCACATATAGGACAAGGCCACGGTAGGCAACACGGCCATGGGAGACCACATAGACGAGACCGCTTAGGAGACAAGAGACAAGCCTATAAGCCACACAGAGACCACACAGAGACAAGCCTATAAGACAAGGCAACTAAGCCACACAAAACCAAGGCCTCGATGGACCACAGACCCCGATAGGCCACACACAGGACAAGGCCACGATAGGCCACACGGCCATGATATACCACACAAAACAAAGGCCGCGATGGACCACAGACCACGAATGGCCACACATAGGACAAGGCCGCAATAAGCCACAAAGCCACTAAAGGCCACACATAAACAGGCTAAACATAAACACGGCCATAAAGCCACGTGAAACCATGACCTCTAGAGGTCACTAGACCTCGATGGGCCTTGCAGGACAAGGTCACGATAGGCCACACGGCCATGGGAGACCACAGAGACGAGACCGCTTAGGAGCCACAATGGCCGCTAATGCCACACAAAAGACAAGTTTCACAAGACAAGGCCGCTAGGCCACACAAAACCAAGGCCACGATGGACCACAAGACCACGATGGGCCATAAGGACAAGGCCACAATAGGCTACACGGCCATAATCGACCACACAGAACACGGCTATGATAGCCACTCAGGACATGTCCACAAACGGCCACAAGGCCGTGATGGACCACACATAGACGGGAGACAAGACCAGACAGGCCACATGAAACGAGGCTGCAATAGCCACATGGAGACAGACCACATTATCTGCTTATCGGGTGATGCAAGCTAGAGTTCCAGCACAGATTAATTGAAACATGACACCACCACCAGTATTTGCATGAGGATTTACCTGAATCGTTACTGAAGAGGTTGCTGAGCTTCCAGAATGATTTTAGAATAATTTCTTAAATAAGACTTGAATGCAGAGGAAAACCATCTGCCCAGCATCTTGATAGCTGAAGTAGAAATGCCGCATTTGGCTGCTGTAGTGGCTGCCCCGATCCTGCAGGAATGACCGGTATGCTGGGGAGACAGCTGTAGCTTTTGAGGACAGAAACTAGATGAGTCCTGAACCAGGCTTTAGAGAGAGATGCTTCGTTAGGTAGGGAAATAGAGGGAGTGATCTGAGAATCTAGGGAGGATTTTAGGAATTTAATCATAGATAGATGGGACAAAATTAATTGCTAATTTTAGAATTTGTTAATGTGATACCAGAACTTTAGTTATTTGGAGTGCTTAAGAAAGAATAAAGAAATTAAGTGAGAACGTGAATCAGAAAAAGAAAGACCATGGCAAGATCGGAGTGTTTAGATCTGAAGTAAATTCCCCTGGGTGCATGAGCCATGAATGCTGTTAAAACATGGCTACAATCGAATATGAAAATAGAAAGAGAAGACCATTTCGAATGGAAGGCAATTAAAAGGGGGGTTAAATGGATTCCACTTTTGTAATGTTGCTGTTAAAGCATTTCAACAACTGCAAAGTTACAACGCACAAAGTCAAGCATGGAGGACTTATTTTAAAGAGATTGCTTTGTAAGGACTACAGCAACGCTGAGAGGGACTGTGCAGCATCTCTTCCGGATAAGTGGCATTGCAAACCCTAAAGTTACATAAATCCAGCTCCCAGAATATGATTTATAGCATATCGAGACAGGATGAGATAGTGAATGACTAGAAGATTACTACGCATAAGCTACATAATTCATCAACTAACCATCCGGAAATGGTGTCTACATGTTGACGCTTCTGAGTCTCTCCATCTCTGAGTAGGTTTGAACGAAGCTAAAAGTTTTGAAAATGTCTGTGAGTAATCGGAGCTGCAAAACGAGCTGTTGAAACTCCAACCCCCTGTGCCAGGGAGCAGCAGCCTGACTGGGTCCAAAGGGACAGACAAAAACAATGCACTTTACTCACACTCAAATGACAATTCCAGCATAGTAGATGAAAATATCTTTGGAGCATTCCAAGTCAAACCCCTCACACACACCCTGGGGACACTGGAGACCCACCACACATGATTTCGTGATTGTAGACTAGGAAGGAACAACCGGCCGTGATCAGGATGGGAAATAAAGGAATCCGAAAAGAAAACCGAAACATTATAAACAAATACTGCAGAAATATAAGCTTTTAAGATGTAGGGAGCCACGCCTCCAGTGATATATGGTCTAGCTGGATTGAGCAGAGCGACTCATTTACATGATCACTGTTAGAGGAGACAGGGTGATGGACAAGGGTTGCTGAAGGGCAGAGCCACCTGAAAACTAAAGTGTGTAGCTATAGCATTGCAGTGGTCAGGAATGTGCTCACGCAACCTTAATCATGAAATTGGAGACTACTGATTGCCAGATAAACATCTCAGGAATAGCATGTTCGTCTAACAAGAAGATCTGCCTTGATGTAACCGATCTTTGTTAGCACATACAACATAAGTTTTGCCACCACTTCGAACCCAAAAGGATGTTAGCAGCCACTATAGGATAATTTCTGTAAAGCGTGAATGAACGAAGCCTGAGCAGGCTCGATTTTAATTTTAATTTTATTTATTTTTATTTAATAACCACTAAATCTTAATCTTATTAATCTTATTACAATACTTACCTGAAGTAAGGTGACGGCATACCGATAAGATTCAACCTCAATCACACTTGATATTCTGTTGTTGACTTTTGAGCACAGAATCTATTTCTCAGCTGTGCAGTGTACACCTGACATTACTCTCGAGTTGCCTTTGTACGAGTGAAGTTTTATTCACGGCCGAGAGATCACTGGCCATGGCAACCAAGTGAGTCCCTTGAATAGAAAAATCTGTGAACATTTAAATCATACAGATGAGTAAATATAATGTCACTCGAGTCTTCTTGACTGTGATTTCTGGTGATTGGTTTGAATGATATAATTTAAACATAACTATTAGGTCTACTGTGTTAATCACATTGGCAAAGTCTGTGACCTTTGACCTGAGCATCCTTAGTTTGCCTACTGTACATTTACAGTTTTTTACAATCGCTATGACAGTTTTTTCAATACATTTAACAAGTTTCCTAAACTCTTAACGCACCAACACACCTAAAACACACAATTGGCAAAACGGTTAATTTCATGCTCAAAATCACACATTGTAAACTAAACTCCAAAACTAATTTTCAAAATACAATAATACACTAACACAATACACTATGTCTAACAAAACACTGCAAACATGTTTCAAAATCAAATAATTATTCAAAACACTAACACATGTTCTCTTCCAACAGGAACATTTAGTCAATCATAACACAATGACAAAAAAACACTATCATCAGCTGAAATTACAGAAACTGCATTATTTATGTGACAGGTCTGCCCTTATACAATAGACAGTATATTGTATTGATCATAGATTGTGTTTTGCACTGCAGTTTTTTTTTTTTTTTTTTTTGAAGTCTCTCTACATTTTTGTTTTGTTTGTAATGTAAATGCATGCATTTTGTTGTTGTTTTTTTGCAGCAGAAATTCAATACAACAAAATAAATGACCCTTCTTAGAGTAGCTTTATAGAATGTATGGTTTATGAAAAAAAAGAAGACAGACACAGAATTGCTGCAGTAACGGCTTTATTTGCGACAGGACATTTCTGCAAGATAACAAAAATATGCAATATAGCTGCCATTTACAGTATTACTGTATGTGAAAATACAAAATATACAAACAGAAAAGGCCATCTTCTAATCTGCCCGGTCTTCTGCATTTGTCCACATGTTCTCATCCACATCACACCTGATATCTTCCCTGGCAAGGCATCTTGGGAAGAATCGTTTACAGTAACATGCCTTATCCACACCTGGCAGTGTTCAACTGTGATGTCTTGGTATGCAGCATCTTTTGTATACAGGAGGGACATTTGGTCCTGTGGACTATGGTCAAAAACCTTTCATCTCCAGGCTGAGAAAACTCCTCAATGGGGTTGAGGAAAGGGAAGTAAGGGGCAAGGAAAATGGACATCATCCTCTGATGGGCGTCAAACCAGGCTGTGACTAGACGGGAATGGTGGAATGCCACATTGTCCCATATTTGCATAACTTCAATCAGCTGTTTCTCACTAGCAATGGAATAATGTGAAAATACAAAATATACGAACAGAAAAAGCACAAGAAGAAAAAAAAAAGAGTCATCTTCTAATTATTTGCATAATTCAATCAGCTGTTTCTCAGTAAGAATAGAATAAAATACAGGGGATATATTTGTGTTTCAATTCACAATATAAGCAGCTGTTTACCTTGACTTTAGCCTGTAAGGTTAGGTTTAGAACATGGTGTTATCTGTTCTGGCATACAGTGTTAAAGCATTGGTAAATTTGGCAGTAAAAATCCATTGTTTTTTTCTTGTTTGAGCTTGTGTGTAAAAGAAGTTTAAGCATTTTAAATTTGTGTTAATTGCATGCATTTTGTGTTAAAGCAACAAGAAATGTGTTAATAGTATAGCTTACACAGACGGATGTAGTGCTAACTGTGTTAAGAGTTTTGGAAAATTGTTAAAAGTATAGAAAAATCTGTCATAGCAATCGTAAAAAACTGTAATATCAAATACCTATTACGTAAATATTTCTATGACACATATTGGTGGATTAAAGTAGTCGCCGAGAACAGTTGTGTTACAGCGATTGTACAATATTTCTGTTACTGAAGAACTTAAATGTAAGTATTAAAAGATCTTGATGATATGAATAAAAAAAATTAAAAAAAATTAAGTGTGGAACAGTTTAAAGAATTATCAGCACTGTAAATGTATAATTTATTTCCTTTGTATTATATACTCCTGCAACATAGGCCTACCCATATAAGCCCAACATCCTTCATAACCATGACTACTAATGCATAACGTCCAATGACAACTTGCTTCCTTTGGGGTCAGCTTCTTTCTTTATGATATGGTCATATATTTACATGTATCATTTTCAAATTTTTATTTTTTTATTTTTATTTTTAAATAAAAGTTAAAAATAAGTTATAATTTAACGGCATTAATTGCTGTTGTTTAATGTTTGAAAACGAGCTGAGATATACATAAAATAATATTCCCCCTATTGATTGGTTGAAGTCTGCAATCATCTAGGTATAAGTCGAGATCTTCCCGGCGGTCGGGAAGTGATTGACAAAACATCTCCAGTCCATAAATGCCGAAGCAATACCAAATTCAGAAAAGCGTAAAACAAGTTGGATAGGTAGGCCTAGGCTACTGCTCCTTTAAGACGGAGTGCACTCTCACGATGGTGAGTGAGCAGATGAGGAGCACGAGCTGTAATATATGGCGCATTTAAAGACGATTAATATCTAAGTTGCTCTTAAGCTTGTTTTAATTTTATTCCTTTTTTTTTTTTTTTTTTAATGAAAACTACCACGTCACACAGTCACCATTTAAACTTTACCGCTGATGAAGGGAACAGTAGAGTATCAAGTTATAATACTTACCTGAATGAAGTTTAATCATAGTAATGGGGACATGTAAACAGTGGCCGCTGAAGCGCCTACCAACGTAAAACCTTGAAGTGGAACTTGAACTTGAAAAAACCCTGAGTGGAAATCGTCTCTCATGAGATTTCAAGCTGCCACGCGCTTGTTTTCTACACAAGTGTGTCGCACTCGCGCACCGCGAAAGTTGCTGAGATCTAATCAACGATATTTGACTTGTGTTGTTATGGTTGGAATCGAAACGCGAGAGAGCGAACGCCGGCGTCGGTTTCTGCGAACCCAAAGGGAGCGTAATTGGCGCCGTCAGTATCTGCGAACTCAGACGAATGTAAGTACCATTCTTTTATACTGAGAGTGTTAACACATGATTGGTTAGAAGTGAGTTAATACATGACGCGCTGATTGAGTCTTCCTGGCAGAACTTAACGCTAAGCTTACATTTCTTGTATTTTGGAATTACTCACTGCAAAAAAATTTAAATAAAAATAAAAGACATAAAATATATTGAAGCATTCTGCATCATGTCTGATTCATTCCAGTAACATACACTCACCTAAAGGATTATTAGGAACACCTGTTCAATTTCTCATTAATGCAATTATCTAATCAACCAATCACATGGCAGTTGCTTCAATGCATTTAGGGGTGTGGTCCTGGTCAAGACAATCTCCTGAACTCCAAACTGAATGTCAGAATGGGAAAGAAACAGTAACGTGCGGTGAAATCTTGTCATGGGTAGGCTGTGACCTATCAATGTGGCATATATGTTCATCACTTTTTCCATGGTGGAATTCCAAATATTAGCACTTTTTCCAAATTGGATAAATGAAGCAACAATTCAGCTCTTACTATTGTGTAGTTTGTATTAATGCCATGGTTCAACAAATAATGTAAAGGTTAAATAATAATTCACTTAGACTTTATAAGAAGCAATTGCGACTTTATTTCACACAATTCTGACTTTATATCTTGCTATTCTGACTTTATAACATGCAATTGCGAATTTATTTCACGCAATTGCGACTTTATTTCACGCAATTCTGACTTTATATCTCACAATTCTGAGAAATAATGACATAATTGCGAGATGTAAACTCTCAATTGTGAGATACAAAGTCGCAAAATGTTTTATTCTGTGGCGGAAACAAGCTTCCATACCTCCTGGCCTCTTCCTCCCACCCATCCTCCCAGACGCATAGCTACCATTACGGTAGGGCCGGCCGGGCCAAGCTATCGGTAGGCGCCATAGACTGTAAAAAATAGGTAGGCGCCGGCGGTGCTGCGGTAGCCTACCTGAGAAAACGTTTTGGAAAAGACGGGCTATGGACCCAACCAACTCTATAGGAGGGGAGGGGAGAACTCCCTCACATGGTACAATCTATGCAGAGGCTGCGCGCTGCGGTGTCAGAATACGGAACGTGTGTAGCCTAATGTAACTACAACTAATGTGACAAATGTGGAAAAAAAAAGAAAAAAAAATCCTCAACCGGCCTAAAAGTGATGCGGCCCACTGGGAATTCTCCCGATTCTCCCGATTACCCACCCCGGGCCTGTTGACAGCCAACGCTAGGCGCCGCTAGATGCTAAGTATCGGGAAGCGCGGATTGAGTGTGAGCGAGTGGATCACGTGACATGAAGCAAGCTCGGTCTCTGCCTCAATGTTGATAATTCAAGACAGCATGAGAACTGACTGCGCATGCGCAAATCTACGTAAACTACGTTCTATGGACCAAAGAGGCACTGCTAACCTCTGCCTCAATGGCCATGGACTTGAATTTCCTACATGAAACAATGGTTTTAGGAGCAAACAATGGCAAAATGAGTATATTATATGTGTATTCCTGAACATTTTTGTTACAAAAATTTATATTTGGAATAAAATAAATGCAATTAATAATGTGGTGAATTAATAAAGCTCTTGGAATTAATAAATGTAATGTCAACATTTCCTTTGGTGAGGCACTGCCTACCCTGCCTACCCTGACTGCACGTCCCTGGAAAGAAAGGTGATTTAAGCAATTTTGAGCGTGGCATGGTTGTTGGTGCCAGACGGGCCGGTCTGAGTATTTCACAATCTGCTCAGTTACTGGGATTTTCACGCACAACCATTTCTAGGGTTTACAAAGAATGGTGTGAAAAGGGAAAAACATCCAGTATGCGGCAGTCCTGTGGGCGAAAATGCCTTGTTGATGCTAGAGGTCAGAGGAGAATGGGCCGACTGATTCAAGCTGATAGAAGAGCAACTTTGACTAAAATAACCACTCGTTACAACCGAGGTATGCAGCAAAGCATTTGTGAAGCCACAACACGCACAACCTTGAGGCGGATGGGTTACAACAGCAGAAGACCCCACCGGGTACCACTCATCTCCACTACAAATAGGAAAAAGAGGCTACAATTTGCACGAGCTCACCAAAATTGGACAGTTGAAGACTGGAAAAATGTTGCCTGGTCTGATGAGTCTCGATTTCTGTTGAGACATTCGGATGTTAGAGTCAGAATTTGGCGTAAACAGAATGAGAACATGGATCCATCATGCCTTGTTACCACTGTGCAGGCTGGTGGTGGTGGTGTAATGGTGTGGGGGGTGTTTTCTTGGCACACTTTAGGCCCCTTAATGCCAATTGGACATCGTTTAAATGCCACGGCCTACCTGAGCGTTGTTTCTGACCATGTCCATCCCTTTATGACCACCATGTACCCATCCTCTGATGGCTACTTCAAGGCAGGATAATGCACCATGTCACAAAGCTCGAATCATTTCAAATTGGTTTCTTGAACATGACAATGAGTTCACTGTACTAAAATGGCCCCCACAGTCACCAGATCTCAACCCAATAGAGCATCTTTGGGATATGGTGGAACGGGAGCTTCGTGCCCTGGATGTGCATCCCACAAATCTCCATCAACTGCAAGATGCTATCCTATCAATATGGGCCAACATTTCTAAAGAATGCTTTCAGCACCTTGTTGAATCAATGCCACGTAGAATTAAGGCAGTTCTGAAGGCGAAAGGGGGTCAAACACAGTATTAGTATGGTGTTCCTAATTATCCTTTAGGTGAGTGTATATTGCAGTGAAATATGAACAGAGATGTGTCCTTGTTTTACACAAGAAAACATTGTATAATGTCACATGTTGTTAGTGTTTTTTGGGTCATTGTTTTGTGGGTGACAAAGTGTGTTTGTTGGCTGTCAACCTTTGCTAGTGTTGTGGAAGAATGTGTTGATTTGAGACATGTATGAAGTGATTTGGTAGTTTTAGTGCATTTTGAATGTGAAATGAACTGCTGTGCCGAGCTGAAAGTTGGTTGGGAGAACTGTGTGAAGAGTTTTGAAAAAGTGATCTAAGGATTGAAAAATGTGTCCTAGCGACTCTAAAAAACTGTATTGTATTTTGAAAATTAGTTTTGGAGTTTAGTTTACAATGTGTGATTTTGAGCATGAAATTAACCATTTTGTCAATTGTGTGTTTGCGGTGTGTTGGTGCGTTAAGAGTTTAGGAAACTTGTTAAATGTATTGAATAAACTGTCATAGTGATTGTAAAAGTCTGTAAGCAATTCAGAAACATATGATTCTGATTAATTCAATACACACACACACAAAAAGCTACCATTAAATGAAACTGTTACCTTTAGGTTGGTTATCAAGAAAGTGAATTTATGAAGGCATCAGACCTAATTTGTCATAACATGTGTTGCTATTAATAATTTAGTTGAAATAAAATATTTAATACACTCTCAGAAAATAAAGTACATAATTGTACCTTTAGGGGTACAATGGCTTGTCACTGGGGCTGTACCCTCAAGGGTACAATATTGTACCTTAACCTTTAAAAGAAACGGTACATATATGTACCTTTTAATGCTTTTTGACCCTCAGAAAGGTACATATATGTACCTTGAGGTCCAATAATAAGCCCTATGGGGTACGTTAGTGTAGATTGTACCTTGGGGGACAGAAATGGACTCCTATACTGTATCCCTATTTCTGACAGTGTACAAATATACAAAGCTCAAGACTGCAGTTAACTAAATTATGCCAGGTAATTAGTTGGTGCTGATGCTGATCTAAGCTTGCAGCTGTTTGTTCGAACTCCTTATGGTCCATGTTAGCAGTTGGCATGATCAGAAATAAATGTAGCTTTGACAGCGGAAACCAGATAGAGGAATGTGGGTGTCCGGTTTAGACGCTTTTCACGTGTCAGGACAGGAGTCTTTTGAATGGGGCCACTGCACCCAAGTGTCATAATTCAGGACCTTGTATGGAACACGATGACTGTCTTGATAAAAAAAAGTATTAAACATTTTTCCTTCATACATGATAAACAAAATAATCAAACATTTATGGCTTAAAGAAAATGTAGATTGAAAACATTGTTCTTTCTATTGCAACCTTATGCAGCTGAATTATTCAGTTTGTGGATCATTTAAAATGTTAACTTTGATTAAAAAAGTTAGAAATTATAACAAAGCAAAATTATTTATATTTATCAAGTCTAAATGAGGGCAGATCAATGAGTTTTGACATTTCACGTGTTAAAACATTTAATGCACTTTTCTTTAATTTGTCAAATGTATTTTTTAGAACTCAAAACACAATAAATGCTGTGTGTAAATCATGTTCTGCTTTATCTGTTTATTTAGGAGCTTGTAAGAATTGAGAAATTAGAAAATTCCGGACAGTCTGGTTGAGGAGCGACCAGACCCTGAGAAGACAGGATCTTGCTGGAAATTACCATTTGAACTCACCATTTGAGACGCAAAGTCTCACCTCAGAATACACCTCTCCCCCTCTTCCCCACTCCCCCTCTCTCATGCTGAGACCACATGAAAATTACCTAAAAATACACATGGTTTAATGTGAATAATTATCATTGAGTATTATACATGTTTGGTATCATTTGAAATATCTCAGTGCGACTGGTACAAATGTCTCATTTCCAAATAAGTAAAACCAAAGGTAATAAGGTTTTTAAGAGTTTAGAGATAACTGGCACACAAAGGAAGGTGGTCTCCTGGCAAATGGTCTCATACCCTCAAAAGGTGTAACCTCTGAATGCAAATTCCCATTGTTAGCACATGTTTCCATGTGAAAGAGGTTCTGTCTATATAATGGAATGCAGCAAAGGGCTCTGCGCCTTTTTGTAACTCAAGTTGGCCCATGATGTTAAGAGCGACCAAAACTCTTAGCACCATGTATTTCTTAATGTTGGGTTCGCATCTCTTCTCTTTATTCCAGAGCATTTGATGTTTTGTATCGATTATCTGAAATTGATTATGAAATTGGCGTGATACATTTACCTGACATAATAAATTGTTACATTTGATTATTCCAACTGACTTTGGCATTATTTTCATTAAAGAGTTAAAAATAATAGACAAACATTCGCTCACATTTAATGATGCAGATATCATTAAAACCTTTTCATTTATGGAGTCAGATGAAATAACGAGAGAATACATATTCAAATGTATTGCATTTAATCAAAAAATACTTTGCCTCGAGAAAAAGACAGCCAAAAGTTCTGATACACTGCATGTCTGAAATAATCTGACCCTTTGATCTAAAGATGTATACTTCAGTGCTTGAAATTTAGACTTATTACAAATATAAAATTAATTTAAGAAATAATTAAATCCCGGTAGTTAATTTGGACAAGAGTGAAGAAAAAGCACTCATAACGGACCCATTACTTTAAAGAATCTAGTTTTGTGATCTTAATACACTGCATAATAATCTTCTTTTTTTTGTCTTTTTGTCTTTTTTTTTTTGTCTTTACTGTTATTCTAAAATGTGGTCTAAATGTATCAGTCAACAGTATGACTGGTTTTTAATTGGTCTATATTGAATTTTCTTAAACATTTTCATGTTAAAGTGAAAAAATGTAAATGATGGCATTCTAAAATATAGACATTTGTAAGGAATTCATGCAGCCTTGTTATATAAACAAATCATATGACCCATGAGTCATAATAAGTAATTAATTTACACTGCAGCATTAAATAAACTAAAGAAGAGTAATCTTTAAAGTCCTCCACTAGAGAGGTTTGCTCTTAAGCAATTCAGCAACATATGATTCTGATTAATTCAATACACAAAAAAATAAGCTACCATTAAATGAAACTGTTACCTTTAGGTTGGTTATCAAGAAAGTGAATTTATGAAGGCATCAGACCTAATTTGTCATAATGTGTTGCTATTAATAATTTATTTGTAATAAATGATTTAATTTACAAATATACAAAGCTCAAGACTGCAGTTAACTAAATTATGCCAGGTAATTAGTTGGTGTTGATCTAAGCTTGCAGCTGTTTGTTCGAACTCCTTATGGTCCATGTTAGCAGTTGGCATGGTCAGAAATAAATGTAGCTTTGACAGCGGAAACCAGATAGAGGAATGTGGGTGTCCGGTTTAGACGCTTTTCACGTGTCAAGACAGGAGTCTTTTGAATGGGGTCACTGCAGCCAAGTGTCATAATTCAGGACCTTGTATGGAACATGACCAATATAAGCAAACGGATGTCTTGATGACTGTCTTGATAAAATAAAATAAAGTATTAAACATTTTTCCTTCAAACATGATAAACAAAGTAATAAAACATTTATGGCTTAAAGAAAATGTAGACTGAAAAGATTGTTCTTTCTATTGCAACCTTATGCAGCTGAATTATTCAGTTTGTGGATCATTTAAAATGTTAACTTTGATTTAAAAAGTTTGAAATGGTAACAAAGTAAAATCATTTATATGTATCAACTAGGCGGTTCCATGAGTTTTGACATTTAACGTGTTAAAACATTGAATGACACTTTTCTTTAATTTGTAAAATGTATTTTTTAGAACTCAAAACACAATAAATGCTGTGTGTAAATCATGTTCTGCTTTATCTGTTTATTTTTTAGCTAAACACTATATCCCCTGAAGGTATTTAGGGCTGTGAGTGATGAGAAACTTGATAGTTGTTGGCTGTTTGTGGCTATCAATTATTGCTGTAGAGAAGCCTCGATGAGCTGCTGAACTCAGACTATTTACAGTTTCACAATGAGAGCTATTCCAAAACAGTTTAAAACACAGCAGGTGTGAAGTTGTCAACCTCTCATCTTAATGTGTTTTAAATGTTAAAGAGTCTTTGAAGCCAAGCTGCCTTGCATACTTCTCTAATGTTTTGGCACATTACTGACAGTACTTTCATACAGTTCATTCACTCTGAGGGCTGCAATGCAATGTAGGCCTGAATATACTTTACATACACAACTATGTACAGGTCATTCAAAATACTGTCCCTTACAAACATCTTGCCACTACCATACATTTAGAATGTCTCATTTCTCCACTTTTTGTCTCATATAAAGAAAAAAAGTGACTACATTTTAATTTAGTTTCAGGCAGGGTTGTAACCATTACTGACATCGACAACATTCAGAAGAGCATTTGATTTTTAAACATATTTTTTTCCCTTATATTTTCTATAGGATTGTTTACCATAATTGAACAAGGATTGACCCCACCCTCTGAATTCCTTTTGAGCCACTTACATCGCACAGGCATAAATGACCATATCTTCATTGGTCATTTAGATATGTAAAGCATACTGTATATGGAAATGAACCTGGACATTCTATCCGTCGAAAAATCTCAAAATCGGCAAAATGGACATACGCGGTTTTCATCGGACAGCGACGAATATATAACATGTCCTGTAAGAGAAATGACCAAGAGAGCAAGTATATATAGAACATGTTTCTGTAGACTGTTTGGCTCGGACTAGACTGAGCTGCAGGGCACAACAGAGCAGTCGTCACGGTTGGCATTTGGCAACATTTGCAGGAACGTGCAAATAGGATGCCAAGCAAGTTTTGAAACATTAAGGAAATGGCTTTGAATGCGGTAAAGACCTTAAAGCATAGCAGATTTAATTTCTTCAATAACATCCGACTTTTGCATGGAATGACAAATGTAATTTATTACTCAAAGCCAATTAGAATTGAATGCATGATGGAAATTGGCTACTAAAAATGTACGACTACTAATTGGCAGTATATATATTGAACATTTATCTAACTGTACTAATATATATATATATATATATATATATATATATATATATATATATATATATATATATATATATATATATATATATATATATATATATATATTGGGTTTTTTTTCAATTTCTTTATAGAAACATGACATTTATTGAATATAAACATCATTATTGCCCATGCAGGAAAAATATACCATTTATGATTAATGCCTTTAAGTGGTGTATGGGGAATGTTGACACAGCAAACTTTTTTTTAATGTTTTTTATTTATGAATGGTTTAAGCAATATTTTAAGCAAGTAAGTCTATTGTGGAAATGTATATAGTAAAAGCTCAAAAATGGAAAAATTAACATAGGCTAACTAGAATTTCAGGAAAATCTACAAAGAAAATGTCAGTGGTACATGCCCACGCAAACTTGTTCTGGGTGCTTGCAATAGTGTTACTATCCAGTTGCTAAGGTGTCTTCAGTGGTTGTTAGCACATTGCTATGCTGTTTCTAGAGTGTGCTGGGTGATTGCTATGTGATTAAGTACTGGCCCAAGTCAAATGAGCCCACCCCAAAGTCTCTATGAGATTCATTAGATCTGGCTCGGGCCCATCCTTCATTGCAAGTTTAAGGGGTATATTGTACTGTTTTATTTATTTTGAAAAGTTTTAAATATGAGCCATTGTTTTGAACTTGAACATTTTTAGTTATTGATTTGTATAAAATAACAACATGTACAACAGAAACAAATGATAAAAGTTTGTATTTGTGTTTATGTGTGAGTATGAGAAATCGATGTAACGTAAGAACAAATTTTCAGTTAAACTTTTCAGGTCACTGATATAGTTGAGCATTGCCTTAAGTTGCCTGGCCTTTAGATTTACTCTAATTTACTCAATGACTGATACAAAAAAAAAAAAAAATCATAAAGAGATGTTTAAATGTGGCAAAAAGGTGTTTGAAACTAACATAGATAACATTGCTAGACAAAAAGCTTTTATGCAGAAGGGCTTGTCCTCTGTCCCATGACTCTGCTCAAATTATGGGAGTAACTTCTGTTACACTGTAAACAATCAGCGAAAAGTTTGCTCTGTGAATGCAATAATATGCATTTTCAAAAACTGTGTACAATGAGATGATATTATTCTACTCACCCTTCAACCATCAAACATTAAAAGTACATTTTTAAATATTTCAATAATAAAATATTTCATTGTAGTAACATATCTATGTATTGTGTAACATATGTTGCCTTTATCAAAAATGTTCATTAACTGGAACATTAAGTGATAATATTTCAGTGATTTCTGTAATTTTGACAGACAATAAATATTGTGTTTCCTGCTTTAGAAGCATTCCAGTAAACACTGCTCATAAAATCAGAAGTGAAAAGGGTATATTTTAATACATCTGTGAAAATAAACCTGGAAGGAAATGTGAGGATTTGTGGAGAAAAACAAGAGATTCTTAGTGCATTTTAGTGAATTATTCATGGTTATTTAATAAATCGAGGGAGCAGACCACAAATGTGCAGTATATGTTGTCTTTATTCTTACTGTTACAGTGTAATACAAAAGAAAAAAACATAAAAGAGCTCTTGCCATAGATATTCTTGTTACACCATGTCATCCTCAACTGACAGATAAATATTATTTGTAGCACAACCTTATGATTTGAAATGATTTGTTTCAGTGTTTTTGAGTGGAACTTCTCCAAACCATAAGTGCCTCCCATAATCTAAAAAGTAGTAGGCTTATTAGGAAAAAGGTGCATAGCCTTTGTAACAAATAACCTCTGCCATAGGAATACACACACATGCATCCACTAGTAGTCTATATGGCCATTAGTATGTTCATTCTTAGGAAAAATGTTTTTAAACAGTACCCGATTAGGGTCTCTTGGCTTGTAACAATAGCAGAACCCTTTTTGGTGCTAAATATAACTATGTTTGCAACTCTTTTTTCCCCATAAAGAATTATGTTTTGAACTGTGCTATAAAGGACCTTAATGGTGTAATAAGCAATATATTGTTTTAAGCAATAAGCCCCAAGAAGCCATGGTTTACAGTGAATTTAGAACAGCTAAGGGTCGTTGTTAAATCAACTAAAACATTCTGATCTTATTGCCTTTATAAAACTGTTATTTTGCATACCTGGCAAGGTTTCATAAAATAAACATGCAGACACAAAAATGTAAAGCTATTGATAAACAAAATATTCTTCTGCCGCAATGTAGTTCTTCAGAAGTTGAATGGTTGCCAAGCAACTGACAGACGCTGCAGCACAACACAAGACAGTGGTGCAGTAATACTGATGTAATGAGGCCACAGGTATGGTTGTTGTATAGTAATTTACAAACGGCTTCGAACATGGCTCAACCAATCATAATCAAAGACCGGAACTATCCATTTTGTAAAGAGCTTTTAGAATAATACTTTATTTTTTATTGATATTTTTTTATTATTATTTTTTGATAATGTTTTGATAACATCTTCAAAATCCTCAATAATGTCTTTACATCCTTCATTATGTGTGTATTTTGGTATAAGTGCAGTGCAGATGATAAGGTTGTTGGTCATCTCTCTGGGTAGAAATACACCTGTTTTTTTTTGTCTTTGCATCTCTTCCATTGAGCAGTTATTGTTATGATAGCCAGAAGAAGCAAATGTAAAATGACAGTATGTGAACCCTTCATGCTGAAATATCCCAAACAGTTGCCTCAATGTTGAAAGCCCAAAATTCTCTGGAATGTAATGCTGTAGCATTTAGATTTGCATTTTTTTATTACTACAATAGCCAAACCCATTATTTATAAGAGGATGTCCATATATTTCTGGTCAAGTGTAGATTTTCCAGGCATGCAAGCAAAATTTTTTTGATGTCTTCTTTTTGTGAAGTTTTGCTGCTACAACATTGTAATTTTCCCACCCACAAAAATGAATAAAGATTAAATCTATTCACTTATACACTTCCAATGAAAGTGTGCTTTAATGATTTTCATTATTTGTAACTTCACCATTATAACACAAGTATAACATTCAAGCTGTATTTATATACTGTACCTGGTAGACAGACAGAAAGTCCACTGGAGAGTTCCTAGTCACTGCACCCAGTCAAATCAAGAATGTCTGTTTTAACCAGTCTGAGGATTCTGTTGCATTTTATTTGAAATGTTCACAAAAATACATAACATAATAAACTGATTACAAATTATCATTGTGTCATTCCATCATAACTAAACTTTTAATTTAGGCAAGCTAATTAATTTCCCTGATCATGTTCACAGTGTGTATATCTATTGGTTGTATAAGCTGAAGTTTGTTCAGCAATGTACATAAAATCCTAAAGCATTCTTTTGCCTTTTAAAAACAATGTATAAGAAAATGAAACACCAACATGAGTATATTCCTGTATGTGTCTAAAGAAAAGAAAGTGTTTTCTAGGCACATGTTTTTGCTAGAGTGGTAGATGAACTAAAAACACTTTACCATTTACCTTGGCCTCAAGTAACATCAGGTAATTTACCATCATGCAAGTCCATCAGTCCAATGTCCGCTTAATAGTCCTACTGATTACATTTCTTTCACGTGTCATGTTCAGACACTCACTTGATGCTTGTTGATTTAGCTATTAAAAGACCCACTGAATATTTACATGACCCTTGATATTGTAATTACGAACAATAACTCAGAATTGATATTAAAATACATATTTTGTGTGGGTCCCATTATATTGTTAGTCTTAGCCTTGCAGTTCAGTGCAAACTCACTAAGGGTCTGTGTGCAGAGTTATTTACACCATGCCTATTCCTTGTCGCATTCAGCATTTGTGCAGGAAGGTACCTCACAAAACTGGCATCATAATGGTTTGGTGATCTACAACAGGATAGAGAGAGCTTTGGTGATAACTAAGCAAATATTTGATTACTGCAATTCTAATTTCTCGCTAGAAATGACAAGTAGACAACATAGATTTACACACAAACTGACCACCAACTGCGACTTTCAGACATTATTTTAATTTTTTTTTAGCTCAACTGTCACAGAATGGAACACAGGATTGTGGGATATCAAAGGCAGAGAAGGATACATCTATGCTGCAGTTCAAAAATTGATCAGATGAAGGTATCCATTACAGTTCCCCTGTACTTTCCCAAGTGTTCTGTTGCCATGGTTACTAATTACCTGCACCTGGTTCTCATCAAGACACTAATCAGCTCCCCTCCTAAAGGTACACACACTCACTCAGTCTTATGGTGCGTTCACACCGGACGCGAATTGCGCGTCAGGCGCGAGTGATTTCAATGTTAAGTCAATGCAAAGACGCGTTACGCGCGTAAAAAATTCCTGCGGCGCGAATGAGGCGTAGAGCGCGGCGCGGTAGACGCGAATACGCCTCATTCGCGCGTCAAGTTCGCGCGAATGGCGCGAACTGAGCGTCTGGCGCGTTAAGCGCGTTACGCGCGAATGTTTTATGTAGTGCTTTTTGTGCATTCTCGTGTTTGACGCGAATTCGCGTCTGCCGCCCGAGTTGAAAAATCTGAACTTCTGCGTCAATTCGCGCCGCGTTAACCAATCAGGAGCCTGCTTGCTGCTGTCACGTGGTGAAGTGACAGTTTATAATGTTATTTTATGTTTGGCCTCAATCAATTATTTTGTAATATGACTAAAATGCACAACAAAGCAAATCTTTCACATAAAAACTCGATTTCAATATATGAGAGATACTCATTTTGTATTGAATGCTATTTATTCCATATCTATTCTAGATTATATGAAACATAATTATTCTAATGTAAAGACAACAAACACAATTTAGTGTATAAAAACAAAAATCACAGGACAGGTTTCACTTTTGGAGGCTGGCTCCATTTATTATCAAAACAAAAATAAATGACAGATTAGGTGGGTGCGGGCGAGGGTGAACCTCGCGCCGGGCTGTAGAGCGCGGGCTCAACAGGCAGCGACCTTATACGGCCTACGCTGTCCTCGTCAGCGTCCTCACCGTTAGGTCCACCAAACCTAGCTCCTGGAGCAAATTGTGAAACTCCTGAAACCCTCCGGAGGGTCTGGTGGACCCGAGTACAGCGACGACGTCCCCTACGCAGCTGTTTCTGCTCTCCAGAGCATATACGAGCGGTGACTCTCTCGATTAATGCTAATGCTAATGCTCGATAAACATCTAAAAAAAGATGGCCGCCAAAACTTTCACCTCTGACGCGCGTAAATTTCGCTTCAAACTTTAGTTTTTACGCGCGTTGGACACGCGAATTAACACAAAGTGGTCAAGCGTCAAACTAGACGCGGCAGGCGCGAATTTGACGCGCTATTTGCGTCCGGTGTGAACGCAGCATTATAGTATAGGTATGTCAGAAATGAGTGTTTTAGAAAAGAAAATGAAGACTCAAAAATATTATGAGTATGGTGTATTATAAAAAAAACTAAACAATATACAAAATATGATATATAAACTTTCTTTTAGTTTATGTAATAGACAGGTATATAGGCTAGCACTATACCAAATCAAACCCGAGTGTGCATTTTATTTTATTTTTTTATCCGCAGAGTTAGCTGTCTTGTAAACATATCGAAGTATGACTGAAACAACATGATCGGAACTGTTTTTTTGGATGTGTTTGTTGTTTACAATTTACATGCAAATGTTGTACACCTCCCCCAAATGACCAACTTCTAAAAACAAATTTATAGTTGTCTTTATAAAGAAATGCTCGCTTATATGTAGCCTTGGAGCCGCTGCTATGACACAAACGCTTCCAGTGTGAAAAGGTTGCAGTGTGAAATGGCCGTTAGGCTACGTTCACACTGTCAGTCAAAATCCAAAAAAAGTCAAAAATTTCTCATGTCCACACTGTGTATCGCAACAGTTCAAATCTTATTTGTGTGTCCATGACGCTCTTTCATTTTCCGGATAGTATAGTATTTCAAACCACATATGAATGTAGCTCGAAACTGATTTGTAAAAAATGTGTGTGATTTTTGGCTGATCACACTTATCATCTCATCATCTAATCGGATTTCAATCGATATGCACAAAAATCGGATTTGGACTGACAGTCTGAACATAGCCTTATTTCTGGCCTCATCAAGCACTCAGACTTCCTTACCTGCAAACTTACAGTACCTTGTGGATTTATCTCCCATGTAGCCTATATATTGTCCTGCGATCACCTGTGTGGATCTGTAATCCTGTGTCTGTGCATGCTGCTCGGGACCTAGTAAGATAAGAAATCCCAAGTTATTTATCTGAATATTACATTGAACTGTTCTTCTTCAAGTTTACTTGCCTGTTTCACCTGTCCCTGCACATACTGTTCAATAAATTAAAAACTAATTACCTGAAACTGAGTTATACCACTCCTTGTCTCTTGAGCAAGGTAAATCCTGACTGAAGGCCAGAACTCTTACAACAAGTACCTTGCAGGAACCGGTATGACTCCAAAATCACTCCTCACGCCTGCCCCTGAGTTTCCAGAGTCCGTTTCAGCCCTGGAGCTCATCCCAGAGTCTGTTACAGTCCCAGAGCTCAGCCTAGAGTTCTCTTCATCCTCCAGTTTGGACACCAAATTGACTCCAGCACAGAGAGGGAGGCATTTGGGGCTGGCATCCAAGTTGGCGGATGTCGGTTCGTGCGTCTATGAAAATGTTACTGGTGGTCCCAGAGCTCCCCAGTCAGGTGGTCCCAAAGCTCCCCAGACCAGTGATCCCAGAGCTCTCCAGTCCAGTAGTCCCTAGTCTAGTGATCACAAGTCCAGTTGTCCTAGTGGTCACGAGTCAGGTTGTCCCGAGTCTGGTGGTCCCGAGTTCAGTGGTCACAGAGGTACTTCCACCGTTGGCTGTTCTTCCTGTGATGGCAACTGCCTTCTCCAACTCCTCTCGAGGTGGCAGCAACGCTACAGCTCCTGCCAAGGTGGTTATCAACTCTCAGAAAAGTTATTTTCGTGGCAACAGAAAAATATCTTTCTTACTGGGTACAGTTACTACTCATAGCATGTAGCTGTGATCGCATTGTCAAAGGGACTTTGTTTTGCAAGCAGTGACCACAGAATCATTACAAAGGTGAATGTTCACAAAAGTTTTATTTAACTTAATCATGAAAATTAATTTAATTTAATTAATCTTAATTTAAAGCACCCTGTTATCAAGGGGTCTGCCGCTTAGACTTAACCTCTGTTAAACCTTAGTTAAATGTGGGATACTTGCAATGCCTTAGTCGTTGAACCAGCATCCAGATGCTGTCTTGCAATGGAACATGGAACATGTCCTTAATGTGTTGAGGCCCTCCATGAGGAGTCCCACGGTGTTGCAGAGTCCCAAAGTGAGGTCCCACGGCATTGCGGTTGGACCGGGTGGCTCCACTCTTTTCCAACACTCATTAAAGGGTTCTACTTTAAGTTTACTTGCATGTTTCTGTTTCTGCACATACTGTTCAACAAATTATCTGAAACACTTTACACCTTTTTCTAATTTCTTGAGTCTGGTAAATCCTGACAGTATCTCAGGAGACACAAAGTGAAGCTAATATTGGAATTGGACGTGGCTTGATTCCTTCCCACCTTGGAATGCAACTTCAGAAGGCAGCGTTTTTAAGATTTCATTCGCAGCCACTGACTCTGCACCTGTCTTTTGGATTAGGCAGGATTTTCACACGATTATTTTTGGTCAATATTGAAATCATGATTATTTAACATGATTATCGGTGGGCGAAATGATCAAAGGCTTATTCCATGATATGAGTAATTTTAATTATCAGTGAAATTTCACAAAACAATTACATTAGACAAGTAAACATTCAGCAATTCAAAAATAACAAAGAAGCTAATTACAAACAAAACAGACAACTAAATATAATGGAACAAAAATACAAATGAAATAGTGTTTTAAGTATTTCAGGAAGATGTACTAATGATGGTATTCAGTTAAGTAATAGCCTACAACAACAAAAAATGAATATTCAAAAGTAAAATAACACTGCATAGTCTCATTGTACACATTAAATATAGATGAAGCCTTATTAAAGCTAATTAAGTTATTCAGTCAAGATCAGTGATTGATTTTCCTTTGTCATTTGTTGTTTGATTATCATTAATGACAGACTGCAGCAGGTATATTAGGCTGCTGTCAAATTAAGAACTAATGTACGGATCCAATATACTGTTACACATGTGTTTTCTTTCTCAGCTGTGAACGTTTACTTAAGACATAACCCCTTTTGTTTACTTGAATACTCTCCAAAAATAAATGTTTGTGTATACGTGTTTAGGCTCGTATCCGAAGCCATTTGCTTATCCGTGTTGAGCTCCGACTCGGAGCGCGAACAATGAAATGCGCTTTTTAATGTGCTTTTAATAACACTGTTTAATATCAAACATGTAATAATAATAATAATTTGTTATATTTATATAGCGCTTTTCTGGGTACTCAAAGCGCTTTACATGGAAGGGGGAATCTCCTCAACCCCCACCAATGTGCAGCATCCACCTGGATGATGCGACGGCAGCCATACTGCGCCAGAACGCCCACCACACACCAGCTTATTGGTGGAGAGGAGACAGGGTGATGAAGCCAATCAGTATATGGGGATGATTAGGAGGCCCTGATGGATAGAGGTCAATGGGCAAATTTGGCCAGGATGCCGGGGTTACACCCATACTCTTTTTCGAAGGACATCCTGGGATTTTTAATGACCACAGAGAGTCAGGACCTCGGTTTAACGTCTCATCCGAAGGACGGACGTACCGCAGTTTAGTAAGAGTAGACTGCATTTTACAACACAAACTTATCTGGCTAATTTGGATGTTAAGTTGGGCTTTTAGAGAGAAATGCAAGTGCACCACAGTGAAAGATTTGAACTAGGTCCATGTAAAAGCAACTTCTGTCTCCACCTTAAAAGGGATGATTATCAGCCCATGACCTAGACACACATGAAAGACAATACTTATTACACTCAAGAGAACCACCAAAGAGAAAATGTCAACAAAACTACTTCTCACTGGCAACAACCTTTCCCTAACTAGCTTACTACTTGTTTGATAGTGTAAGCCCGTCTGGATCGGTCCAAAGGCGGCATCCGATAGAACGGGTGAAGGTCTCTGCTTGTTACTGTCTTTCCGTGCAGCAAAGTAATTTAATTCAATTTATGCTTTTATCTGACTCCATTTTATAACGACCTCGAATTTAGGTTAGATTGTCAATTAGTTATTGGTCAATCATGTAATAGTTTAGCAGCACATTTGATTATTCTTTTCAACTCTTTACTTATATTTTACCCGTTCATATTAGGAAGCTATGTCGATCAGAGGTCCTCATGCTTAACGCGGGTCTCACGTTCACAAGCTCGTCAGTTTTCCTCACCAAACAGAGGTAATTGCTATATACCTGAGATTGGTCGCATTCACGCTTACACAATCAAAGATACTTTGGTTTAGCCCCCATGGAATTGCATACACTTGAATTTAATGTAACGTTTACTTCCGTAGAGGTATGGCCACTACTACAGATAAGTCAATCAACTTTACTTCTCTTATAATAGCTTTGGATTGGCCATGCCATAGTTTCCCACGTACACTTATCTAAAGTAACATTAAATTTAGACAGAGGTAAGACACCCGGATTTAGGTTGGTCAAGCAGCACGTTTGCTGCCCTAAACGGAAATTCACTTCTTGTCTTTGCAAACCAAGTACACTTGAATTAGTGCCAAATATTAGTCTTCACTAATCTGACGCAAAACTTGCGGTAACATACAAATCTGTTTAATCTACTTGGGAAAACAATTTAAAAGTCAGTTGGAATAAATCAAATGTAAGAATTTATTATGTCAGGTAAATGTATCATGCCAATTTCATAACCAGTTCAAAGATAATAAATAGAAAACATCAAATGCTCTGGAATAAAGAGAGAAGATGCGAACCTGACATTATAAAATACATGATGCGAAGTGTTTTGCATACACTCAGCATCACGGGCTAATTTGAATTACAAATCACCCCGAGCCTCTTGTTGCAATTCATTATATACCCAGACCAAGACAGAAACTTCTTTCACATGGAAACATTTGCTAACAATGGGAATTTGCATTCAGAGTTTACACTTTTTGAGAGCAGGAGGCCATTTGCCTGGAAGACGCAACCTCCTCTTTGTGCAAGCTATCTCTAAACTCTTAAAAACGTTCTTTGGGAATGAGACATTTGTATCAATTGCACCGAGACATTTCAAATTATACCAAACATGTATAATTACTTAGTGTACACATTTAATATTGCATAGGTTTTTAGTGAGTTTTAGGTGAGGAGGAGAAGAGTAGGAGCAGGGGGAGATGATGAGACTGTAAAAGTGAGGTGTTAGCTGCACTGTGTTGTGCATCTCGAATGTTGCTGTTACATATGCAAGAGAGAGTTCAAATGTTAATTCTCAGGAGAGCCTTTTGCTTTCTCGAGTGGTAGCCCAGACTTACTGGCACCCGCCTTACAATAGGTTGTCTTGATGACACCCAGATCAGTACAACCATCCCTTGTCTTTGCTCATAAATACTTTCCGTATACACAGTTGCACAACATTAAACTTCAGGTTAAATGATAAAACTTGGGTGTAAAAATAAATAACCTACAGTATAAATATGGCACACATACAGTACGTGGCATACAGCTGATAACATATGCTAAAGCAGAGATAATCTCTCTTGAATTTTTTATTAGGTTAAAAGGGCATACTATGGGTTAAAGCAGTTCAAAAGGACCATGTGTGTTTCACAGGCTGGAATAGAAATGGGATTTTCCAGCATCTAAACTAATGTTTCCATTTAAGAAAGTCCTAATAGAAAATAACTAAAAAGATATAAATACCAGATATGAATCCTGAGATGTGGAAAACTTGTTGAGGAGGCTGAAATTACAGCTTGGTTAACTGAAAGGTCAGGCTAAGGGGAATGACTCTGAGTATTTGTATAAGGTAAGCTTGCCAGCAGGATCAGGGTAAGGTTTCTGTTGGTATAGAGTGTTATGAGATAACACATTTTTGTTATGAAAAGCAGTTTAGATCAGTTCATCAAATGAATATATGATCATCATCGTTATTCATATATGCTTAAATGATTGGAAAATCTGGTAACACTTTATTTTACATTGTCATTGTTACACATATTGTAATAACTATAAATTATGCATAATTACATGCAACTAACCCTACACCAAAACCCTATTACTAACCCTAAGTACATGTAGTTAATTAGTATTACTCTTTACTTAAATATATAATTATACTGTAACAAGGACACCTTGAAATAAAATGTAACTGAAAATTCTCTTCTAATAGGCTTTTAGCTGTGTCCGGAAATGACATCACTCATAGTTCTGTCATGACAACTCTCGGGAGATTGGTATGGTGATGGATATAGCAATGTTAATGTATTTGGTCTTGGCAGAAAAGATCTGCTATGCTGCTGCTGCAGAGCAAGTACCGAGACTTGCTACTGCGAACACCTTCACAGACATTTCTGTGAGCATTTAAGACATGCTGCTGTTGCACATGTAACATACATGAATTTAACCCCATAGCAGATCTATGCAGGTGGAGCTGGGGAAGGTGGAGGGTTCTGAAAGTGCACTGCAGACTGTAAAAGCAAACAAAGCCAACTATTTGAATGTTTGAGCAGCAAGCTCATTGGCCGCTGATGCAACACTAACTGCTGTTTAGATAACGACATGATTGCTACCAATAAGTTAAAGACCTATCAGCCTGCACCATTCAGAGTTTCATGCAAGAGCTATGCAATTAGAAGACACAGAGGAAGGCAAAGAGTGCCAGTGAGAGGATGGTTGTAGTCACCCTTTGACCCTTGGCACTTTTACAGTAATTAAGTCTAGTGGGCTTCTGGGTGTTTAAATTAGAATTTTTGTCAGTTGGAGTTTAAACAGCCTTGGCTCATTTGAACATTCCATCAATGTAAGTCTATGGGACTTTTTTGAGTTTTGATCATCATTTTAGGAAAACCGAAAGTCCAATAGAAAAGATATAGCAACCCGAGTCAGAACAGTCTGAAGGTCTGAGCCGAGTTTGGTGGATGTAGCTTTAAACCTCTAGAAGGAAGCTTTAAGGCCACGTAAGCACTGCAGCTAAATTCAGCTGTCAGTTCACCTTTTAGTGCTTAATCCTGTTCTGTACACACACAGTTTAGTAATTTAAGGTAGTGACAACTGCATTTACAAAAAAAATTACAAAAACTGAACATCTAGTTGTTAATGAAGTACAACGAGAGATATGAGAGACGAGAGACGAGATATTCTGTTTACAGCATGGTAATTAGCATTGTTTGCTGGCTTTGACCACTCAAGGGTGAACGTGTGGTTTTGAATAATTTTAGTCTCCATGTGGCTGAGGCTTAGACTGTTGCTGTTGAAGACCAAGAAATGTCTACAATCTTTGAATATTTGCAGAAATTATAACAAAGGGATTTTTGCAGGATGGGAATGTGCCATTTTAATCACTACTGGCTTTCTTCTACAAAGAAAAACTGACACTTGTTGTGTGTTTTCACTGTATTAGACATACTTTACAGTGTTTTTCTATATTCTTCTATATTCTTGAACAATATATCTTGTCAGATCTGTAACATATTTTATTGTTTAGCCCAAATGCTGCCACATTAGCCTTCTACAAGAACTTCCATGGGTGAAAAGGTGAAATGTTTTCTGATTTAAAAAAAAGGGGAGGGGTGGCTGAATGTACCCTCTTTCCAAAAAAGGATTTATTTACTTCAGTGTGTGTCATATGTCAAAGTAAGATATTAATAGACTAAAAATAAATAATTATAATACACAAGAACTTTGAAATGGAATTTGTGACCTAGGCTATATATTTTTGAACAATAAAGGTTTGAATTATAACTGATTTCATCAGGTAGGATGTCTGTCAGTCTGTCCATACATTTCTTATAAAATGGGTCAAGAAAGCTCATCATATATCAAAATATATGAGGTTGCCCATGTATAGATTCTGCTTAGTGTGCATGATCAACTTCTATAAAAGCCAAGAGGGTAGACCAGAAGAGATGCAGAGAAGAGAAGAGAAGTTCCATCAAGTGGTAAGAGCCTGTGCTGACTGTGACTGAAAGGAATTTAACATCATCACTTATGCGTCTGTACTCAAAGTAATTGTGTTTTTTGTTTCTATTAATACATTGTAATGATTTTTTTTTTTTTTTTTATCCAAGGGTAGTGAACATTTCATCTGGTCTCAAGGACAAAAGGTAAGTGAGTTTATGATTCAGTGTGTGGATTAGGGTAGAGGAAAACAGTTGTTATAGTCTGTATTATAGACGGAAACTGGTGAAGCATGCTTTTTTTAAAAACCTATGTAATTTATTTACAAAGAATTGTGTTTGAATTTAAGGAAGGGGTCCCATTGACCCTTTATTTTGGTGCCAAATATACCACCTATTGTATTCGCTTTTATTGTGTTGTGTTGTATTGTATTCTGTTTTTCTTCTTCCACTTTTGAGTCTATGAGAGCCCATATAACCCCTTGTGGGAAATATATACAAATTTGGCCCAAATGCAGAGGACATTTGACACATTTCTGTGCAGACTCAGTCTGAGGAAGAGGAAAAAGAAAAAGAAGCGGGAAAGGGCCAATTGATGATGCTATAATAGAGCAAAACATGAAATTGGTTCAAACTACAGAACTGATGGTCTGATTAAATTCAAACTTGGGATGCAGTGTTGCTATAATAATCCATCATGAGATTTACATAAATATAAATCATTAGAAAAGTTAATATAATGAAAACAAATCTGTGACATAAATTTCTTAATATTTGTCAGGAAATATTTGTCTGTTTCATACACGTAGCTGCACTCAGGCAGAGAGACCACAAGTGAGACTCATAGTCGGTCCTGAAACTTCATATATGCCACAATTCATATTGTACTGTATGTGCCATCCCCTGACACCAGCATTTCAATTTCATCACCAGAAAGACATATTCAATCGACATTTTTCCCATTAATGGGCCCCTTACCTGCTTCTTGCTTGAAGCATCTAAATGTTTATCTAGTATTGTTTTATGTGTCTGTATTCATTTGTAAGCCTACACTTAGGAATATGCCTCTTTCCTAACACAATTCATGTGTTTTATATTTTTTTTGTGTCTTGCCTTTGTTAAATATTTATGAAATTTGTAATGGATAAGTTGGTATTTTCTCTCTTTAGTAAGCCGCCACCATGAGTACAGACGCGGAGATGGCCGCTTATGGCAAAGCTGCCATTTACCTTCGTAAGCCTGAGAGGGAGAGAATGGAGGCTCAGGCCAAACCGTTTGATGCCAAGGCTGCCTGCTATGTGGCTGATGTCAAAGAGTTGTACCTCAAGGGAACAATCAAGAGCAAAGACGGTGGCAAAGTCACAGTTGTTTTGCTTGACACTAAGGAGGTAAATTAGAATTTCCATTTCATGTAGATACTCATTAAATTACTTATTACATTGTTTTCTTTTATATCTAATATCTAATTTATCAAATTTATAGGAGAGAGTTGCTAAGGAAGAAGATGTCTACCCAATGAATCCTCCCAAGTATGACAAGATTGAGGACATGGCCATGATGACCCATCTCAATGAAGCCTCTGTGCTGTATAACCTCAAAGAGCGTTATGCTGCATGGATGATCTACGTAAGTTCTGAATTGACATATAAAACATTTAAGTTCATTTTTTCTGTGTTGTTGCAATCTGACCACGTCTCTGCTCATTTCAGACCTACTCTGGACTCTTCTGCGCAACTGTGAACCCCTACAAGTGGCTCCCAGTGTATGATGCGGAAGTGGTGTCTGCCTACAGAGGCAAAAAGCGTATGGAGGCTCCACCCCACATCTTCTCTGTCTCTGACAACGCATATCAGTTCATGCAGTGTGGTAAGACATTATGGAATTAAATTCTACAGAATTAATTAAGATGAAGTAGATGTTGTTAATAAATATTAACCGGATTTTTTTATTACAAATTTCAATCAACAGATAGAGAAAACCAGTCTGTCCTAATTACGTAAGTATTTTAATTTAATTTCAGACCATGACAAAAATGAAAAGTATAACATAGATGGAAAATTTATGGAGATATTTAAAAAACAGAATTTAAGACTGAACAAAGATTGAATATACTTTGAAAAGTCTACATGTCTTTCAAACTTCTGTCTTCTGATCTCTTATAAACCAGTGGAGAATCTGGTGCTGGAAAGACTGTGAACACGAAACGTGTCATCCAGTACTTTGCCACAGTTGCAGTGTCAGGTGTCAAGAAAGAGGCCAGTAAAATAAAGGTATGAGATACAAAAATATGTCATATATATTATTTTAAAAGATGATGATTTACACTCATCTCACTAACTATACGATATGTGAATTTGTGAAATGCCTATAAATTGTGTTTAGTCATGAAATAGAAAAACAATTGAAAATAAATGAAAACCCTTCAAACATTACAGGGCTCTCTTGAGGACCAGATCATTGCTGCCAACCCTCTGCTTGAGTCTTATGGTAATGCCAAGACTGTGAGAAATGACAACTCCTCTCGTTTTGTAAGTTAACCACTGTTTATTTACAGTACAGATGGTCAGTTGTGTTCAATTTTACTGTACAGAGTTTTCTATAAAGAGATTATAATCATTATTATTTATGTATTATACTATTATGATTTAAACAGGGTAAATTCATCAGAATTCACTTCGGCACCACTGGAAAACTGGCTAGTGCTGACATTGAGACATGTAGGTGGACATTATTTAATTGATCCATCCTGAACAGTTGTCTTTGTCTGTCACTCTTCAGATGCTTGTGACTCAAGTACGTTCTCTCAACAGATCTGCTGGAGAAGTCTAGAGTGTCATTCCAGCTTCCAGATGAGAGAGGCTACCACATCTTCTTCCAAATGATGACCAACCATAAGCCTGAGATTGTTGGTAGGTGCACATATTTCATTCATTCAATGTTTCAGATAATATTGTAAGATGCTCTTTCATTAATGCTGTGTATTTTACAGAAATGTCGCTCATCACCACCAACCCCTATGACTTCCCCATGTGCAGTCAGGGTCAGATCACAGTGGCCAGCATTGATGATAAAGTTGAGCTGGATGCTACTGATGTGAGTCATTGCTATTTAAATATTGACATATTCTATTTAAATATGGCAAATCATATTTTTTATTATTCTCTGTAATTTACAGGAAGCTATTGACATTCTTGGTTTCACAAGTGAGGATAAAATGGGCATCTACAAGTTCACTGGAGCGGTGCTTCATCATGGTAACATGAAGTTCAAGCAGAAGCAGCGTGAGGAGCAGGCTGAGCCTGATGGCACAGAGGGTGAGACTTGTGTTATCCTGGGCTTTAAAATAGTAACCACTGCACTGACTTTGCTGATAACAGAAACTGTGTATAAAATGTTTAGTGTAAATATAAACTAGAAGTTGCATGCATATCAATAAATCTAAAAATAAAAGGGAAAGTACCTAGAGCCTGATTTATTATAATTTTACACAAAAGACTCTATAGAGCAAAGATAATTTATTTTAAAATGTATTTAACAGAGGCTGACAAAATCGCCTACCTTCTGGGTTTGAACTCTGCTGATATGCTGAAGGGTTTGTGCTACCCCAGAGTCAAGGTCGGAAATGAGTATGTGACCAAAGGCCAGACCGTGCAACAGGTATAGTAACATTTCCAGCATGCCATGTGTTTAACCTAAAATTCTGGCTAATTATTGCAGAAGCAGAATAAAATATCCACTCTATTCTACTTACAGGTGTACAACTCTGTTAGCGCCTTGGCCAAATCTATCTATGAGAGGATGTTCTTGTGGATGGTCATTCGTATCAACCAGATGTTGGACACAAAACAACAAAGAAATTTCTACATTGGCGTGCTGGATATTGCTGGCTTTGAGATCTTTGATGTAAGAATGATTATTTTATCTCTTTTTATGTCAAAATGAATGATATTCAGAAGGTAGTAAATGTTTCTGTCATTTTTTGTCCTCTAGTACAACAGCATGGAGCAGCTGTGTATCAACTTCACCAATGAGAAACTGCAACAGTTTTTCAACCACACCATGTTTGTGCTGGAGCAAGAGGAGTACAAGAAGGAGGGCATTGTTTGGGAGTTCATTGACTTCGGCATGGACTTGGCTTCTTGCATTGAGCTCATTGAGAAGGTTATCAATGGTTTATGAATTTATTAATTTCCATTGATCCTATTCTCCAAATCTAAATTTTTTTTATAATAAACAAAACATTTTTATATACAGCCCATGGGTATCTTCTCCATCCTTGAAGAGGAGTGCATGTTCCCCAAGGCTTCAGATGCTTCCTTCAAGAACAAGCTATATGATCAGCATCTTGGCAAGAACAAAGCTTTCGAGAAACCAAAGCCTGCCAAAGGCAAGGCTGAAGCCCACTTCTCCCTGGTTCACTACGCTGGAACTGTGGACTACAATGTCACTGGCTGGCTGGACAAGAACAAGGATCCACTAAATGATTCTGTTCTGCTGCTGTACCAGAAGTCTTCTGTCAAACTGCTGGCTACTCTCTACCCACCTGTTGTTGAGGGTAAAGAAAAAATCTATTTAACCAAACTTTGATTCAGTTTTGAACTTTCTTTCTTGTTTTTGCATTTATACATGTTCCTTTGTATTTTATCTCAATAGATACTACTAAAAAGGGAGGCAAGAAGAAGGGTGGCTCCATGCAGACTGTGTCCTCCCAGTTCAGGGTATGTATAGAGATGACATCACAGCAATATTGCTTTATTTTAGAAAAAAAGAAAAAAAAGAAATACAAAGCATGCCAACCTTTTTCTATTCTCCACAGGAGAACTTGGGCAAACTCATGACCAACTTGAGGGCCACTCACCCTCACTTTGTGCGTTGCCTGATTCCTAATGAGTCCAAGACTCCAGGTAAACTATTTTTTTTTAAAAGTACAGATATTTTGGTTCTCAATATATATGATGAAGTTAATTTACCAAGTTCATGGTGTAAACTGTTCGTTTTAGGTCTCATGGAGAACTTCCTGGTTATCCACCAGCTGAGGTGTAACGGTGTTCTGGAGGGTATCAGAATCTGCACAAAGGGCTTCCCCAGCAGAATCCAATATGGTGACTTTAAGCAGAGGTAAATGGGACCAAATGAAAACAACATTTCCTAGGAGGCTCCTAATTAAAAGATATGAAGTATTTTGATAAATTTTCCACAGATACAAGGTGCTGAATGCCGGTGTTATCCCAGAGGGACAGTTTATGGATAACAAGAAGGCCAGTGAGAAACTCCTGGGATCCATCGACATTAATCATGACGACTACAGATTTGGACATACAAAGGTTCATTATTTAGCTTTTCAAATTTCAAAGATTCAGTGATCATGGTCATTTAGCTTATACAGTTTAAATCAATATATTTTGATTTACTGTTTTACATAAATTCAGGTGTTCTTCAAAGCTGGTCTTCTGGGTGTTCTTGAGGAGATGCGTGATGAGAAACTGGCTGCTCTGGTCACAATGACTCAGGCTCTCTGTCGTGGCTACGTGATGAGGAGGGAGTATGTGAAAATGACGGAGAGGAGGTGATTATTGTCATGAGTAAATATGACATCAATGATAACTGTGCAAACCTAATAATGATTATGCCATTTAATGATGAATTATTCACAGGGAGTCGATTTACACCATCCAATACAACATCCGTTCATTCATGAATGTCAAACACTGGCCATGGATGAAGGTTTATTACAAGATTAAGCCTCTGCTTCAGAGTGCAGAGACTGAGAAGGAGCTGGCAAACATGAAAGAGGACTATACAAAATGCAAAGAGGCTTTGGTTAAGGCTGAAGCCAGAAAGAAGGAGCTTGAAGAGAAGATGGTAGCACTGTTGCAAGAGAAAAATGATCTGCAGCTGCAAGTAGCATCTGTGAGTATATTTTATAATTAACTGAATTTTGGCTACATTAAAAATGAGCAAGGTTGTTTCCAATGAAATAGCAATCTATTTTACTAACAGGAATCTGAGGGTCTCTCAGATGCTGAGGAGAGGTGTGAGGGTCTGATCAAAAGCAAAATCCAACTTGAAGCTAAACTCAAGGAGACAACTGAGAGACTGGAGGATGAGGAAGAAATCAATGCTGAACTGACAGCCAAGAAGAGGAAACTGGAGGATGAGTGCTCTGAGCTGAAGAAAGACATTGATGACCTGGAGCTCACCTTGGCTAAAGTGGAGAAGGAGAAACATGCCACTGAGAATAAGGTTGGAGATTGAGTTGGTTTAAGATTAGATTTAATCTCTATTTTATATATTGATATAGAATCTGAATTGTAATATTTAAGTTTACTTGGAACAAAAAATCCTACAGGTCAAGAACTTGACTGAGGAAATGGCAGCTCAGGATGAGAGCATTGCTAAGGTTACGAAGGAGAAGAAAGCCCTCCAAGAGTCACATCAGCAGACACTGGATGATCTTCAGGCCGAGGAGGACAAAGTCAACACCCTGACCAAATCCAAGACAAAGCTTGAGCAGCAAGTTGATGATGTGAGTTGATTATGTAAATTAATTATATTAATTCATCAAATCAACTGTTTTCTGCTGTGAACATATTTTATATATCATTGTCCTGTAGCTTGAGGGTTCCCTTGAACAAGAGAAGAAGCTCCGCATGGACCTGGAGAGAACCAAGAGAAAGCTTGAAGGAGACCTGAAATTATCTCAAGAGTCCGTCATGGACCTGGAGAATGACAAGCAGCAATCTGATGAGAAAATAAAAAAGTAATTAAAGCAGGAAATCTTTGAAAACATTGAATTTTTTTATTGTTGTGTTATGTTTTTTTTACAAGTACTTATTGTTGAACAGGAAAGACTTTGAAACAAGTCAGCTGCTCAGCAAGATTGAAGATGAACAATCTCTAGGTGCTCAACTCCAGAAGAAAATCAAGGAGCTTCAGGTATTTTGAGATTTTTCAAACATTACATCATTATGATCAAATACAGATAACCAAAAATATAATGAACTACTTGCCACCATAGGCCCGCATTGAGGAACTGGAGGAAGAGATCGAGGCTGAGCGCGCTGCTCGTGCCAAGGTTGAGAAGCAGAGAGCTGATCTCTCCAGGGAACTTGAGGAGATCAGTGAGAGGCTTGAGGAGGCTGGAGGAGCCACTTCTGCTCAGATTGAGATGAATAAGAAGCGTGAAGCTGAATTCCAGAAGCTGCGTCGTGATCTTGAAGAGTCCACCCTCCAGCATGAAGCTACTGCTGGTGCCCTCCGCAAGAAGCAGGCAGACAGTGTGGCCGAGCTGGGAGAGCAAATCGACAACCTGCAGCGTGTCAAGCAGAAGCTTGAGAAAGAGAAGAGCGAATTCAAAATGGAGATTGATGATCTTTCCAGCAACATGGAAGCTGTTGCCAAAGCAAAGGTTGGGAAATATTCTAAAGAATATATGTGACCCATGCTGGCAAAATGAGTCAGAATACGCATGTGCTAATTATGAGCTACAGGCAAATGTACATTTTGGTCGAATTTCATTTTCATTCACAAAAATTGGTTAATTAAGTCATCTTTTAGCGATCCCAATGCTCCAAATAGTAATTAAACATCTAAAATGATCTTTACTTTTACGTTTTCTGAGAGGTGTACCTTCCTAAATCTTTCCTTTGTTCTAATAATCCATTACTTTTTCTTTACTCGCTTCTCAACGACTGGTGCTTCCCCTCAGCACAGGTTTTAATATTCATAGCGAATTCTCGATAGCTTAAGTCTGAACCAATGAAATATGATTTTTAAACTCATGCTGATGTAAACAAAATGATCTTACTTGTAACTGACTGACAGATCAACACAAAGCACAAAGACGCCTTTCAGACAGCACGCAATCCCAAAATACACATGTCCACAGAATTGCAGTATTTCAAAAATATCTGTCTTGGCGAATATTCACGTAAACCTTATCTGTTATGCCTTAAGTGAACGTTTGGTTAACTGTTGGGGAAAAACATCTGCTATGTAACATTATATTAGATACGTGCACTACAGTAGGTCTCAATATACAGGCTGCTGTCTCATTAATGTTAATCAAACAATTGTGGTATCATAGAACATTTTTTAATATATATTTTTCCTATAAATATTTGGTTTTGATTTGGTGTGTGCCAAATTTGGTGGTATTACCATGGATTTTAAGGTATGGTTACTAGGTGATTTTGTTTTGGATCCTTCAGAAAACTTTAACTAGATTGTTCTCAAAATATACTTTGATGACTCTATTGACTTGCGCAGTCCTTTTTTTGTCTGATTCCAACAAATCATACATCATCAAACATGAAGGTTTTTTGATAAGATTAAAAGTAAATAACAATAACTCATTTTTGAAAATGTGCTCATTGTGACTCATTTTGCCAGCACGGGTCACATGCAACAAGTCTTGAAGTTGTTTCAAATATCTAATGACTTTTGTATTTGCAGGGCAATCTTGAGAAGATGTGCCGCACACTTGAGGACCAACTTAGTGAAATTAAGTCCAAGAATGACGAGAACGTTCGTCAGTTAAATGATCTCAGTACTCAAAGTGCAAGATTTCAAACTGAAAATGGTAACTCATGAACAAATTAATATTATATCAAAAGTAATTAATGTCAGTAATTAACAATAATTATCAACAATACTTAATCAAAAATAATAGTGTATTAAGATTGTTCGGCTGTAAATTTCTGACTGTAACACTGATACAATCTTACATCCATTTGTTTTGAAATAAACTGATAGAGACATAGAAAAGTCTGACACAGTGAATCTAAATCTATACAGGTGAGTTTGGCCGTCAGCTGGAGGAGAAGGAGGCTCTGGTTTCTCAGCTCACCAGAGGCAAACAAGCTTCCACTCAGCAAATTGAGGAGCTTAAGAGGCTGATTGAAGAGGAGGTTAAGGTAATTCAGCATTATCAATTCATGCACATACTTGTCAATTACTTTACTGTAGTAGAGACAATAATACAATAATAGTATGCGACTTTGTCCCTTAGGCTAAGAATGCACTGGCCCATGCTGTGCAATCAGCCCGTCATGACTGTGACCTGCTCCGTGAGCAGTTTGAGGAAGAGCAGGAGGCAAAGGCTGAGCTGCAGCGGGGAATGTCAAAGGCCAACAGTGAGGTTGCTCAGTGGAGAACCAAATATGAAACTGATGCCATCCAGCGCACGGAGGAGCTTGAAGAGTCCAAGTATGTATATTACTGTATAATATTCCTAACTCTCACAGCTATTTTATAGATTAGAATTAAAAATAATGTGTATTACTTAACAGGAAGAAGCTGGCTCAGCGTCTGCAAGAGGCAGAGGAACAAGTTGAGGCCGTAAACTCCAAATGTGCATCTCTGGAGAAGACCAAACAGAGACTCCAGGGTGAGGTGGAGGACCTCATGATCGATGTGGAGAGAGCCAATGGTTTGGCTGCCAACCTTGACAAGAAGCAGAAGAACTTCGACAAGGTAAACAGTTTTAGTCATATTATATTCTCTTTGTAAAGTATTGCTTTGTTCAACATTTTTTAAACAAAGTCTATCCTAAAATATCTCCACCAAAGGTCCTGGCAGAATGGAAGCAGAAATATGAGGAAGGTCAGGCCGAGCTGGAAGGTGCCCAGAAAGAGGCTCGTTCACTCAGCACTGAACTGTTCAAGATGAAGAACTCCTATGAGGAGAGCCTGGATCAGCTGGAGACCCTTAAGAGAGAGAACAAGAATCTGCAGCGTAAGAATGAAACCGTTAAATTAGAAAAAAAAAACTTAAAGGGATTGTTCACCCAAAATAAATATTATTTGACTAATTACTGACCCTCATGTCGTTCCAAACTCGTGAGACTTTTGTTCATCTTCGGAACACAAATTAAGATCTTTTTGATGAAATCTGAGAGCTCAATTCATATGGATTAGTTTTATGATCTCTTTACAACCTTTTTGAAGTGTCAAATAATAAATGATGTAGCTGTCTATGGAGGGACAGAAAGCTTTCAAATTTCATCAAAAAGATCTTCATTTGTGTTCCAAAGATGAACGAAAGTCTTACGGGTTTGTTATGACATGAGGGTGAGTAATTAATTAATGATAACATTTAAATTTTTGGGTGAACTATCCCTTTAAATGTTCTAATTCTCAGTGAACATTAAAAAGTAAGCACATATGATTAATGCATGTGCATTATGATACATATTATATGTTTTTCTCTCTATAGAGGAAATTTCAGATCTGACAGAGCAGTTAGGTGAGACTGGTAAGAGCATCCATGAGCTGGAAAAGGCTAAGAAGACAGTGGAGACTGAGAAGTCAGAAATTCAGACGGCTCTGGAAGAGGCTGAAGTGAGTATCTGGAGATTAATATGGAATTCTTGCTAGAACCATCATACTGTGTTGTTGTATTCATCAACACACTGTGTGTATTTTCATTCTTATATTTAAATGTTGTTTTATTTTTCATAGGGTACACTGGAACATGAGGAGTCCAAGATTCTTCGTGTCCAGCTTGAGCTAAACCAGATCAAGGGAGAGATTGACAGGAAGCTTGCAGAGAAGGATGAGGAGATGGAGCAGATCAAGAGGAACAGCCAGAGAGTCATTGAATCCATGCAGGGCACTCTGGACTCTGAAGTCAGGAGCAGGAATGATGCCCTGAGAATCAAGAAGAAGATGGAGGGAGACCTTAATGAGATGGAGATTCAGCTGAGCCACTCCAATCGCCAGGCTGCTGAGGCCCAGAAACAGCTCAGAAACGTTCAGGGACAACTCAAGGTAGGCATAGGAATTCTTCTTTTTGATTTTGGGACGCATTCATATATTGTTTTAAATAATCGAACATATGGTAAGTTCAGCGTAGCAGAAATCACATCGAAAGCTCATTCTAAAGCTATTGTTATGTTCAGGATGCCCAACTGCACCTTGATGATGCCCAGAGAGGACAGGAAGACATGAAGGAGCAGGTGGCCATGGTGGAGCGCAGAAACACTCTGATGCAGTCTGAGATTGAGGAGCTGAGAGCTGCTCTGGAGCAGACAGAGAGAGGCCGCAAAGTGGCTGAACAAGAGCTGGTGGATATCAGTGAGCGTGTTGGGCTGCTGCACTCTCAGGTAAGGGCATATTGTTTCCCTGAAATTAAGGAAATTGAGAGCATCATTCAAAATGTTGAAACTGTTGCTTTCCATTTTGTAGAACACAAGTCTCCTGAACACCAAGAAGAAGCTTGAGGCTGACCTTGTTCATGTCCAGAGTGAAGTTGATGACACTGTACAGGAAGCCAGAAATGCAGAGGAGAAGGCCAAGAAGGCCATCACTGATGTGAGAAACAGTAGCTGCCAAATGTTTCATAAGACGCTTACATAAATTTTACATAAAAAATGTGGATCTAATGACTTTCTGTATTAATGCAAAAGGCTGCAATGATGGCAGAAGAGCTGAAGAAGGAGCAGGACACCAGTTCTCACCTTGAGAGGATGAAGAAGAATCTGGAGGTCACAGTGAAGGACCTGCAGCACCGTCTGGATGAGGCTGAGAATCTGGCCATGAAAGGAGGAAAGAAACAACTCCAGAAGTTGGAGTCCAGAGTAAGCCTCATTATAGTTATGATATGGGCAAGGTGAAGTATGTTATATTATGATTTGTTTGAATAAAAATAATATGTTCTTTAGGTCCGTGAGCTTGAGGCTGAAGTTGAAGCTGAGCAGAGACGTGGAGCTGATGCTGTTAAAGGTGTCCGCAAATATGAGAGGAGAGTGAAAGAGCTCACTTATCAGGTATGACCATATTCCTCACAAGGTTGTTCGGACAAAAGAGTCTGTGTAATAGTGTATGTACTGACAATGCCTATTTTTAGTAAAGGATCAATGCTTAATTTTGTAAATGTGTATTTTTTGAAGACTGATGAGGACAAGAAGAACATCGCCAGACTCCAGGATTTGGTTGACAAACTGCAGCTGAAGGTCAAAGTCTACAAGAGGCAGTCTGAAGAGGCGGTATGTAAAATCGAATAGAACATTTTGACACTGTAATTATTTATATTGGAAAGCTAATTTGATGAAACGTGATACATGAACCATATTTTAAAAAAAACTTTAGGAGGAGCAAGGCAATGCTCACCTGTCCAAGTTGAGGAAGGTGCAGCATGAGCTTGAGGAGGCTGAGGAGCGTGCTGACATTTCCGAGTCTCAGGTCAACAAGCTCAGAGTAAAGAGCCGTGATTCTGGAAAGGTTAGACTAAGTAGATGAGTTTTTTTGCATTATTTATTCAACTTGTTTATCCAAATATATGAACTACCTCTTAGAAGTAGTAGTGGAACTATAATAATTGCATTTAGCTGATGTTACATATCCTGTATGACATTTGCACATCTGTATTCTCTTCATTATGTAAAGTGAAGAACATTTTTGTTAATAAGACTAATGTTTAACTCTCCCTTCTTTCTCAGGCCAAAGAAGAATGAATCTTTAACACTTGAAAGGAGCATTTACTGAAGTCATATAATATGAATGTTTAATGTAAAAGTACCTTTCTTAATAAACCTGTTTATTTCAGCAAATAATTAGCCTTTGTGTGATTTTTTCAACAAGATACAATAGTACAACACTAATATCTCATCTGTATGATTACATTAAACCTTATTCACATCACAAGTGTGCTGAGTATCAAGAGTGTCTTGAATCCAAGTTTTAACTTTTAAAGGTTCCATAAAAGTTCAAATAATATAATATAATATAATATAATATAATATAATATAATATAATATAATATAATATAATTAATGCATTTATAATATAATACCCTATAATGAGCAAGCAACAAGGCGCTTTTCTGAAATACAAAAATATGAGTGAATGACACGTTTGGAGTACTATGATGTATCACACAACGCTCCTACACCAACCATACACAAAAGAAATATATTGAAATATATTTTAAAGTGTCAAAAATATATGTGGCACATATTCCAAATACATGTCCAAATACAATATATTTGCATTGTTGTTCACTTATATTTATCATTTTGAAATATATTCTGAAATATAACAAAAATATATGATGTTAAGTGTGAAATATATTTACATTTATAACATGTAATGTAAAATATATGAAAAAATATATGTTCATAAAATGTTTAGCTTGCTAAAGAAGGGTCGAAAATGAATTTTGATCATAGTAATTCCTCTACCTTTTCCCCTATATACAACATTAGGCTACCATATTTCACTACTGTATTATGACACACAGCTATAATAAATACTGTACTTACATTAAATGACTGCAATGTAAGATAGTTGCTTTCCTAGGACTATTAGGCCATATAAGGTGTCACGTACCTAACACTAAGTGCAATTATTAGATTTATTGTTGTTTTATTGACATCTTTCCTGAAGTCATTTAAATATTGAAAATATGCACAATATTTATGATGCAAGTATAACAGTGACGCTCCAACAGTGAAGTACACTTAAACAATAGATAGAACTCAGTGTCTAGCACTGCATACACACACTATTAAATAACTGTAATCAATTCTGTAAAAATAGGGGAAAAAACTCTGCATTCTGTGTGTTCTTTCCTACATAAAAATGTCATTTTAGACCAACAAAGTCAGTAAAGGGCTGTGGCCTACTGGTTAGGGCTTTGGGCTTGTAACCGAAGGGTTGCTGGTTTGATCCCTGACCAGTAGGAAAAATGTGTCTGGGGGAAGTGGTAGAGCACTATCCACAGATGAAATAGTCTATCTAAAAAAATAAACTGAAAATGTTAACTTTTTAAATTTCAAATGAAACAATTTGCAAAAGTTAAAACATATATGAACATATATGTAAACATATGTGACCCTGGATCACAAAACCAGTCTTAAGTAGCACGGGTATATTTGTGGCAATAGCCAACAAAACATTGTATGGGTAAAAATTATCGATTTTTCTTTTATGCCAAAAATCATCAGGATATTAAGTAAAGATCATGATCCATGAAGATATTTAGTAAATTTCCCACCTTAAATATATAAAAAATATATTTTTGTGAGTGGATGCAGCACAATCGCCTATAGAAATGGACAACTTTAAAGGCGATTTTCTCAATATTTCGATTTTTCTGCACCCTCAGTTTCCAGATTTTCAAATAGTTGTATCTTGGCCAAATGTTGTCATATCCTAACAAACCTAATATCAATGGAAAGATTATGTATTCAGCTTTCAGATGATGTATAAATCTCAATTTAAAAAAAAATACACATAAGACTGATTTTGTGGTCCAGGGTCACATATATGAAAATATATTTACATATATTGAACTAAAATATATTTATTGGGCCAATATCAAATATTTGCATATATTCCAAAAATATATTTTGAAAATATATTTCAAATATATTTCTTTTGTGTATGGGCAAGCACTGAAAGAGCCAGAGATGGCTCAGTCACATCCAGTCTATAATATCTTGCAAATGTTTGCGGTGATGCCCAGCTCCAAATGTCCTAAATAGAAACACCCCTGAACAGTGCCCAAGAGGTAACCATTCCTGGAGTGAGCTCGATGCCCTGATAAATATTGTAAATTTTTGCGTCTTTGTAACACATTTCAATCGCGTTTACCACTCAGTGAGATTATACCCCTTATAATTGTCAGCACAAGAGACGAAGAGCTGCTCTTTCGTAACAAACTCATCCACACCACAGATAAATCCCAGGATGGGGTCAGAAACTTAGTGACCGGAAGTAACCGTCTCACCCCTTCATAAATCGTTATACTGTATTAAGGGGTGCTGGATTATTGTTTCTGAATCCAGCCCCACATGACAAGCTGAGATGAACTTTTACTGTTGAAAAGGCTCTACCTTTATCTAATAGTTCCTGCAGAAAGCAGAGAACATCTGATACAGAGCATAAGAACGAAAGGATTCGTCTCTCTGTGCACCATCGTTCAAAAACGTCTCGGGTTATGACTGTAACTCTTGTTCCCTGAGAACAGGGAACGAGACACTGCATCCTGAGACACTTTAGGGAACACCTCAGCGTGACTGATGACTGAAGTTCAGTATAATCACTGCAATCGTATTGGCCGGCGACAGCCATGACATCACTACTAGTGTGACCAGGAAGAGTGACTTTTATAAAGAGGCTAAAAGCAACTTTCAGTAAAACCTTAGACTGATTCTTTTAATGCTGACTGAAGTGGGACTTAAGTTCTGCAAACTATGGACTACAATGATGTCAACCCAAAATGGCCGCCCTCAACCACTGAATCAGCCAATAGTGAGCCTGCAAAGGTCACAGCAGCATGACACCAATCATTTAATGTATTTAAAATAAAATAATTTAATTAAGACACTGAAACTTTAATATTTCTATTTGTTTTAGTTTTTTTAAATTGCTTTGCATTGTGCTAAATTATCAGAAATTATTACACACGCGTGTGGTTAATAAATAAACAATATCTGGCGCTAAAAATAAATATGGGAAAGCAAAAATACAAAAGAAAGAATGTGAGAGAGAATTGAGAGAGCTCTCACTCCAAGTCACAGGTCTTTATATGCTGCGTTCCAGTCCAAAATTGTCATACCCTTCACTCGCTAACTTCCCTCCGTCTCGTTCACTCGGATGTACGTCATTGCTTACGTTGCACGAGTGCCCACTACTGGCGGAAACTGCGGCGGGCTGAATTGGAACGTCCTAAGCCCTTGATCACTTGGAATCAGCTAAGGAGTTGATCTATTATTATTTATTTATTTTCTTTAAGAATTTGTTTAATGCAGCACCGAAATGTATATAGGTGTGTTTGGGTTGTTTTAAATAAAAAAATATATAATTAATATATCATAGAGTTGTCTGTTGTGGTGGTGATTAGACGAGATATGTGGTGACGTCACAATCGTACTGCATTGTGGGACATATAGGTGCCTGAAGTGTACATTTGAAGTAGACTCGCTCCCTCTGTCAAAATCGAGGGAACGAGGGTCTGTCCATATAAACTTCCCTCGTCCACTTCACGAAGTGACCGCACTTCAAAATGGCGGCAGGGATTTCCCCATGGGGAAGTGCTTAGGGAAGTTTGCAAGTGCGTGTCTAAAAGTGGACTGGAACGCAGCCCTTCTAACACCTAGGGTGAGTTAATTAGGGATTGAATACACCTGTTGCCCAACTAACGTCTGCACTGTGTAGCAGAGCCAGCAGGGGTAAACAGGCAGGCGTAACATTGGAGTAAATTGTTTATTTGTGATAACACATTGAAACATTCCAAATTGTACAGGCATAATTTTTAGCCAGGCTGTCATACAAAGAAATTATGAACACATGAAAAAACAAGAGAGGACAGTGAAATATTAATAAATGACTATGTTGCAGACAATGTATGATATTTTTTTTTTCTCCTGTGAGCTTTTAAGTTTTTCTGAAACCTGTAGCTGTAGTTTGCCCTTTTTTGTCACTTAATATTCAACAATATTACTGATCTGCCTGCATTGACACCATTAAAGGGGAAATGAAGCAGTTAATCAAATTTACATGATTTACAAAATGGATTTCCACTACAATCAACAATTATATAAGAAACATGACAAATGTAAACATATAAAAGAAAAAAGAAAAACCGTTATATCTTTCGTGGCCAGGGCGCCACCATTGTGCAGTATTCTATCATGTGACGTCACGGGGTTGGTTGGCTTTAAAGGCTCTGGGCTGAGTTCAGTAAAACGCAGTGAAAGACATAAAACTTAACATTAAACTACGCATAAAAAGCGTTCATCTGCTATCATATTATCATGTCAAAACTCTCATACAAGTTTGCATCACACTGGCTCGTTAACAAGATGCATGTGCTGGTTGAACCAGCGAACAACTAACGTTAGGTACAGTCATTGTTAGCTAACACCTGTAAGCATGAACTAGCTAAATAACGCTAACTTAGTGTTTAGCTAGTGAAATTTATTAGTACCAGACAAAAAGACGACGTCTAACGTTATGTTAACAAACTGCACATGCACACTGTAGATGTTTGTGAAATAATTTTGGTAACGCTTTAGATTACAGCCCGGAAAGTACTGCGTAATTAAAACGAAATTACAGTGTAACTTTTGGTAATTACAGTGTACCTATAAAGTACATAAGTGTAAGTATAGGGGAATAATATGTAAAGTTTTGGGAATAAAGGGGTAACAACCAGGAAAATAACAAATTATTTAGGCAAATTATTTAGACTGTAAGTATTCCATGTAGTTACAGGGTAAGTATGACATTGCGGGCTGTAAATTAAAGTGGTGCTTCTTACCCTCTTGTTTCATGTAGTTACAGGGTAAGTACAATAAAAACACATGTAGGCCTACACACACAATCTGACATCACTTGGAAAACCTTTATTTGAAAAACAACTTATTTCAAAACAGATTTACAACATATTACACTTCTTATTCTTTATTTATTTTTTTTAAATCAACTTTTCATTTCAAATACTAAAGTCCTGATAGAAAGTAGCATGTTTTGTCCTGTTTTGTTTCTCTTGCATGGCTTCCTCCTCCTCTTGGTCCTCCTCTTCTTTTTCTATCGTTCCACTGATTTGCCTAATCACAAGAAGGAGTATTTTTCTATTCTGTATTATGTATTAAAAGAAAATACAGTACACCCAGAAATGTTCTCATAATTTACTCATCTTTTCACTACCGACCAACTGTCACCAGCGAGTGCATGAGAGTCGGCTTGAATGGCTTTGCGTTTGCTGAAGCTTTAAGCGTCCAATGCATCCTCGCGGGAGTTTGATGTGAAACTCGCGTGAGAACGTACTCGGTTACTAACGTAACCTCGGTTCTCTCTAGAAGAGGTCTCTCGTACTTGCGTAAGTATCTTACGCTAGGGGAAAACCTCTTTTCCTCGAGATATTGAAGCCAAAAATTATCCTTAATTTTGCAATAATGTAAAACGCATTGCAGCAGCATGCAGACATGGGCGAGACAGCTTGTGCGCCCATTGGCTGCTCTGCGGCAACTGCACCAGCCTATCGATAGAGGCCCCTCATGACGTCAGAACCAATGAGGGTGCTTCGCGCCCATTACGTCATGTCCCGCCGAAAGCGGGTGGGGCTAGGGCTATAAATACGGCCCAGAGAGGCTGGTTTGGTCAGTTTTTCATCGCTGAAGCGAATCACAACATGACGCATGCACGGCAAGATACGCAAGTACTCGTTCCCTCTTCTAGAGAGAACCGAGGTTACGTTAGTAACCGAGTACGTTCTCTTACGAGAGGTCTCTCGTACTTGCGTAAGTATCTTACGCTAGGGGAACACAATGTAAAACGCCGTGCGTGCTTGAGACATAACACTAAAGTCCCAAGGGCAGGTGCCCGGGGCTCATACAGTGCCTAATCACAAGGGACTCACAGAGAATCCGGGAAGAGGGGCTAGAATAGCATCATTCCTGTAATATGGAGCTCTGATAAGAGCATGTTATATCAAGTGTTCCACACAGCCAGGGCGAACTCGGCCTGGACTGGTAAATATGGGGGACTTACGCACTGCCCACAGAAGTATACAGACGATCAGTGATCGACGCTCTAGCAGTTTCAGCATCCTGAGCCGATAGCATCGGGCGGGCAATACTGAAAAATTAAACCGAGAGCAACCTAGCTTGCAAAGCGGGAACCTCGAGGTTATAAAACCTTATAAATGTAGACGGGGAGGCCCAGCCTGCCGCCATACAGATATTTTGCAAGGCAATCCCACTGGACCAAGCCCACGACGAGGCCATGCCTCTTGTGGAGTGCGCTTTGACACCTATCGGGCATTGCAGGCCCCTGGATGTGTAAGCTAGCGCTATAGCATCAACTATCCATCTGGATAGACTCTGTTTTGACGCAGCTAGTCCCTTAGAACGTCCGCTGAACAAAACAAAGAGCTGCTCCGTCTGTCTGAAAACAGATGAGCGAGACACATAGGCCCTTAACGCCCTGACCGGGCAAAGGAAGCCTGCGTCCCCTTCCTCTTCAGATACCGGCAGGGCCAACAGGGAGATCACCTGTGCCCTAAACGGTGTATTGAGGGATTTAGGAACATATCCGTGCTTTGGTTTGAGTATGACTCTCGAGTCATTAGGCCCAAACTCCATACACGTCGCGCTCACTGAGAGCGCTTGCAAATCCCCTATGCGCTTCACTGAAGCGAGAGCCAGAAGAAACACTGTTTTGAAAGACAAGAGTTTCAGGTCCATTGACTGTATTGGCTCGAATGGGGCACCTTTCATGGCTTCCAGAACCGTGGAAAGGTCCCAAACGGGAACTGAGGGAGGTCTGGGAGGGTTCAGCCTCTTAGCTCCTCTAAGGAAGCGAATGACCAGATCGTTCCTTCCTAATGACTGGCCGAGCGGTGGTTCAGCGAACGCTGCTATGGCCGCCACATAAACTTTGAGCGTGGATGGGGTTCTGCCCTTATCCAGAAGCTCTTGTAAAAAGGAGAGAACCTCCGTCACCCCACAGCGTGAGGGCGGAGTACCACTCGCTGTACACCAGCTAGTGAACACAGACCTTTTTGAGGAATAGAGCCGCCTCGTAGATGGAGCTCTAGCCTGTGTGATCGTGTTTAACACTCCCGCTGGGAGGTTAACGGGTACCCGTTGATGGCCCACACATGTAGGGACCAACGCTCCGGGCAAGGATGCCAGATCGAGCCGTTTGCCTGCGAGAGGAGATCCCTCCTCACCGGTATCGGCCACGGGGCGGTACTCGTCAGACTGGAAACCAGGCTTGGTTTGTCCAAAAATGGGGCGACGAGTAGCACTGGGCATCCGCTCTCCCTGATTCGCTCTAACACCTGGGGTAGGAGCGTGACAGGGGGAAACGCATAGAGCGGGCAGCGGGGCCAGACGTGAGCCAGCGCGTCCCTGCTCTTGGAGAAAAATTCCTGACAATGAGCGTTCTCTTGAGACGCAAATAGGTCTATTTTCGCTCTGCCAAATGTCCTCCATAGCAGTTCGACTGTCTGTGGGTGTAAAGACCATTCTCCTGTCGGAAGATTGTTTCTGGACAGTCTGTCTGGTCCCACATTCAGATGGCCGGGCACATGCGCTGCCCTGAGCGAGCGCAGATTGTGCTGAGCCCAGACCAGGAGGCGTTCCGTCAGCCTGTGAAGGATTCTGGATCTGATACCTCCTTGGTGATTTATATAAGCCACCACTGACATGTTGTCCGAACGGACCAAGACGTGGTGTCTTTTTATCTGGGGACAACAGCGCCTCAGCGCGTTGTCGACTGCCATCATTTCCAGGCAGTTTATATGCAGAAGCTTCTCCCGTTCCGACCACTGGCCGAATAACGGTCTGCCCTCGAGCAGCGCTCCCCATCCCGAGGTTGAGGCGTCCGTAGACACCACCTTCACACTCGAGGAAGTCCCCAGGCTTACTCCTGACCGGTACCAGTCGGTCACTGTCCAAGGTTTCAGAGCTGCGACGCATTTCTGATCGACCTTGAGGCGCGCGAGACCGGAGGTCCAAGCTCTGCGCGGCGCGCGCGCTTTTAACCAATACTGCAGCGGGCGCATGCGAAGCAGACCCAGCTGAAGCACTGAGGATGCTGAAGCCATGAGACCCAGCATCCTTTGAAAACTTTTTGAGCGGGACTAAAGCGCCGTGGCGAAAAATCTCTGTCATGCGCTGAATACTTAGTCTGCGCTGCGGCGACAGCTGTGCTGTCATAGACAGCGAGTCCAGATCTGTGCCCAGAAAATATATTTTCTGACTGGGAGCCAGCGAACTCTTCGCCCAATTGACTGTGAGACCTAAATTCTCGAGGTGATCGAGTAATATGGTCCTGTGTTCTATGAGCCCCGACTGTGATCGAGCTAGAACCAGCCAATCGTCCAAATAATTCAGCACTCGTATGCCTCGGAGCCTGAGGGGTGCGAGCGCTGCATCCATGCACATTGTGAATGCGCGAGGTGCCAGGGATAGGCCAAATGGCAGGACTGTGTACTGATATGCCTGACCCTCGAAGGCGAATCTCAAAAAATCGCCTGTGACGTGACGCTATTTGTATTTGAAAATAAGCGTCTTTCAGATCTATCGACATGAACCAGTCCCCTTGGCAAATTTGCGAGAGGGTTTTCTTGGTCGTGAGCATTCTGAACCGTCGTTTCAGAAGTGCTTTGTTTAGTCGTCTTAGATCTAGAATGGGTCTGAGACCCCCGTCTTTTTTGGGTACCAGAAAATATCTGCTGTACATGCCCCCTTCGCTCTGAGCTTGTGATAAGGGTTCTATAGCCCCTTTGCTCAGTAACTTCGCTATTTCGGCCCGAAGTAGGTGTGCTACTTCCTTTTTCACCGTAGTATCGATTCGCGCCGCTTTGCGTTGCGGGCGTCGACCGAACTGTAGCGAATAGCCTCTTTCTATAATGTCTAGCACCCACTTCGAAACCCCGGGTAGCCTTGCCCATGCATTTGCACGAATGGCTAGGGGTTGAATGCGAAGCACGCTCTGGTCGCTCAGCGACAGAGGGGCTTCAGTGTGCTGCAACATAAGCGTCGCGCTTATGACATTTGAGGCAGGGGGCGCGCTGATAACAGCGGGCAGATTGCCCGCGCTCGACTCCTCTGCGGTGGTCAACCGAGAGGGGGAGGGCTGGGCGAGTCCCGTAAGACCTGTCATGTCTATGTGTGAATGTGGGCGTGGGATAGCGGGCACATTTACAACACTGAGAGCATTGTCTGCCTGAGCAGAGCGAATGCATGTTGGTTTTGTTTTACAGAAACCTTGAGACATGCAGAACGTAGTGTTTGTGGGCACTGGGCAATGGGCACATTTACCACATTTAATGCGCAATCGATCTGGGTCGATTTCAAGTGCGCGAGCCCTGTGCGACGGGCTGTGTTTCTGTGTAGGAATGAGCACTGGGCAGTGGGCATTTTGTCTACACTCATAACACCATCGGCCGTGGCCGGAACACCAGAAAATACACTCTTATGGGATTTATCTGGGTAGCCGTAAAAGCGGCGTTTGTGTGTAGGCAAGCGGGCTGTGTCGCCGACTTGTTTACTGCAGAATACACTGGAACAGTCGCATTTACTGGAACTGAACGAGCGAGAAGTTGCCATAGAAACAGAGAGCGTCAACATGCTGGCGTTTGTTTGCAGGTGTGCGTGTGTCTGATGAAGAGCCTGCGTGCTCGAAACGTAACATACGCTATGCGATAGCTGTCTTGAAAATAAATATTTTTGATAATTTTGGAGCTTAGGTGTTGCCGACTTTATATTTTCTACTAGGTGTGCGTGTATTACAATAGGCTCGTCCACTGCAATATTGACATTTCTAGAGAAATGTGTGAGAATGGAGGTAGTGACGCACGGAAACCATAGAAACGGTGCTTGGGTGCAGGCGAGCGGGTTGTACAACGCGCTCGTTGGCTGCAAAAATACACATCTGCAGTCGCCTTTTCAGGGAACTGACAGAGCGAGTATTGACGGCATAACATTTTTTTTTTTTTTTTTTTTCTCCCGGTAGACCCGGGATCGAACACGGGTCTCTCACGTGAAAACCTGAGAATCTGCCACTGGGCCACAGGAGAAGACACATAGGCATTTAGATAGCGCGAGTATTATCAGAGAGCGTCAACATGCTGGTGTTTGTTTGCAGGCGTGCGTGCATTACAACAGGCTCGCTCACTGCAGTATGACATTTCCAGTCGCCTGAACTTCAGAGGGGAATGAGAAATGTGTGAGAAATAGAATTCGGCCCGGCCGCAGCGGGACATTAACACTCTTTTCTCCTTTCGCCAGTGACGCACGGGAACCATAGAAACGGTGTTTGGGTGCAGGCGAGCGGGTTGTACAACGCGCTCGTTGGCTGCAAAATGCACATCTGCAGTCACCTTTCAGGGAACTGACAGAGCGAAGCATTGGAGGCATAATTAATCTGCCGTTAGACCGGGATACGAACACCGGTCTCTCGTGCGAAAAACCAAAGATTCCGCCACTGAGCCACAGGGGGGAACACAAAGGCTTTCAGATGCACGAGCATATAAGAGCGTCAACATGTTTTCTTCGGCGTTTGCTTGCCGGCGCTGCAATATTTATATTTCCAGTCGCCTGATCAGGGAACTGAGAAATGTGTGAGAAAATTCAGGTCAGTCCAGCTTCGGCGGGACTATAAACACTATTTTCTCTGACGCGTGAATGGGGCGCAGGGGCAGGGTAGCTTTCTTGTACGTAAAGAAAAACTAACCCCGACCGTCCGCTTCCAGCCTCCCCTGTCAACGGCGCATTTTGCGCGGCTCGAACAGAGGGAGAGAGAAAGCTAGCCCCGTGACCGTCCGCTCCTGACATCCCCTGTGAACGGCGCGGTTTGCGCGGCTCGAACAGAGGGAGAGCAGGTATCATCCTCCAAGCAGGCAAGGCAAGCGGGCGCACCGGCGAGCTTTGCGGGTTGGGGGGGAAAGGGGCGTCTTGAAAAAGACGCCCGGCTCTTTTAGTGCAATGAGAGTGTGTGTCGCGGCGGCGAACACACACACATACACAAAACACAGTAGCAGAGAAAAGGATATGTACGCCGGAAAGCGTCAGCAGAAACGGCGACTGAAGGCGGCGAGATGTCGACCAGCAGCTTCAGATGCACTAATCCCGCTGGGTGCTTGACTCAGACGGCGTGGCTTCCTCTCAGGATCCAGCGATGCGAAGGCCCGCTGAAGAGATGAAAAACTGACCAAACCAGCCTCTCTGGGCCGTATTTATAGCCCTAGCCCCACCCATATTTTCTTTTAACACATAATACAGAATAGCAAGAGACATGTCATGGGATTCCTTCTTAAGATTCATCAGTGGAAAGAAAGAAAAAGAAGAGGAACAAGAGGAGGAGGAAACCAAGCAAGCGAAAGTGCTGTAAATCCGTTTTGAAATAAGTTTTTTTTTTTTTTTATAAAGTTTTCCGAGTGATATCAGATTGTGTGTGTGTACATGTGTTTTTATTGTACTTACCCTGTAACTACATGAAACAAGAGGGTAAGAAACACCACTTTAATTTACAGCCCGCAATGTCATACTTACCCTGTAACTACATGGAACAAGAGGGTAAGAAACACCACTTTAATTTACAGCCCGCAATGTCATACTTACCCTGTAACTACATGGAACAAGAGGGTAAGAAACACCACTTTAATTTACAGCCCGCAATGTCATACTTACCCTGTAACTACATGGAATACTTACAGTCTAAATAATTTGCCTAAATAATTTGTTATTTTCCTGGTTGTTACCCCTTTATTCCCAAAACTTTACATATTATTCCCCTATACTTACACGTACGTACTTTATAGGTACACTGTAATTACCGAAAGTTACACTTTTCATTTTAATTACGCAGTACTTTCCGGGCTGTAATCTAAAGCGTTACCATCTGTATTATGCTATTGTTTTTGATTCTGTAACATACAGATCTGTATTATGCTATTGTTTTTGATAGTGTTATACATTTCTTACAGATAATCACGATGATCATTGCGTTTGTCTTACCGAATGTGGTATCTTCCTGTCAGCAATTACAGTTCCCTTTCAAGGCGGAACTTCGACATTACGGATGTCGTATATGGGAACTCCTCCCCTACTCCACTTCTGCTGAAATCTTATGGCTAACGCCAGCTGACAGCTGGCCAAATGACGCAAATATGCAAATACTGACAAGCCCGCTGGCAGTATAAATGCAGGTGTCGCGTCAATTTCGTCAGAATCTCTCTCTTCACGCTCAAATCGTGTGCTAACTGAGATATCAACCTAAACAACCTAAATCAACCTACTGATTCGCTGTCGTTGAAGGTGCAAGGAAGATACGTGGATTACTGTCTTCAGCATCCGATGGCGACCACGTGCAACTTGTGCTCAGGCCCTATCGTGCCTCCGGACACGCACCTGTTCTGCGTCGCGTGTATGGACTGGCTCATGCCGAGGCAGCCCTATCGGACGGCATGTCGTGCGAGAACTGCGCAGACCTGCCGATGCGAGCTCTCAAAGCCAGACGGGACGAGGCTCGCGCGTGTATTCCGGGGGGGCGGAGTTTGGTCGTGGGTTCTGTCAGTCAGTGGCATGTTTCATCTTCCACGGCGGGATTCTATACAGTTCCCATATACGACATCCGTAATGTCGAAGTTCCGCCTTGAAAGGGAACGTCTCCGGTTACTTTCGTAACCTCGGTTCCCTGAAAGGCAGGAACGAGACATTACGCTCGCCGCCGTGTTCGCTGTTCGATTCAAGCGTTTCGTTTTGATTCTGACGAAATTGACGCGACACCTGCATTTATACTGCCAGCGGGCTTGTCAGTATTTGCATATTTGCGTCAATTGGCCAGCTGTCAGCTGGCGTTTGCCATAAGATTTCAGCAGAAGTGGAGTAGGGGAGGAGTTCCCATATACGACATCCGTAATGTCTCGTTCCTGCCTTTCAGGGAACCGAGGTTACGAAAGTAACCGGAGACGTTTTTCTATAAGCTTTTTTTTTATTAATGCCGACAGTAAAATGTTGCCAGATATTGCTACGAAAAACAAGCAACAATTTTTTATTTTTTTTATAATAATCCAAAATGAATTCAAAGCTTGTGTTTTGGAAATAAGATTAATATATCACGAACCCTAACATGCAACTTTCCACTTTAATAACTTCCTAAAGTGTGACATTAAATCAGAAAAACAAGTCCAGAAGACTACTGCCACCTTTCCATTAGATGGATCTGGCAACACTGGATCGCACCCGCGCCCTCACAACGCGCTCTCAAGCCCCGTTCACTGCGCTAGATTCTCGCAGCAAAATTAATTGCAAACACTCATATGAGGTGGTTTAAACGGCTAATTAATCATTCAGAGAGCTTGAAATTTTATTTTTGAATGTAAAAAAATGACAGAGGTCCGGACCTCGGTGACCTCATAACTGGCTACGGCCATGTATCACCGGCTGTTCGACATAGCAACGTACCACTGCTCGGTTCCCACGCCGTATCGACTCAAATGCATAAGCAATGGGACACACGGGCTCAACAGGTCTTTCAAGTTCGTCTTCCTCCATTTCAAATCAATTGTGTATTCAGTCCGGTCCAGTAACGCTTCACTCTCTTCACTCACCAGCGGAACCAACCAACCCCGTTGCGTAGGCTGTGACGTCACTCCAAAATGGCGACTCGCTAGCTAGAAATTATGAAAATAATTTTGTCATATCTGTGGTTTTAACAACTTTTTTAAATAAAATTTTTGGCAAGGTGATTTTTCTAATATATGTAGCTACTACCAGTGCCAAAACATGGACGTTTCATTTCCCCTTAAAATGTGAACTGAACTAAGCTGGACGATGACATCCCTGTTTTCTCCAGAGCAGCTGTATAGATAAATTAACTAAATAGATAACTAATTATTTTTTAGAATGGAAACGAAAGCTTTAGCATAAGTTCTGCCAGGAAGACTAAATTGTTACGTCATTTATTACCTTCTCATCTATCCAATCGTGTTCTAATACTTATAAAAGATCGGTACTTACACATATCTGAGTTCGCAGATGCTGACGCCTACGCCTTAGTTGGTTGAAGTGATTACACATTAATGAGAATGTATAATTTTGAAAGAACAAAGTGTTTTTTGCTAAAAATCTACTTAAAATATTACACAGTGTAGCTTTAAATAATTTACGAGCTGAGACCAAGTCTTAACACTTAGGAACCTTTATGAATCACACTTATTTTTAAGTTTAGGAATAAGAGTAAAATTATGTCATTCTTAGAATTTTGACAGACTTGAGACTAAAATTTGACTCTGATTTGGCTTTATAGATACTGCCCCTGTTCTCAGGAAACAAGGGTTACAGTCATAACCTGAGATGTTCCCTTTCAAAAGGGAACCCACACTGCGTCCTGAGGCAATTTGGGGAACAAAATACCCACGCTGCCATGCTGAGGGGATGTTTGCCAATCATGGCTGTGATAAGCACGAACACATTTAACTCAGAGTTAAATCTCCCTACTGGTACACTACTGTTTTAAATGTAGTACATCACTTAATGTTACCCTTTTGTTTGTTGAACTGTTGTATAAAATCAATGTCATATTTGAAATCGTGTGGATATTCAGGAAACATTGCATTTTTGCTCATATAATATGATCAACATTAAAAACTGTTGTATATGGGGAAAGTTATCTCTGTCATATTAGAATTGTTCCCTAGGTGGCAGTATTAGTTCACATAAAACAGAATGTGGTACATAGCAGAGCTAGAGTCTTAGCTAGCTGTGTCGAGGGACGGACATGTTATGGATTGCATCCAAGTGTTCAGTAAAGTTTCAGATAAACGTTACCCCGCTGTGCGTGTCCTTCTTACTAGTACTTAGAATACTACATTTGGCGACGAGGAAACCGGTGGAACTCGGGAGAAAAAGTTATCGATGACGATTACAAAAAGAAGCGGAGGAATTCAATGACGCGAAAACTCTGATGTCGGATGACGAGGAAGCTAACGCTAACCAAGACATTGAGATGGCTACGGCAATGGTAGGAACACTTACTGCTTTTGACAGTCAGACCCAAACATGGGAGGAATACGTCGAAGTGTTGGGACATTTTTTCGTTGCGAATGGGATCACGGATGAGGAGAGGAAGAGGGCGATATTGTTAAGCTCTGTTGGAAGTCGGACATACAGTTTAATGAGGAACTTATTGAGCCCGAACAAGCCTGGGGAAAAATCATATAAGGATTTGACTGACCTGCTTCAGTCACATTATAACCCGAAGCCCAGTGAAATAGTTCAAAGATTCAAGTTTAACTCGAGGACTAGAGCAGTGAATGAAACTGTGACGGAGTATGTGGCAGTGCTACGAGAGCTCGCGCAACATTGTAACTATGGCGATAAATTGAAAGAGATGCTACGCGACAGGCTCGTGTGTGGCATAGCGGATGATCGCATGCAGAGGAGATTGTTGTCGGAGCCTGAGCTCACATTTGAAAATGCTTTGAAAGTTGCACTGGCCATGGAGACAGCAAATAGGGATGTGCGTGATCTGCAACTGAAAACACTAGATGGCACAGTGAGTAAAGCTGCACCTCAACTTCTAGTGCATAATGTGGAGTCAACCCATAGAGGTCAGGGAAAGGCAACGCCATTGACATGTTACAGGTGTGGGGGTGAACATATGGCAAGAGACTGTCGTTTTGTCAATGAAAAGTGCCATGGCTGTGGTAAAAAGGGACATTTGAAGAGAGTGTGCAAATCTTTACTTCTTGCAGACCAGCGGCTTAAGGGGGGAGGGAAGCACAAACAGTCTGTAGCAAGTTACAGAAATGAAAAAAAGCAAGTGGCTCATCACATAAGTGAATCTCCGGAGGATGTCACTAGTGATGAAGAGGTATTCACAATGTACAATATAACAGAGCCAAAGATAACGAAAGTAGACCCCATTACTGCACAGCTTAACATAAATGAGAACATTATTGAATTTGAAGTGGACACTGGCTGTAGCGTGACGATTTTGTCAAAGGCTGAATATGCCAAGTTATTGACCGCAGGGGGCGCACGGAAGTTGCAGGAGTGCTCAATGACTTTGAAAACTTATACAGGCGAAAAAGTACCAACCTTAGGAGCGGCAGATGTTACAGTGAAGTACAAAGACCAAGTCAAACAGCTACCAGTAGTGGTTGTAGCAGGCCCAGGACCAAACCTGTTAGGCAGGGCATGGATAAAGGAGCTGGGAATGAACTGTGCTTTGATTAATAAGATGGAGCAGCAAGAACTGACACTGCAGTACGTGCTAAGACAGAACGAAGATGTTTTCAAGGAAGAGCTAGGAACCTGGAGAGGCCCACCAGCGAAAATTTACGTTAAAGAAGGCGTGGCTCCAAAGTTCTATAAACCAAGGCCAGTGCCCTATGCGATGAGGAAGAAGGTGGAGGTGGAGTTAGAGAGACTCACCAACCAGGGAATTATTGAGCCAGTGAAATTCTCAGAGTGGGCAGCACCGATTGTGCCTGTGTTAAAAGCCGATAATTCTGTGCGCATTTGTGGAGACTACAAACTCACTGTCAACCAGGTGTCAAGGCTCGAGCAATATCCCATACCGAAATTGGAGGACTTGTTTGAGAAGTTGTCAGGTGGTGAAAAATTCAGTAAACTGGACCTGAGCCACGCGTATCAGCAAGTGATACTTGATGAGACATCCAAGCCTTATGTCACAATTAATACACACAAGGGTCTGTTTCAGGTGAATCGTTTGCCCTTTGGGGTCTCCTCCAGTCCAGCCATATTCCAACGAATGATGGAGAGTCTGGTAGCCGGCATCCCGAATGTGGCTGTCTATTTGGACGACATTTTGCTGACGGGCCAGAGTGACCAAGGTCACCTTGCAACGCTGAACCAGGTGTTAACGTGGCTGCAGGACGCTGGTCTTCGCCTAAAGCGTAACAAATGTGTGTTCATGGAGCAGGAAGCAGAGTTTCTGGGTCATAAGGTGGACGCCTCTGGACTTCATCCTTTGCCACATAAGGTCAGGGCAATACAGGAAGCACCAGCACCGACCAATGTCACAGAACTGAGAGCGTACCTGGGACTGCTCAACTACTACAATAGGTTCCTACCACACCTCTCAACATTGTTGTCGCCTTTACATGAACTGTTAAGGAAGGAAACCACCTGGAAATGGGAGGCAGAACAGGAGAGAGCTTTTGGGGAGTCTAAGCGACTCATGCAGTCGTCGGATGTGTTAGTGCATTATGACAGCCAAAAGGATCTGATCCTGTCTTGCGACGCTTCTCCTTATGGATTGGGTGTGGTGTTGTCACATCGCATGCCAAATGGACAGGAGAGACCGATCAGCTTCATGTCTAGGACACTAACATCAGCGGAGTCAAATTACTCTCAGCTGGACAAAGAAGGTCTGGCGGTGATGTTTGGCATTCAGCGTTTCCACAAATATTTATATGGAAGAAGGTTTGTCATTTGCACTGACCACAAACCCTTACTGTCTCTTTTCAATGAGATGAAGGCTGTGCCTCAAATGGCGTCCCCTCGTATTCAGCGCTGGGCAGTAACCTTGAGAGCGTATGAGTATGAGATTGTTTACAAGCCAGGAAAACATCATAGCAATGCTGACGCGTTGAGCCGTCTACCTCTACCTCAACAGTCTGTCAAGAGAGAGCAGGAGGAACGAGTGCTGATGATGGAGAATGTGACTCTAGTCTCGGCAGCGGAAATCAGCAGATGGACAAGCAGAGATCCTGTGTTGCCCAGAGTGACGCAGTTTGTACAATATGGTTGGCCGCCACAAGACCGGGACCCAGTTTTTCAACCATATGCTGTTAGGAAAACAGAGTTAAGTGTGCAAGATGGATGTGTACTGTGGGGCTCACGTGTAGTAGTGCCGCCGCCAGGGCGGGATGCCTTGATACAGCAGCTACATCATGGTCACATCGGCATCACAAGAATGAAGGCTTTAGCACGAAGTTACTTCTGGTGGCCAAAGTTAGATGCAGAGGTTGAAGCTGTAGTTAAAAGATGTGTTGCATGCCAAGAACATCGTAACTCGCCAGCTCCAGCACCACTTCATCCCTGGGAGTGGCCAAGCAAACCATGGCAAAGGTTACACATTGACTATGCGGGACCTTTTATGGGACACATGTTTTTGATTCTGATGGACGCTCATTCCAAATGGATGGATGTTTACCCTGTAACGTCCTCGACTTCAGCCATCACGATTGAATGTCTAAGGAAGAGTTTTAGCAATCAAGGCATACCAGAGACTATTGTGTCCGATAATGGCTCATGTTTTGCGAGTGCAGAATTCAGAGAATTCATGCAGAAGAATGGGATCGAACACATTACCTCTGCTCCTTATCATGCTTCCTCCAATGGTTGTGCTGAGCGCGCAGTCCAGACATTCAAGTCAATGATGAAAAAGGCAGGGGACGGAAGCCTGACCACTAAAGTGTCCAGAGTGCTGTTTAGTTATCGCATTACACCACAGTCAACCACTGGACTGTCGCCTGCTGAAATGTTGCAAGGCAGAAAATTGAGATCGACTTTAGACCGAATTCATCCGGATCGCAGGATGAAGGTGGAACGGAAACAGAGCATTCAAAAGAAACATCATGACAAGCAAGGTTCAATGAGAAGTTTCCAGGAGGGAGATGTAGTGATCACAAGGAATTTCAGTCATGGACCTAAGTGGATCCCTGGGTTCATTACCAGAATGACAGGTCCTGTCTCCTACAAGGTCATGCTGGGAGATGGCAACATTGTGCGCAGACACGTTGACCAGATTTTGGCAAGTTCGGAGGAAAAGGACTTGGGGGAACCAAAGATCTTGGAATCCCTGGGGCTGTCAGAATCTCCAGCGGCAGTTTTTGCAGAGTCAGTGGGTTCAATTCCTGAGGAAAACTGCTGTGTTCCCGAAGCAAACACTCAGGGTGTGGCTAGGCCTGTTTCAGAAAAAGCCAAACCATCAGTGATAGACATTCAACCTCCAGGTACCCCAATGCAGTCACAATCTTTGACTGCACCGGCACGCCGGTCGTTGAGACCTGTGTCAAAGCCAAGTTATTTGAAGGACTATGAGTGTTAAAAAAAAAAAAAAAAAAAAGAAAGTTGTGCTTTGCAATTTTTTTATTTTTTTTTATTTTTTAAGCAGTGTATTTTGTGAGGCTAATATGTTTCAAGAAGAAAGCAATAGCTTTAGGGGGAGAGAATGTTGTATATGGGGAAAGTTATCTCTGTCATATTAGAATTGTTCCCTAGGTGGCAGTATTAGTTCACATAAAACAGAATGTGGTACATAGCAGAGCTAGAGTCTTAGCTAGCTGTGTCGAGGGACGGACATGTTATGGATTGCATCCAAGTGTTCAGTAAAGTTTCAGATAAACGTTACCCCGCTGTGCGTGTCCTTCTTACTAGTACTTAGAATACTACAAAAACACTACTGGATATCAGCCTGCGTTTTGATCGCAGTTTTAGTCGCACAAACAGACAAGTGGCTTGTGACAGAACACAGTCCGACTGAATGACACTTTAATTTAAGTAGAACTTCAAATGATAGCTGAACTCCAGCTTACTTGTCTGTGTTTTCAGATCATCCACGCTTCTTCAGCAGTGTAGAGAGAGCGCGCGTGCATGGCTGCCAGTTACTATTGAAAAGACTATAAAAAACGTGTTCTTTTAACAGAAAAGCTCTGACTGGGGGTTTAAATTATTGAAATCTGGCAACAGTAAGCATGATGCTCGTAAAAACAGTCAATGTGTTGTTGTCTCCTTTATATGACAAAAACAAGTGGTTTTGGTCAAGTTTTTATTTTTTAAACACATTTCAGTCTCGTCTTTTTTCGTCATCGATATTGCATGTGTTGATATAGTCACAATTATCGTTTAATGACGTGGGTGAAGTCTCTCATCCTCTTGTCTAAGTCAGGGAAAAACAGGTCGTCAACGAACATTTTTCGTCATAGTTTTCGTTAACGAAATGAACACTGCAGCTTAGCAATGAAAAAGTACACGCAGCACCTTGGGAAGAAAAACACCTTGGCAAGAACTCTACAGGGTCCATTATATCAGGGTCAAAAGCACCCACTGCTGTTACAAGACTTTGAATGTCCATAAAAGTAAGCTGTCAAACAACATGGCCATTTTCAGTTCTTTGATCAATAACCCTCTTATTTGCACTTCCAATCTGTCTTGTTTGTACTGGTGCTATTTGGAACTTTACACAAGACCTAATTATGACCCAATCTGGACCTATAAATCCTGATGCACTCGTTACATCATAAGAAGAATGGGGTCTATGCTAATATTAGTCTCTCTGTTTATCCCGAGGTTTACCGCAGACCGCCGTATCCAGGCCGTATCCAGATCTGATGAAGAACCTGGACACAACGATAACGCAGTCCTGAAGTGTCAACTAGTCTCTCCCCTGTGAAGGCCCCCTTCTCCTTCCCTTTACCTCTGTACAGATAAAAACCAGCCTCCACAGGGATTTAAAGCACTTTGTCGATCAAGGATCGAGTAGAGTTACTCCCCTCGTTTGCAAGGGTTATAAAGCGGTATGCTGAGTTCTATTCTCCAGGATGCCCGTCTCTATGATCCGGTTTGTGAGTGAACTACTGCCATTAATTGCCCTTTTTCCCTATTGGATTTGTGAGAGACTCTGTTTAGGAAACAGACAGGTTTTTGGCAAGACTAGGTCAGTAAATTTGACCGAGTCAGCCTCCCTGGTGGCATGTGGGGTTGACTTTATGTTCCCCTCAGAAAGTGACTGGACTGGAATTCTTTCGGACCCCATGGCCATATGCCCTTAAAGGAACCCCTTCCATGGATGCTGTTGGTTCCAAGCCTTTGAGCGGCCTTGGTAGGCCTTCCGTTGTTCGGAGGCCACTTTGAGGCTTATAGCTTGGGCAGTGACTGTAGGGAATAATGTATGTGACCCGAAGGGGGAGTATTTCTTGGCATTTTCTGTGAAAATAACTGCCATTTCTGACGTTTGTCACAGCCATGCACTCCCCTCAGCATGGTGGTGAAGGGGGTGGATTTTGGAATACAATGTTGCTTCAATGTATATGTAATGAGTGATTATAATCTAGGTATTAATCAATATTTTTCCTCTGACTATCAAATTATTTGAATGACTTCTCAAGGCTTGTGAGATTTTACTTTGTTATAGAAGTTACCAGTTGTGATTATTGAAATGTTCTTTTCATGTATTCTCTAATGTCTGTATTTGATATAAATGCAGTAACAGTGCATGCTCATTTAGCCTGGCTTCCAGAAATGAATTATGGACTTCTTTAACATGTCAATACATCCATATGCTTTTCTGGGGTACCATGACAACTATAGTGTACCATGACCAATCGTTTGAGTGACCATTTCGTGGTTAAAGCCTTACTTTCCAGTTAGACTAAAGTGTAGCTCTCCTTGAGAGAAAGAACGTATTATCTTGATGTTTGGAGAGGACTCTCCTGTTTACAGTTAGAGCCTGGCCAAATCCAACCTTGGAAAAGCTGTGTGTCGGTGTGTGTGTTAGTCTTCTTGGTTACAGGTTAAGGAACAACTGCATTATTGGACTGAGCAACCCAAATCTGCGAACTGGAAGGTCATAACGTGCCTAAATTCAGGGTCCGAATGTCAGCTGCATAATCGATGGAGATCAATCTATCTGTTTATGTGTGGAAAATGACGTTATCTTCTGTCTTTGATTTCTTTTCTGGATTATTTAAAGGAGGGGGTTCCCTGACAAAAACCAGTATTAAATAAAGAAAAACGAATTTTATTACCTTTCCCAGCCCTTTTTGAAAAATCCCTCTTGGCTGACTCGCCAATGTTGGAAAAGTACAAAAGTATCACGGGACTCTCTCATCCCCTCAGATTACCATGAGTGTTAAAGGGATTTTAATGATAAAATATGCTATTTAAAAATCACATTTACCAATTGCATATTCTTCCTAGAGTGAATATTAAGCTAAAATAGCAATATTTTAGTTAAGGACAGTCTGTTAGGCAAAGTCGAATTTTGATTGGTCGTTTGATTTAGCGCGCTCCCCCACCCTAACATTACGTTAAATTTCTTGCACTACAGAAAGTTCACACGAAGGCTACGGACTGGAGTACGGACATTCCATAATTTCAAGGTTGCATATTGCATCTATTGTTTCACAATGGACATTCGAAAATGGATTAAAAAGAAAGAACCCACACCTGCTGCTACTTCCTCTGGCTCATCTGAGCTCCAAATAAGCAGTGTGGACATTGATAATGCAGGCTCGCTTACGCCACTGCCAGTCACTCAGCCCGCCAAAAGCAAGGACTCGCCGACGCCATCACCGTATAGTGTACCAGAGGACCTCGGTAAAGACAAGCCAGTCCAGGTTTGTCTCAAGCAGTTTCCAAAGAAACAACATAAAAATTACTGTAAGCATTTGCGCCAAATTGGTACAATGATAGGCAATGGCAAGAATATTCAGAGCAAGCAGATTAGGCATTTTGTTTTCCCTGTCGGAAAGTGACTCTGTGTTTACAAGCACTGGTTTTAGCAATTGGAAGCATGCGACAGATAAAACGAAAGGATTTTACAGACATGCTGTAATGCCAAGCCAGCAGAGGGAGCCATCACCCGACTACTGACTGAGCGCTCCCTCTGCTGCTTCTACATTCACTTCCTGTTTAGGACTACTTAAGCTGTGACCATGTGCTTTCACATCGCGAAGTATTGCCAGTTTAACCTGCCTTACCATTCATTCATTCCTTACCATTCACTCATACCATACCATACCATTCATTCACATTCATCACGTTTGGGGATTCCTCATTTACATTCATTAGTACTTCAAATCTGTTCTCAAGATGTATAGGTGTTGGTAGGAGACCAGTGTTTGCAGTCCTTGTCAGAGCTGTATCTGGGGTAGAGGATGCAACTGCGGCAATATGTGGGGCTCGTGACAATCTGATGTCTCGAGTGCCTTTGGGTCTCGCTCCCTGTTTGTGCCATCGATTTGTAAGTCGATCGGCTTGTTTCTCTACCTGTCGAGGAGCACTAGTTTCATGGGACTCACCGGCTATATGCTGAGGGTGTCCATGACGAAGCTCTGTTGTGTGTTCCGTCTGGTTTGGTGGTCCCGTAAATAACTTTGTTTCAAGAACTGCAATCCTTTGTAAAAGTCTGTGGCAGTTAGTGCAGCAAGTAGATTCCAGAAGAGGCATTTTCTCTCTTATCCTTGTAGGCAGTTGTGTTTTCCTTTCCCCGGAATGTAAGCTGGTCGGGTAGAAGAATTCTGCGTTTTTGTGGTAATCCAAACTTTGTCGTTTGAGCACTGTGCTGATTTGCTGAAGTTAAAATTAGGTGATAAAAGGAGCTCAAATATAAAAATATAGAAGATAAAATATAAAAGTGATAGAGCAAAGCACGGAGCAGTAAGCAAGAGCGTCCGAACGGTAGCTGAGCTGAGCAGGAGGATCGAACACAGACTGTATCAGCCAGTAGCTAACACTGATGCTAACTGGCGCTCAAGGTCGAGCAGACAGCGGCACTCCACTCAGAGCGCAGCCGAGCCCAGGACTCTGATAGTGGGGGACTCCATAATCAGAAACATTAGCAGCAGGGATACAACTACATGCTGCCTTCCACAAGCTACAACTTCTGATATAAACAGGGAACTTCAAAACATTCTGATGAAACATAAGACTGCAAATCGACTCATCATTCATGTGGGGAAGAATGATATTCATAAAGAGCAGTCAGAACTCCTTAAGAAGGATTTCAATGAACTTTTTGAAACACTTAAAAGACTGAAAGTTCAAACATTCATCAGTGGACCACTCCCAGCAAGAGGAACAAACAGGTTTTCATGGCTGCTTGGGATTAATACATGGCTGCAAAAAACCTGCCATATAAAAGGAGTAAACTTCATTGACAACTTCAATCTTTTCTGGAGTCAGAGACAACTATTTCATCGGGATGGCCATCACCCAAACAAACTTGGTTCAAGAGTGTTAAAGGACAATATTGACTTCTCCCTCAATCATCCTTCTGCAGTGTGTGTCAATCTGAACGACACACACACACCTGGAAACAGTATGAATGAACACGGGACTTCACTTCAGCAGCAAAATGGACATGCGGTTGACATATCACACAAGGACAATGATAACACCACTGAGCCACAACAACCTCTGCTCACGGACACAATCTCAGCTGAGCCCTGCCCACAGAGCTCACCACAGACAGACATATTAGAACTGCTCCAAGATTCAGCACCCAAGGACGACTTCCTGGAAAACAGCCAGGGAAGCCAGGACAGCATATCCCAGCCTCCGATAACACCTGAGCAACAGCCCCTTTCACCAGATACTTTTTCCCTCTCGCCAGCAACTCCACTTCTGTGCTTCTCACAGAAAATGGAAGAACTGGTGCATGCTGGAACCAGACTATCCCACTCTTTTGCTGCAAGCCCCCAGATACCAACCAAAAAACGTCAGGCACCTCAAACACCAAGGCCTGCGCGCCGAGCTCGCCCGCCCCCTCCTCCTGTGAGAGCTCTTCGGCCTCTTCGGCCAAAACGCCAGGGCCCACACCCTCCTCCATCTGCTCGAGGTGAACCAAAAACAACTGATACCAGCTCTCAGTGATGTGTTTTGGGTCCCTGCTATGATAACAGTAACTTTCTCAAATGTTTACAGAACAAGCGGGAACCCAGTGTGCCTGTATCTTTCTCTATTGCTGTTCTATTACAAGATAGAAAGTCTAAGGCCTTCAATAGCCGTACAGCAAACCCAACTAATCTGGTGCCTATTACATGTCAAACTAAGATTGCTGTGGGGACAAAAAGTAAGACTGTTAAGTTAGCACTTTTAAACATTCGCTCACTTAAAAATAAATCACTTCTAGTCAACGACTTAATAACCACAAACAATCTGGACTTTATGTTTCTAAATGAAACCTGGCTAGAAGACAGCTGCAGTGCAACAATCCTCAATGAAACAGCCCCTCCTTACTTTACTTTTATGAGTGTCTGCAGAGCTGTTAAGAGAGGTGGGGGTCTAGCTGCTCTTTCTAAAGATATCTATCAATGTAAGCAAATATCGTTTGGGAATTACCCGTCTTTCGAATATCTGGGTACTGTGTTAAAAGGTGCTCCTCGCATTTTACTTATCATTATTTACAGGCCTCCAAAATATTCTCCAGCCTTTGCTGAGGACTTTACAGAACTGTTATCAACAATTACCTCAGAGTTTGACTGTTTTGCCATTGCTGGAGATTTTAACATTCACATAGATAATGCAGAAAACAATATGGCAAAAGAAATCAAAACTGTTTTAAAAACTTTTGATCTGACTCAGCATGTACATGGACCCACACACAATCATGGACACACTCTAGATTTACTTATCAGTAAGGGTCTAAACATTTCATCGATTGTTATTAAGGATGTAGCACTGTCTGATCATTTCTGTATTTTCTTTGATATATTGATCTCTCCTGCCACTGAAGTCTGTCAAGAAGAGATGCTTAAATGAGAACACTAGTGTACTATTTATGAAGGCTATATCTTTAACACCAAGCATATCTGCTGACTCTGTTTATTTTCTCCTTGATTCTTTTAACTCAAAAGTTAAAAATATAATTGATGATATTGCTCCTGTTAAAGTCAGGAAGAAGAGTGGCAGACAAAAATCACCTTGGAGAAACTCAACAGCAGTGCAAAATATGAAAAGACAATGCAGAAAAGCAGAGCGCATGTGGCGGAAGACAAAACTTGTAGTCCATTATAACATCTACAAAGACAGCCTGCATGCTTTCAATATGGAACAAGGCAAAGCTAGACAGACTTTCTTCTCAAATATTATAAACAGCAATTTAAACAACACACGCACTCTTTTTGCTACTGTAGAGAGACTGACAAACCCCCCAAGCCAGATTCCCAGTGAAATGCTCTCAGACAACAAGTGCAGTGAGTTTGCTTCTTTCTTCTCTGAGAAAATCAATAATATCAGAAAGGTGATCAGCACATCCTTGAGTTGCGATGGGGTCAGACAGATCAGACCACCTGAGAAAGTAGTTACTATGTCTGACTTCAAAGAAATTGATGGCAAAATTTTGGAAGAAACCGTACAACACCTTAAAACATCAACATGTGCTCTTGACACACTTCCCACATCTTTTTTCAAAAGTGTGCTAAACAGTTTAAAAGCAGATCTTCTAGAAGTGGTAAATGCCTCACTTCTTTCTAGGAGTTTTCCAAACTCCCTGAAAACTGCAGTTGTCAAGCCCCTCCTGAAAAAGAGCAATCTGGATAAGACCATATTAAGCAACTATAGACCGATCTCAAATCTTCCTTTCATAGGCAAGATCATTGAAAAAGTTGTCTTCAATCAGCTGAACAAATTCTTAAGCTCGAATGGATACTTTGACAATTTTCAATCTGGTTTCCGACCGCACCACAGCACAGAGACAGCGCTCATAAAGATAACTAGATGCGAAAGTTCGTCGAGACAAACTTTAAGTTGGCAGACATTTGGCAGAGCGGAAATAGACCTATTTGCGTCTCAAGAGAACGCTCATTGTCAGGAATTCTTCTCCAAGAGCAGGGATGCGCTGGCTCACGCTGGCCCCGCTGCCCGCTCTATGCGTTTCCCCCTGTCACGCTCCTACCCCAGGTGTTAGAGCGAATCAGGGAGAGCGGATGCCCAGTGCTACTCGTCGCCCCATTTTGGACAAACCAAGTCTGGTTTCCAGTCCTGATGCAGCTGACGAGTACCGCCCCGTGGCCGATACCGGTGAGGAGGGATCTCCTCTCGCAGGCGAACGGCTCGATCTGGCATCCTCGCCCGGAGCTTTGGTCCCTACATGTGTGGGCCATCAACGGGTACCCGTTAACCTCCCAGCGGGAGTGTTAAACACGATCACGCAGGCTAGAGGTCCATCTACGAGGCGGCTCTATTCCTCAAAATGGTCTGTGTTCACTAGCTGGTGTACAGCGAGTGGCACTTCACCCTCACGCTGTGGGGTGCCGGAGGTTCTCTCCTTTTTACAAGAGCTTCTGGATAAGGGCAGAACCCCATCCACGCTCAAAGTTTATGTGGCGGCCATAGCAGCGTTCGCTGAACCACCGCTTGGCCAGTCATTAGGAAGGAACGATCTGGTAATTCGCTTCCTTAGAGGAGCTAAGAGGCTGAACCCTCCCAGACCACCCTCAGTTCCCGTTTGGGACCTTTCCACGGTTCTGGAAGCCATGAAAGGTGCCCCATTCGAGCCAATACAGTCAATAGACCTGAAACCCTTGTCTTTCAAAACAGTGTTTCTTCTGGCTCTCGCTTCAGTGAAGCGCATAGGGGATTTGCAAGCGCTCTCAGCGAGCACGACGTGTATGGAGTTTGGGCCGAATGACTCGAGAGTCATACTCAAACCAAAGCACGGATATGTTCCTAAATTCCTCAACACCGTTTAGGGCACAGGTTATCTCCCTGTCGGCCCTGCCGGTATCTGAGGAGGAAGGGGACGCAGGCTTCTTTTGCCCGGTCAGGGCGTTAAGAGCCTATGTGTCTCGCTCATCTGTTTTCAGACAGACGGAGCAGCTCTCTGTTTTGTTCAGCTGACGTTCTAAGGGACTAGCTGCGTCAAAACAGAGTCTATCCAGGTGGATAGTTGATGCTATAGCGCTAGCTTACACATCCAAGGGCCTGCAATGCCCGATAGGTGTCAAAGCGCACTCCACAAGAGGCATGGCCTCGTCGTGGGCTTGGTCCAGTGGGATTGCCTTGCAAGATATCTGTATGGCGGCAGGCTGGGCCTCCCCGTCTACATTTATAAGGTTTTATAACCTCGAGGTTCCCGCTTTGCAAGCTAGGTTGCTCTCGGTTTAATTTTTCAGTATTGCCCGCCCGATGCTATCGGCTCGGGATGCTGAAACTGCTAGAGCGTCGATCACTGATCGCCTATATACTTCTGTGGGCAGTACGTAAGTCACCCATATTTACCAGTCCAGGCTGAGTTCGCCCTGGCTGTGTGGAACACTTGATATAACAAGCTCTTATCAGAGCTCTATATTACAGGAATGATGCTATTCTAGCCCCTCTTCCCGGATTCTCTGTGAGTCCCTTGTGATTAGGCACTGTATGAGCCCCGGGCACCTGCCCTTGGGACTTTAGTGTTATGTCTCAAGCACGCACGGCGTTTTACATTGTGTTCCCCTAGCGTAAGATATCTTACGCAAGTACGAGAGACCTTTCGTAAGAGAACGTACTCGGTTACTAACGTAACCTCGGTTCTCTCTAGAAGAGGGAACGAGTACTTGCGTATCTTGCCGTGCATGCGTCATGTTCTGATTCGCTTCAGCGATGAAAAACTGACCAAACCAGCCTCTCTGGGCCGTATTTATAGCCCTGGCCCCACCCGATTTCGGCGGGACATGACGTAATGGGCGCGAAGCGCCCTCATTGGTTCTGACATCATGAGGAGCCTCTATCGATAGGCTGGTGCAGTTTCCGCAGAGCAGCCAATGGGCGCGCGAGCTGTCTCGCCCATGTCTGCATGCTGCTGCAATGCGTTTTACATTATTGCAAAATTAAGGATAATTTTTGGCTTCAATATCTCGAGGAAAAGAGGTTTTCCCCTAGCGTAAGATATCTTACGCAAGTTCTCGTTCCCTCTTCTAGAGAGAACCGAGGTTACGTTAGTAACCGAGTACGTTTCTGGTAGAATGTCCCTAATGAGAAAATGTCAAAATCGGTACCGAAAGTTGTTCACGTGACGATGTGTCGCAGTCCTCTCTGGCAGTGGTTTTGTATGAGGTAACAGAGCAGAATTTAAGTTATTAATTCAAATCCATGAAAATGTTAATCCGTCTTCGGTTCGGTTCGCTCCCTCTGAGGGCTGCGCGGCAGTGCACGCTTCATTTCAAATGTGAATGTGCATGACGCAATCTGTGACGAAGCAGGCGAGGCGAGAGCCAATGAGCGTTTGATATTACTGCCGTAACCATAGTAACCTGTCGTAACGCTTCTTGAGGGCGCAATTTTTGAATTTGAATTCATAACAAGCGCGGGGTTTGACGTTTACGGTCAAGATGACGATTACTGGATAAAGGGCTGAGCTTGGATCTTTTTCTTGCAAATAATATATGGATTCTGAAGGTTTGGATTACATCAAGCTAATAAAATTGGTGTATTTTGTGAATCGATGTTGTGTTGTAAGGTTAGTATATTATGGTTGTATAGGAACCATAAATAAATTATTGTGATTATACTCGTCTGTCTGTTGTTTTTCTTTATAATTGTTGCCTAGGTAGAAATGGTTATGGTTAGGTTAGGTTTAGGGGTAGGATTCGTGGCTCAAACTATCTTTTAATGCCATATTGTTCATAAAAATGCCATTTTCCTACATATCTGTCCATTACGTTTTATCATTTTAATATTGTCCATAAAATGGGTATGTTTAGGTGTGGGAGTAGAGTTAAGGGATCTTACATTTATAATCTATACAATGGTATAGGAAATTGTAGCCTACAGATATCTTCAAGATATGGCAAACGTGTATGATTCACGTTTGAGGGCGTTAAACTGTGACATCTACACGTTTTCCAAAGGGGACCAACGTGATTATTTCACGTCTTGTCGTGATACCGGGGAATCGATATTTTTTTTCCTAGGATGGTAGGAGAAGACTCAATGTATTAACCCCAGTGACGGGTAGGTTTAGGGACGGAGTTGGGGTAGGTCATATTTATATATACAGTAATGTAACGTTAAGTCAACGGCGTTGATAAACACGCTGAAAAGCGATTATGCGTGTTGATAGCACGCCAAAAATGGAAATCGAATTGGCGTGTCATACATACGCCATTTCATGAGATCAGTCTGGTTTATTTCTAAACGTGTTTTCTGAGTCAGTGTTGGCTGCAAAGATATCTAAGTTGACGATGCTGACTCGCCATCTCTGCTGTAAAGTGGATGCGCCTTTAGAGAGAAATGCACCTTTTTTACAGATTACATAATCAGAGGTATTTGCTTTTGAATTCGAATTTCTTTGTTTAAAAGTAGATATTTCAAGCTTTCTGTATACAGTGGGGAGAACAAGTATTTGATACACAGCCGATTTTGCAGGTTTTCCTACTTACAAAGCATGTAGAGGCCTGTAATTGTTTATCATAGGTACACTTCAACTGTGAGTGGCGGAATCTAAAAATCAAAAATCCAGAAAATCACATTGTATGATTTTTAAATAATTAATTAGCATTTTATTGCATGACATAAGTATTTGATCACCTACCAACCAATAAGAATTCCGGCTCTCACAGACCTGTTAGTTTTTCTTTAAGGGCGTTTTTCCACTGGGTTCGTTTGCTGCGGTCCGAACCCGAGTGCGCTAGTTCCCGGCGCCCCCCGCAGCGTTGGTCTGGTTTCACACTCAATTAGTTGTATCGAAACCAGGTGCGTTTGCAGTGATCTTACGTCATCGCAAACGCACACGGAAAATGCATGGATAATACAACTCGACTGAGCATAGCTGTAATTTGTCTGTTTTTTTGGTGCTATTATGCACAACATAGTGAGAGACATCACCTCTTCAGTGTCCCACAACGTTCCCCTGCCACTCATGGTTGTCGTGTGTGAGGAAACAATGATATCGACAGTGATAGGCTACGCATGCGCGGGATACTATACTTCCTGAACAAGCGCACACCCGAGTCCGTGTTGCTTGCACTTAACGCGAACCGCACCACGGTTCGGGAGCAACCGAGCTCAGACCACCTCCTCCAGGTAGTCTCGGGTTCGGTACTCTAGTGCGCACCCGGGTCCGATGACAGCGTTCACATTAGCGATTTTTCATGCGAACCGTGCTCCGGTCCGCACTAAACTGCCAGTGTGAAAGCGCCCTAAGAAGCCCTCCTGTTCTCCACTCATTACCTGTATTAACTGCACCTGTTTGAACTCGTTACCTGTATAAAAGACACCTGTCCACACACTCAATCAAACAGACTCCAACCTCTCCACAAAGGCCAAGACCAGAGAGCTGTGTAAGGACATCAGGGATAAAATTGTAGACCTGCACAAGGCTGGGATGGGCTACAGGAAAATAGGCAAGCAGCTTGGTGAGAAGGCAACAACTGTTGGCGCAATTATTAGAAAATGGAAGAAGTTCAAGATGACGGTCAATCTCCCTCGGTCTGGGGCACCATGCAAGATCTCACCTCGATGGGCATCAATGATCATGAGGAAGGTGAGAGATCGGCCCAGAACTACACGGCAGGACCTGGTCAATGACCTGAAGAGAGCTGGGACCACAGTCTCAAAGAAAACCATTAGTAACACACTGCGCCGTAATGGATTAAAATCCTGCAGTGCACGCAAGGTCCCCCTGCTCAAGCCAGCGCATGTCCAGGCCCGTCTGAAGTTTGCCAATGACCATCTGGATGATCCAGAGGAGAAATGGGAGAAGGTCATGTGGTCTGATGAGACAAAAATAGAGCTTTTTGGTCTAAACTCCACTCGCCGTGTTTGGAGGAAGAAGGATGAGTACAACCCCAAGAACACCATCCCAACCATGAAGCATGGAGGTGGAAACATCATTCTTTGGGGATGCTTTTCTCCAAAGGGGACAGGACGACAGCACCGTATTGAGGGGAGGATGGATGGGGCCATGTATCGCGAGACCTTGGCCAACAACCTCCTTCCATCAGTAAGAGCATTGAAGATGGGTCGTGGCTGGGTCTTCCAGCATGACAATGACCCGAAACACACAGCCAGGGCAACTAAGGAGTGGCTCCGTAAGAAGCATCTCAAGGTCCTGGAGTGGCCTAGCCAGTCTCCAGACCTGGACCCAATAGAAAATCTTTGGAGGGAGCTGAAAGTCCGTATTGCCCAGCGACAGCCCCGAAACCTGAAGGGTCTCTATGGAGGAGTGGGCCAAAATCCCTGCTGCAGTGTGTGCAAACCTGGTCAAGAACTACAGGAAACGTATGATCTCTGTAATTGCAAACAAAGGTTTCTGTACCAAATATTAAGTTCTGCTTGTCTGATGTATCAAATACTTATGTCATGCAATAAAATGCTAAATAATTACTTAAAAATCATACAATGTGATTTTCTGGATTTTTGTTTTAGATTCCGTCACTCACAGTTGAAGAGTACCTATGATAAAAATTACAGACTTCTACATGCTTTGTAAGTGGAAAAACCTGCAAAATCGGCAGTGTATCAAATACTTGTTCTCCCCACTGTATTTCTCATGTCTGTGAGGCAAGTATACGCTGTGTGTCGGTTCATTTTGAGACGTGCTCCAGTTCACTGAGACTGTGAAAGCACGACCTGTTTGTTTTCTTTATTTTGAGATCCGAGCCGTACATTCTTTATGTTGACCCATAATCTAAGTGCTGCCTCAGCAAGCGTGGGATCCGAGCTAGTTAAGACTCAACAGGGGCGTAACTAATTCTTTGGATGGGGGGGGTTCGTCCGATTTTAGACCTGCGCTGTAGGGGAGCTCAACTAAAAAAATCAAGATGCTTACTCTCAAGCAAGTCGTGTCACAAATGAGTTCCAAGGACTGGTTTGTCACATTAGATCTAAAGGACGCATTATCCATCCTTCCACAACACCGGAAGTTCCTGAGGTTCGCTTTCGGGGGCCAAGCGTCCCAATATCATGTTCTTCCTTTCAGCCTAGCTTTATCACCTCGCACTTTCACGCAGTGTGTGGATGCAGCTCTGGCTCCGCTGCGACTTCAGGGCATCCGCATACTAAATTATATTGATTTTAGTCGACTATAGTCATTGATTTTAGCTCAATCGGAGCATCAGGCAGTTCGACATCGAGGTGTTGTTCTTGCTCATATGAGAAAGTTGGGGTTGAGGTTAAATGCCAAGAAGAGTGTGCTCCCAGCAAACACATTTACGTTGTGGCAACGTCTGTGGCACGTTTAGGCAGTGGGCCAAGTCCGTCTATCTCGTTTAGTTTTTGATTTGACAGTTACCCAGTAGCTGTGTGGCTCATTTTTTTTATTTGTCTGTATGAATAATTCACAAAAAGATTACCGATTGTTTCCAACGCCAATTGTTGCACATTAAAGTATAAAAATAGATTTAATTTCGCTTGCTGATCACAAACGTTGGCCGGAGTGAGATCCAATCAACGCTTGTGTTGTTACCTTGTTGAATTGATTTGGCCAATCACGTTATTCGTTGAACCGGCGTCGCGTCAGTCTGAAGCCAAATCCATGAGTCTACAACCCAACCTGGAGAGACCGGTGTGTCTCGGCAAGACAACGTCAAGGTAAGATTTGTTTTACAATGATTATACACCCCTATATCTTAATGCTTTTCATATTTGTATTTTAGACTGCAAGCTATAGTTCGCCGTGAATATATGCGTTGTCGTTGATGAGAACAGTAGCCACGAAAGAATGTTGGTAGTGGAGCAGTAAAGCTAACGTGAGGTCTAACGGTATGTTGCTTAGGCTAATCCAAAATAAGCATTCGGTACATACACAATGAACTAAGCAAAGAGTATACAAATACGGGATAATTACGGGAAAAATATTTAAACGGGAAGACAGCAGGAAATAAGTCTAAGGGAGAATCAAGGGGTAAACGGGAGGGTATGTCCAGGTTGGTTACAGCAAGCTACCTATAGGCTACAAGTAAGCTAGACTAATTATCAGCTAAAAAGAGTGCAAACCAAAACAAAGAAATTATTTCACATCAACTTTATAGTGGTAGTCATGGAGTTATTTAAGCCAATTATGGTTGATTGTCACGATTGATAGTGGTTGGGCTTCACCTACATACCAGAACAGGTATGGTGGAAAAATATTTTAGTTAAAGATGGCTGTTTTTGAGCTATTTAACACAATTATTTGTGGTCAGAACTGCAGTAGTCTTGTCAAGCTCAAGATGGTTAGCATCTTAATACAAATGTCAAGATGAAAAGTGTGATTTAAATTTATTTAGTAATGTGCGCTTTCTGTGTTTATTTATCTGAATATAATTCAGTTGTTTATCTAACACACAGACATGGACAGGACAACATCATATCTCTACACACCCAAATGACTACAGAGGTGATCGTTGACAATCATCACATCAACAGCACCATGATGGAGCAGGTCAAGATCACGGAGTTGCTTAGTATCCACATCACAGATGACCCATCTTGATCTATCGACACCACCAACAGAACCTGGCCAAGAAAGTCCAAAAACCTCAGCACTTCCTCCCACAGTTGAGGAAGGCTCATCTCCCAAAAATCCATCCTCTTAACTTTCTATAGGGGAATCATAGAGAGCCTCTTCCTTCCACCCCCACCCTCCAATAACCTAAGGGCAGCTGATTGACTCTTGCACAAATACACTGGTAGTTTACACTATGATGCTGCTGCTACATTGGTTTATTTAGAAATTTGCTATGAACATTTGACCCCACTTACACACAAATTGCACTGCCTTTTGCTACTTGTCATGTCATCCACTTACACAATAACACTATATTAATTAGGGATGAGTCACGATTTTCAAATATTCGATTAGCTGATTTTATTATAGAATAGGATGTGCGGGATGATTGTCTTTAAAAAATCCCCATGTTTTAGTTGTGGTTATAAGTTGCAATCCTAAATTCACATACATTTTTTTATTCATTTAATAAATATATTCTTAATATTTGTTGTTTTTGTTTCTATGTTTGAGCTTGTATATCTCAATATTAATAACAGTCTGGTTAATTTTGTGTCTTGAATTGTAAACTCTCAAGGGTTGGATTTCTAAATATATGTTGGTTATGTGTCAATTCAGAATGACTTCTGAGCAGCAACCTTTTTATTTTGGGTATGTCATGTATGCATCACTTGCCAAAATTGGGGCTGACTAGTAGGGTTAAACGTATATAAAATAACACATATAACGTATGTTTAAGTTTTTTAACTTATATTTAAGCGTCACACCGCTCCGCTTTATTCATATGCTCTCATTTTATTAATAAAAATAATTTAGTAGGCTATTCTTGCCTTGTTTTTGAATGAATAAATCAAATAGTGTAAAAAACATTTCAGAGAATTTTTTTCTCAATCTTTTCCACTGGCCAAATAGTATTTTTAATTGATTTATATTTTTTATGGAAACAGATAGACCTTGTTGTGCATTATTTGCACGAAACCATTTTCTCAGACAATCTGCTATTATCATGATAAGCAATTAGTTAAAACATTAAAACACAGCATGCCAGAGGAGAAGTGTTCAAAAGCATTGCATCCACAAAAAAAAAAAAAAAAATAATAATTTATATAAAAATGTTGTAACTTCTCAGTAATTATTTCATGTAGTTAAAGTGTTTAACAACACCATTAATGAGAATGGCATATTTAATCTAAATGTTTATATCAGAAGTAAAACATATAGTTTAAATCAGTGGTTCTCAACTCCAAACTCAGTGTGTCAGATAAGGGAGACATACAAAATATGCAGAGCAGTGGGTCCCGAGGACTGGAGTTGAGAACCACTGGTTTAAATCATTCTTTTATTTATTTAAACTGTTATTGTGAACATGCACTGTATTTATGATTAGGACTCATAATAAAGATTTACGGTTTTACTTCATCTGCCGTTAGATAAGCTATATGCGTCAGTTTCACTATTATGGCCCAGCTTTCTGGTCACTGACAAAGATTACATGCCTCCGCTGTAGAATCTGTGTTCATTATTTACATTGGTTGTCAAGGAAACGGGAGGTTTTCTAGCGTTATGATTAGTACTCCTGCTTCTTTGCCGGTTTAAAAAAGTAAGAGTTTGTAAGGACATTTTGCGTCAAATGTGCATACAACAAAGTTGGAAACAATGTCTGTAGTACTTATACGATTTTATTACATGACCTCAGCAAAAAAAAACGTACACAGCTGTGAGGTAAGTATTTTTCGAGGTCCGGTGTGGTGAAGTATTCAGTTACCCCCATAGACAGTATAAGAAATGGACAGAGTCATCTCATTGGAACTCAATTGAGGCAAGTGAAGCCCATTTTCAGCGATTTTTTAGGACTTCCGTTCCTGACGCGCAGACTCAAACTGAGCTTGACGATGTAGATGTGACGTGAGCAACCCGTCTGTCTTCTAGTAGCTGTGGCATGAGAAATCTGAATCATTCCCTTCCGAATCTTGCAGAGACGGAGAGTGTGAGTAGGAGGTGTCCATGAGCTAGGAGCAGAAGCAACTTTTGCTAGGTATTCTGATTAATTATTTTGTCATTTTGCCTCCACGTCCCCCCGATTGCCCGTGAGCTTCTCCTCCTGTCCATACGGTAATCTCTCTACTGTGCGACAGAGAGTCGCGTGGTTATGACGCAATCGTTAGCCTACTTTTACAAAAACTGTTTTTACGGGGCCATAACGTAAGCTACAAGGTAATGGAGCATTTTATACATTGTCGTGTTTCTTTAGAAATAAATAATGGACAAATGGAGTCTTTAAACGTCTCAGATGTAAAGTTATTCGCTGTCAAAGTGACGCCAAAATGAATGGGAGTCAATGGGATGCTAACAGCAGGTGAAGTTCTGCTACAAGATGGTGGCACGCGGCCGGCTTCAACTTCCGGTCGACTTCCTTCCCGCTTGGTTACCCCAGAGAATGTGGTTACCCTGAAGTATTCGGTTCGGTCCGGGCTGAGGACCCAAGCAATCCGATTGGTTCAAAGCACGTTTTATGGGTAATCGCTTTAGTGCCTGCTTACAAATCATACAAAATCACTTTATTATAGAAGACGTTTGTACTACGTTATAACGAGTCATTAATGTATTTAATGTATTTTAAATTATACGTTTCATATACTAGTATTTAACCGAAGCTATAGATTGTGAAATTAAACATTTCTCGTTGTTAGTGTGTTTTTTAGTTAGCTTAGATAGTAGCATAGCATAGAGCTAACGTTATCTGATGATCGTGCTATGAGCTTTACTGAGCTTATACTGCCTTACCGTATTCACAGCAATTCGTGGTGCAATTATAATTATGTCATTGTTTTTTATCGCAATAATCAGCGCAATATGTTACAAGTACAATTTTATTTATTAAAAGAGCCATAACATAATGTTTATTTGTGTATATTACTGTTTTTCTTATTAACAGTTTAGACGTTTAAATAAATTACAGAATGCTAGCTATGTTTTGTGGGTGTATATATATTAATTGGTTGTCAAGCCTTGACTAAAGACCAGTATAATAAAATTATAGAATCACAAATCTTAATGTAATCAAACTACTTAGTTCATATAATAATCTTTTATTTTAAAGAAATACCATTTTTAAGTATGTATAGGGCATAATATGGGCAATAGGGCATAATATGCTTTTTTTTTATTACAAGCATGTCATTTGTGTACTAATGCATATGATTTATGGCATAATTATTTCTTAATACAGAACATCATACAACACAATAACATTTAATGTAATAAAATTAGTGAACCAAAACTTGTATAACATTTTTATTAAATTACACAATACAATACATAATGAATTCAACTGAATTATGAGATGTAATATATTACATTTTTACTAACACAAAACTACAAGCAAAATGCACATCGTTTTAGGACATTTATAGAGCTTTTAAAAATACACAACAATACAAAGCAGCTTTAAACAGACATACTTTTGTATGTCGTTACTTTCCTAAATACTTTTGTGATAGTTCTCTGGCTATACATTGTGAAGATTTAAAAACAACTAATGTTGAGTTAGCTGTGTTTAAATATTTAATGAACTGTAAGGTTAAAGTTTTTTGAGAACTAATGAGACACAAATGGATGCAGTGTCTTTTGCTGTATGAAAAGTCAAATCTTTAGTTTGAAGTAAATTCATGTTGTATATGCAGTCAATTCTTTGTGGAACCATCCTAAGGCCTAGATGATGCAGTCAGTCAATTTCCCCTTTAGATGGTGGGGTCGTGACCTGTAGGTGAGGAGGCTGGACTAGGTGACTGGCTTGAGGGAACTCTGTAAAAACACACAAACATGCTGCAACACATCATGTTCAACTGGACATTTGCACAGTCTTTAGTGCTATGGAACATCACTCACTGTTTTTACTTTGATATGCAAGCCCAAAGGTGCAACGCAGCAGAACGTAGTTAGCTCGTTGAACCTGGGATGTTGTGACATTAAAAGGCTATTTTAATGACACACTCCACAAGATAAGATATATCAGCCCAAAAGTGACTGAAACCTTCCGTTCGTCTCAGTATTAGAAGGCTGATCTGTACAAAAGATTTAAAAAAAAAAGTAATTACTTAATGAGTTAGTTTAATGAGTTAGTTCACCAAAACATATAAAAATCAGCCATCAATTTCTCCCAACATAGTATTAAATGATACCATGCAGGGTTTGAAAATTATGAGTTGTTTTTTTATTTTAAATTACGCTCGAATGTTTTTAAACAATTTGCTTTAAGTGCATGTTAAATGTAACGCTAGCTAAAGAATGACAGAAAAAAAAAAGAATGCTGTGTTATTTTTATTGCATTAAACTGGACTAAAATAATCGCATGCGTTAACTTTTGATAGCACGAGTTATTAATATATTCAATGCAACTGTGCCCAGGTGCTCAAACTCGCTTTGATGTAACTTATTTATGCAAGTGCCTACAGAGCTGAGGCCTTTAATTTTTAATTCTTCATTCGGCAACAAAGACTTTCGTCCAAATTGTATTAGGCCTATAACATTGCAAATATTTTTTTTTTTTTCGAAAGCATGCTCATGCAATAATGTTGAACTGTCTCTTAAGTATCTATAACGGTAAAAATTATTACAGGCCGATAATTTCGTTTTTATTAAAATATAACTACAATTAAACTTTATTAAAATACACCGGATGATGGATATACTTACTGAAATGTTGGATGATGAGAAGAAAAAAAAAACACAATAATTAATGTAAAGTTAAATTGATAAACTGTCCAGAGAGATGCACAGATGTCCAAAGATTAAATTTTCGCAGAGATACTAGAATTTCTGACGAAAGGGACCTGTGAAACATGGCAATCTAGTCCCGCATTTAAAAAAAAAAAAAGTGATGAGACATTCTCATTGGTCATTTTCAAGTGTCTTTAAAAATGACAATATTTTATTGATGAGTCGCGTTAAATAGTTTTTTTTAAACCTGTGTAACATTTCGATGTGTGCAAAAATATTGTATTGGTGAAAAAACTTTATCTCTAATACGTTTTTTTTTTTTTTTTGTCATGTACAAATGGAATGGCAATATCATTACATCTTTGCATTAGAATATACAGAACAGGTGCATAAAAGAAATACAAATAAAACAAGAAAAATAATTATCATAGTATTAAACAAAAAAGATTGAAAGGTTAAAGGGGCTTGGTTGTGTTTTTGTTTTGTAAATCATATTCTTTTTTAATGCAAACAATATTTATTGCATTCTTTTTTTTCATCACTTTAAGGGCTTTTATATAAGACAAACTCATTAAGAAGTTATCTCTCATTTACAGCTCTTCTCATTTATTACTCATTTACAAGTAAAGTAATACATTACAAGTAACATGCATTACATAATCAGATCTCTTTTTGATGTTACGAGTAAATTAATGCAATACAAGTCACATACATTATGTAAGCACGTTACATTCTAATAATACATTTATTTACATAAATGTCACTGCAGATTATATTTTCAAAAACAATATTCACAGTATAAGAATTGTAGCTGAAATATAGCCATTGATGCATGAGGTCCACTACAGTGGACAGATGATTAATCAGATTTTTCTCCCAATCTAAAATCAAAACTTGGAAAATTGAACTGTGATATGACTCATTAGATATTGTTTGATGCTGCAATATTTTTTTTTACCTACAAGAGTCTCCTAGGAAAGAAGGAATGGTTGGATATTCCGGAGGAACTTGGCATTTCTGACTGACCATTGACCATCTTGGTTTGGAGGGGGAAAAAATCGAAACACAACGGCTTGCCACTTGGTTGCAATGTATAGGATGATGCACCAGGGTGGGTCCACTGAAGAGGATGATGTGCAACTAAGCCATCAAAACCCGTGCAAATTTAAGCAAATGCTTTTTTAATAGCCGTCCACTGTAGTGACCACTATGCATGAAAGGGTTAATCCATATAAAACAGCGCTTAATCTTGCAAAGTACGTTTTGGTGCTACTGCTATCATTACGTTAGTAATTCATTAAGTTAACTATAAAGTGTCGCTATGTTGTGAGAAGGTACTCCTTTGCAGAGATCCCAAACCTAACTGAGCATTTAACAAACAGAAAAGAAGTCGTGACAGCCCATTTGACAGATGTTCTCCAGTCCTAAAAGTAAAACAAAAAACACAAACAATCTGTTTTTAAAAGATCTTGTGATGGTCAGTGATACTTGATTTCTTTCTTTCAAGACACCTGAAATACTTCCCATCCCATACATGAAAAAAACTAGACTAGACTAGAGACATAAACCAGCGGCAGACGGCAGTAGATTTAGCCGAGTTAAGGCTGTTTCAGGCGGGATACATGAGCGCTGAGAACCCGGTGATCCCTTGGATCTCACATCTCCGAAAACGTCAGATCAATTTTTTAAATAGGCGCTATCTGTAGAAACAAACAACATATTTGTGATTGAAACAACTACATTATCGACTGAAAAACTCTTAAAACTACATTTCGTGACACATTAACAGTAGTATTTTTAAATTTTGCGGTCTTTCTCCTGCTATTGACGCAACTTGAGATTTTAAATATTAGCTATAGAATATACACAATTTACATATACAATATACAATTTAATTTAATCTTACCTTGCATATAGCAGCGGGATTTAGCATTCTACATAAAGCTACCACATAATAACACTAAAATAGCTCACGTTAGCTACAAGTTATCGCGAGAACAGATTTAGATCAGACATACTACTGGCATACTAATTGCGTCCTCAGCCCGGACCGAATACTTCAGGGTGACTGAATACTTCGCCACACCGGCCCACCGCCTAGTTGCATTTCTTCTATGGCAATGTCGCTGTCTACGTGCTCGCAACATTGTAACAATGTAGAATTGTAAGTCGCGACAGGGCTGTAGCAATGTTGTTGCGCGACATTCAGCAACTGAGAGATGAACAATTTTTTGTTTTTATGCTAGATATGCCTATAGATATCCCCCATTTAGCATTTTATGTTTTGAGGTTAATTTTTAATTATTCATATGTTAGATAATTATATCGTTTTTTAAAAAAAAAATATTGTTTATCCTTATTATTATTTAATGGGGCTATCAGTAAATTAGCCTAATTATAATCAACACCTGCAAGTGTACACTTTGAAGAGTAAAAATTACATAAGGTTACGTTAATTCAACTTTATTAAAACTAACTGCATATATGGTAATCAAATTGCACTTCCAAAAGTCATACATTTGTAAAAAAAATAAAAAAAAAATGAATATACAAATTTCTTTTAAGTATAATAAATATAACATAAAAAGCAAAGACTAGAACATTTAATGAACAAAACCGGTTCTGTACATGGCAGACAGTAGTCGAAAAAGCCGGACGATAAAGTTCGGTAAACGGAATCAGTCCAGGAAACATCCACAAATCCAGAGGAGCAAAGAAACGAATGAGACTAAATAGCAAACAAATGAAATGAAAAACTAAACAGTGCAAGCGAGGCTACATTAGTCACATTAGAAAATTAAGTTGTAGGTTGTGTTTGAATAATTACGTACCTATTTAGCTGAGGTAAATAAAACGCAATACTCATGTATCCTTGCTCGATGAAGAACGAGACAACACAATGAGCCCAACGGGCGGTTGAAAATAAAAGGCTGATTTTCGCGCTTCAGGGCAGTGACGAGTACATATGTAGTCCAGTGGTTGTCAAAACACCGTTGGCACAACCTTAAGCAATGGCCCCGAACGGTGGTTTAATGTCAACATTGTGACAACGCTGTAACAACCTTCACCACACAACGTATTTATAGCAACCTTTTGGCCATGTTGATAAAACGTTGTTAGAAGGTTGGCTACGTTGTGCCAACGTTCTGTGTTTGCTGGGCTGTCTCCAATACAGAGGACCACTTTTCTGGACGTGGTATGGGATTCAACGACGATGCAGGCATGCCTGTCTCCTGTTTGTCTTGCTTTGATTCTCTCAGCCTCTGAGGGGGGCCAGCTCATAAGTTTAGGTCGCTCAATCAAGGTTGTTGAGACCATCCTCCACTCCAGAGCTCCATCCACAAGGAAACTGTATGCCTTGAAGTGGAAATTATTCACTTCCTGGTGTGGAGAGCACCAGCTGGACCCAGTTAACTGCCCGGTGGGTGCAGTGCTGAAGTTCCTGCAGGAGTGTTTCTCTGCAGGGTTATTACCCTCCACACTGAAGGTGTATGCGGCAGCCTTAACTGCTTACTACGTCCCTTTGAGTGGAGTATCTTTTCGGGAGACACCCACTAAGAACTTGTTTCCTTTGTGGCTCTTTGAGGCTGAGGCCAGCAGTCCGCACGAGGGTGCCAACCTGGGATTTGGCTATTATACTAGAAGACTTCTCCCTAGCTCCATTCGAGCCCATTGAGCAAGTTTCTGAGAAATATCTCACTCTAAAGACTGTCTTTCTCCTTGCTATTTCGTCTCTCAAGAGAATTGGAGACATTAAAGCACTTTCTGTATCTCCCTCGTGTCTGGAATTTGCTCCTGGTATGGTAAAGTTTTTTCTTCACCCTAAGACCAGGTTACGTTCCTAAGGTTCCTAACAATACTATAAGACCTATAGTACTGCAGGCCTTCTGTCCTCCTCCGGATATCAGACCAAGAGAAACTTCATCTGCTCTAACCAGTTAGGGCCTTAGATGCTTAAGTCCGCAGAACTCTGGAGAAAGTCTGAACACTGTTCGTTTGCTTTGGGGTACCCAGAAAGGTGTGCCTGGCATCCAAGCAGAGGATGAGCAAGTGGGTGGTCAAGGCCACCTCACTTGCTTATGAGTCAGCCAGTCGGCCAGTCAGCCTTCACCTTTGGCTGTACGGGCTCACTCCACTTGGAGTATGGCTGCTTCCAAAGCATTACTGTCAGGAGTTTCCCTCCAAGATGTTTGTGATGCGGCAGGCTAGTCTTCACTGCATACATTTGTGAGGCTTTACTACCTTGACCTCGGCTCCAATCCAGGGGCGCAGGTGCTTTCGCCTGGATGTGCGCATTGATTTCACACAGACGGACACTTGCTCTTATGGTGGCGTGGGTATTAGCGCTCCCACAGCGTTTCGATGCAGCTCGAGTTCCCTTGAAAGGGAACATCTTGATTACGTATGTAACCCTAGTTCCCCTGAAGAGGGAACGAGACGCTGCGTCCCAGCATGCCCGTGATCGACTTGCCTATCAGAAACTCTAATAATGAAAATCCAAAGGAAACTCAATTCTGGTTGCAAAGAGTCAATACGAGGGAGAATCTTACTCTCGAAGGCTGAAGGGCTGTCTAGACTCACTTATGCAGGTCTTTCCTTGTAGGTGGATAAAGTTTTATGGATTAATTTCTACAATTTTAAAATGAATTGGCTTAAGAATTTCCTCAACAATCCCTCTTCACTTTGGAATATTATACCCAATTATATTTTCTCTAAAGTTGGTGGCCTGGATTTTCTCTTTCTTTGTAATTATAGTATTGCAAAGTTGCCTATCAAAGTGTCTAATTTCCATAAGCAGAGGATTTTGGCCTGGTCTCTAATCATTTACAAAAACAACTTTTCTCCACACATATATTACTTATGGAACAAATAAGGATATTCTCTATAAATCACAATTTCCTGTGAAGTGTCTCTATTGCGGCAAGGTTCTACAATTCCATGGCCATGTACCTAACCTCTGAACTTAACTGACACAATGATTGGAAGCATATGTATGTTAAGGAAATACATATGCTTTTCTGTAGAGCAAAAATGAATAAGTGTAAAATCAGAGTTCTCTTCCAACGAGAGATAATGAAAATTTCTTACATAATACCATATTGGAATAACGTCAAGGTTACGACTGTAACATCTGTTCCCTGAGAACAGGGAACGAGACACTGCGTTGATTGACACTTTGGGGAACGCCTCTAGCGTGACAGGTGTCTGAAACTACTATCGGATCACGGCAATCCTATTGACCGGCGACAGCCCATGACATCATCATCGTGCATGCCCATTGGCAGTGACAACTGTCAGAACCAGCAAATTCAAATGAAATGCAAGAACCACTCACCCTCAGGTCACACTAGGCTGTCAATGACAGCATTCCCTACATTCCCTACGGCTATACGCTTCACAGGAAAACCTCCATAAACTTTGTTTAATGAAAGGCCTAACTGGGCCTGCTCAAGGCCCTGGGACCACAGCTTCAAATCAGAAGGGGACCCTTCTAGGGAATGTGGCTAGGGAATGTAAGAGCAATTTTCAGAGATTAATAAAAACAGCATCAAAGGTGTAAGAAACTTTCAAGAGGCAAAACTGTTTTAAAGAGAAAAGGTTTATTCTTTGAGGATTCTTTTCACAACCGCAGCCACCCAGATGTGAAACAGAAATAACCTAGTGGACTCAATGAACATAGACATTTTATACAGGTTTCTGACATTCTTGACTCCTCCTTTCCCAGTTTCTGTAAATTTCCTTAAAGACATCTTATATCTCAAGCTGGTATGGACTGGTTTTCTCCAGATATGTTGATCATCTCGTTGCCTCATGGACGTTCCATCTTCACCAATATGACACTTTGCATGCCGTAGAGAGGATTTTTCCAACGTTGGCAGGGGAGATAGTTTCTAGCACATATCATTGATCCCCCACTTTATTCTTTGCGTTGGCGTTTTGGGTTGCTGGCGTTGGTTGGTGTGGTTAAGGTCAGATGCTTGGACCCAGGTCTAACACCCTTCAATCATTTTCAAATCCTTACAAGATTTTCCCTTAGATCACGATCGCACCCCCACTGGAATGAGTCATTTACTGTCTGCTGTCACCTGCGAATGGAGACCTTAAGTGATTTTGTTAGTGACCGCTTGTCTTGTCGTCCCTTTGGTGTGACCTGTGAAATTTTTAACCTGAAACATATCACCGGATAATTTCTTGCTCATTGAATAGCACTCAGGGTCCTTGTTCCCCTAAAAAAACATTCAACCCATGTTGCTCATGTTAACAAAACAATACAGAATCAGTTCTGTTTGGTTCAATCCGTTCTGACATCCTGCAAAATGAAAATGTTAAGTTATGCGCTGCGCAAGGTGTGGCATCTTTCTGCCACAATAATGACCCAGGCCAGGATAACTAGTCAAATTCATATATAGCTATTGTTTTCACTGGGCACAGTCTGCCCTGCCATTTCACTCCTGTGCTGGTTTTAGACAAATTCTTCTAACCCTCTGGGTTTTCCTGAATGCAAATGGTCCTTCTGGCCCCCCTGAAGAGTTGAAAGGCTCTTATCTGACCATTTGTTCATGTGTGTGCAGGGGCGTCGGACTGGGGGGGTAAAGGGTACCGAGTACCCAGGGCCCGAGGCAGGGGGAGGGCCCTTAGAAGTCAGTTTTCTATACATACATATACATGCACTAACATTTGTATAGCATTTATATACAAATAAAAAAGTTCCTGTGCAAAACTAAACTTGTAGTTAGGCACTGGTTTGGTATAAAAAAAAAAAGTCATTTTCATGCTGTGCAGGGCCCCACCACCCCTCTCGAATCAATGTAAATGGTACGACCCGCAGGTCAGGTGCTTCTGCTGTGGACCTGCGGTGAATCAGTTGATGAGACAGGAGCTGGAGTGAGCCGTGATAGGAACTAAGAGGGGAAGAGTCATGCCTTTCCTTAAGAAAGGAAAATCAGGGGCTCAAAAACGAAAAGAAAAGAAGATTAAATAGAGAAAGGCAAATGAGGGCAAGCAGTTGCTCACTCAGTTTTTTTTAAAGAAAGGTGAGCTCCAAATGCATCATCGAGCATTGACATTGTTTTAACATAAATATCTACTCCAGGTAGAATTGCATACATTTATGTTCGTACTCTATTTGAATAATATACCAATACTTTATAGTATCACACCCTACATAGCGAGCAAACAATGTTTCTGGGTAAATAACGGAGTGAGAATCAGACGGAGGCGGAGCTGGGAGCTCAACACACTGCCACTCCAGGCAGCTGCGCAGCTTGTCTCCTCTTCTGCTGCAGTTCTCCCCAGAGTCAGAAGTTTACATGAAAACGTACTCGGTTACTAACGTAACCTCGGTTCTCTCTAGAAGAGGGAACGAGTACTGCGTAAGATATCTTACGCTAGGGGAAAATCCTTTTCCGCGAGATATTGAAGCCAAAAATTATCCTTAATTTTGTAATAATGCAAAACGCGTTGCAGCAGCAATGCAGACATAGGCGAGACAGCTCGCGCGCCTATTGGCTGCTCTGCGGCAACTGCAGCAGCCTATCGAGCGAGGCCTGGCGTGACGTCAGACCCAATCAGGGCACTTCGCGCCCGCTGCGTCACGTCCCGCCGAAATGGGCGTGGTCTAGGCCTATAAATATCGCTCGCAGGCAGCTATTATCTGGTTTTTCATCATCGAAGCAACCAGAGCGTGTGCATGCACGGCAAGATACGCAGTACTCGTTCCCTCTTCTAGAGAGAACCGAGGTTACGTTAGTAACCGAGTACGTTCTCTTACGAGAGGTCTCTCGTACTGCGTAAGATATCTTACGCTAGGGGACCCAATGTAAAACGCCGTGCATGCTGAGATCTGACACCAAAGACCCAAGGGCGAAAGCCCGGGGTACATATAGTGCACAATCACTCAGTGAACTCACAGGGAGTCCGGGAAGAAGGAGGGGTGCAGCCTCACTTTTCCACATAAAGTAGCGTCGATAGGACGCGAATTTCATCATACAGACAGGGCGGGGTACGGCCTGAACTGATGGGGAAAAATGTGGGTCTTACACAGTTTGCCCAGCTTTATACTGTCGAACATTGAGCTGTGCTCAGCAAACGCAGCATTCTGAGCTGAACGCATCAGGTCAGATAATACTGGTAGTTTAGACCGACAGCAGCCTGGCCTGCAGGGCGGGAACCTCTAGGTTATAAAACCTTATAAATGTAGACGGGGAGGCCCAGCCTGCCGCCATACAAATATCTTGCAAGGCAATCCCACTTGACCAGGCCCACGAAGAGGCCATGCCTCTTGTGGAGTGCGCTCTGACACCCAAAGGGCACTGCATGCCCTTGGAGGCGAATGCCAGCGCTATAGCATCAACTATCCATCTGGATAGGCTCTGTTTCGACGCGGCTAGTCCCTTAGAACGTCCGCTAAACGAAACAAAGAGCTGTTCCGTCTGTCTGAAAACAGACGAGCGAGACACATAAGCTCGTAATGCCCTGACTGGGCAAAGGAGGCTCGCATCTCTTTCCTCATCAGGGACCGGTAGGGCTGACAGAGAGATAATCTGCGCCCTAAACGGTGTGTTGAGGGATTTTGGAACATAACCGTGCTTAGGTTTGAGTATAACTTTTGAGTCATTGGGCCCAAACTCCATGCACGCCGCGCTCACAGAGAGCGCGTGCAGATCCCCTATGCGCTTCACTGAAGCGAGAGCCAGCAAAAACACCGTTTTGAAAGACAGGTGTTTCAAATCGATTGACTGTAAAGGCTCAAATGGCGCACCTTTCATGGCTTCCAGAACCGTAGAAAGGTCCCATACGGGGACTGAGGGAGGTCTGGGAGGATTCAGTCTCTTAGCCCCTTCTAAGGAAGCGGATGACTAAATCGTTCCTTCCTATTGACTGACCAAGCGTTGTTTCTGAGAACGCTGCTATAGCCGCCACATAAACTTTGAGCGTGGAGGGGGCCCTGCCCCCATCCAACAGCTCTTGTAGGAAGGAAAGCACCTCCGTCACATCACAGTTTGTGGGTGACACACCACGGGCTGTGCACCAGCCCGAAAACACTGACCATTTCGAAGAATAGAGTCGTCTTGTAGACGGAGCTCTAGCCTGCGTGATCGTGTTTAATACTCCTTTAGGGAGTCCAACATGTACCCGTTGATGGCCCAGACATGAAGGGACCATAGTTCCGGGTGAGGATGCCAGATCGAGCCGCGGGCCTGTGAGAGGAGATCTCTCCTCACTGGTACTGGCCACGGGGCAGTACTTGCTAACTGCATCACGGCTGGGAACCAAGGTTGGTTTTTCCAGAACGGTGCTACCAGCAGTACTGAGCATCCTTCTTCCCTGATCCGTTCTATCACCTGAGGCAGAAGAGAGACGGGGGGAAAAGCATAGAGCGGGCGGCGGGGCCACACATGGGCCAGCGCGCTCCTGCTCTTGGAGAAAAATTCTTGACAGTGAGCGTTTTCTTGAGACGCAAACAGGTCCACTTCCGCTCTGCCGAATTTCTTCCACAGCAGTTGGACTGTCTGTGGGTGTAGAGACCATTCGCCTGCCGGAACATTGTTCCTGGACAGTCTGTCCGGTCCTAAATTCAAGATCCCTGGCACGTGCGCTGCTCTGAGCGAGCGCAGGTTGCACTGAGCCCATACCAGGAGGCGTTCTGCCAGCCTGTACAGTTTCTCGGATCTGATGCCGCCCTGGCGATTTATGTAGGACACCACAGACATGTTGTCCGAACGGACCAAGACGTGGTGACCTTTTATTTGGGGACAAAAACGCGTCAGCGCGTTGTCTACTGCCAGCATTTCGAGGCAGTTTATGTGCAGGAGCTTCTCCCGTTCTGACCACTGGCCGAAGAACGGTCTGCCCTCGAGCAGCGCTCCCCATCCCGAGGTGGACGCGTCCGTGGACACCACTTTCACCCTCGAGGAAGTCCCCAGGCTTACACCTGATTGGTACCAGTCGTTCGCTTTCCAGGGTTTCAGAGCTGTAACGCATTTCTGATTGACCCTGAGGCGAAGCAAACCGGGTGCCCACGCTTCGCGTGGGACTCGCGCTTTCAGCCAAAACTGCAGCGGGCGCATGCGGAGCAGACCCAGCTGGAGCACTGACGATGCTGAGGCCATGAGACCTAGCATCTTCTGAAATTTCTTGAGCGGGACAGACGCGCCGCAGCGAAAAGAGTTCGCTGTGCGTCGAATGTCTACCGCGCGCTGTTGTGATAGTCGCGCTATCATGGATAGTGAGTCCAGTTCTGTGCCCAGGAAAGATATTTTCTGACTGGGTGACAGGGAGCTCTTTGCCCAATTGACACTCAGACCCAAATCCTCGAGGTGATCGAGTAAAATGGTCGTGTGTTCTATGAGCACTGCGCGAGATTGCGCTAGAATCAGCCAGTCGTCCAAATAGTTCAGCACTCGCATGCCTCTCATTCTGAGGGGTGCGAGCGCCGCATCCATGCACTTCGTAAATGTACGGGGTGCTAGGGACAAACCGAACGGCAGGACTGTGTACTGATATGCCTGGCCCTCGAAGGCGAATCTCAAATATCGCCTGTGACGTGACGCTATCTGTATTTGAAAATACGCGTCTTTCAGATCTATTGACACAAACCAATCTCCTTGGCGAATCTGCACAAGGATTTGCCTGGTCGTGAGCATCCTGAACTGTCGCTTCACAAGCACTTTGTTCAGTTGCCTTAGATCTAGTATGGGTCTGAGACCCCCGTCTTTTTTCGGTACCAGGAAGTATCTGCTGTATAGCCCTCCCTCGCTCTGATCTTGAGAGAGAGGTTCTATGGCCCCTTTGCTCAATAGTTTCGTCACTTCGGCTCGAAGTAGATGTGCTACTTCTGTTTTTACCGTGGTCTCGACGCGCGCCACATAGCGGCGAGGGCGTCGGCGAAACTGCAGCGAATAGCCTCTTTCTATAATGTTCAGCACCCACTTCGAAACCCCGGGTAGCTTTGCCCATGCGTCTGCATGGATAGCTAGGGGTCGAATACGAAGCGCGCTCCGCTCGCTCAGCGATGGAGAAGCTTCGGTGTGCTGTAACACAAGCGTGTCGCTCGTGACATTTGAGGCATGGGGCGCGCTGATGACAGCGGGCAGATTGCCCGCGCTCGACTCCTCTGCGGTGGTTAACCGCGAGGGGGAGGGCTGGGCGGTTCCCGTGGGAACTGTCATGTCTATATGTGGATGTGGGCGCGGGACAGCGGGCACATTTATCACACCGAAAGCATCGTTCGCTTGCGTGAAGCGAGTGCACGTTGGTTTCGTTTTTTACAGAAACCGTGAGACATGCATAACGTGGTGTTAGTGGGCACATTCACCATGTTTGAAGCGCAATCGGTCTGAGCCGATTCATGTGCGCGAGCCCTGTGTGACGGGCTGTGCTTGTGTGTAGAGATGGGCACTGGGCAGTGGGCATTCTTCTTACACATAAAGCACCATCGGCCGTGGCCGGGACACCAGAAAAATTCACACTTATGGGATTTATCTGGGTAGCCGTAAAAACGGCGTTTGTGTGCAGGCAAGCGGGTGACAGAACCGACCTGTTTACTGCAGGATACACTGGAACAGTCACATTTACTGGAACTGAACGAGCGAGAAGTTGCCATAGAAACAGAGAGCGTCAACATGCTGGCGTTTATTGCAGGCCTGCGTGCATTACAACAGGCTTGTTCACTGCAATATTGACATTTCCAGTCGCCTGAATTCCAGAGGGGAATGGGAAATGTATAGGAAAAAGGAGGTTGGTCCGTCCGCAGCGGGACCAGAAAAACTCCCTTTTTTCCTTACGCCAGTGACGCACGGAACACCATAGAAACGGTGTTTGGGTGCAGGCGAGCGGGTTGTACAACGCGCTCGTTGGCTGCAAAATACACATCTGCAGTCGCCTTTTCAGGGAACTGACAGAGCGAGCATTGACGGCATAATTTCATCTGCCGGTAGACCCGGGGATCGAACGCGGGTCTCTCGCGTGCAAAAACCTGAGAGTCTGCCACTGGGCCACAGGGGGAGACACATTGTAACTCAGTTAGCGCGAGTATTATAAGAGAGCGTCAACGTGCTGGCGTTTGTTTGCAGGCATGCGTGTATTACAACAGGCTTGCTCACTGCAATACTGACATTTCCAGTCGCCCGAACTTCAGAGGGGAATGAGAAATGTACGAGAAAGAGGAGGTCGGTCCGTCCGCGGGGGGACCAGAAAACGCTCTTTTCTCCTTTCGCCAGTGAAGGGGGGGGGGGGGGCGGAGGAGCCGTCTCGGAGAAGGATGCCAGGTGAGTCCTCAGAGTCACCATAGGCAGTACCTAACTCGCAGTGAGGGCAGTCGTGTGACTGATCAGGAAAAGGGGCGTCTTGAAAAAGACGCCCAGCTCTTTTAGTGCAATGGGAGTGTGTGTCGCGGCGGCGAGCACACACACATACATAAACACAGTAGCAGAGAAAGGATATAATGCCGGAAAGCGCAGCAGGAAGGCAAGGAAGGCGGCGCGGCCAGCGACTTCAGTGACTCGTCCCGCTGAAGGTGCTCTCTTTCAGACGGCGCGGCTTCTTATCCAGCTCCAGCGATGCGTGTGCTTCGCTTGAAGGATGAAAAATCAGATAATAGCTGCCTGCGAGCGATATTTATAGGCCTAGACCACGCCCATTTCGGCGGGACGTGACGCAGCGGGCGCGAAGTGCCCTGATTGGGTCTGACGTCACGCCAGGCCTCGCTCGATAGGCTGCTGCAGTTGCCGCAGAGCAGCCAATAGGCGCGCGAGCTGTCTCGCCTATGTCTGCATTGCTGCTGCAACGCGTTTTGCATTATTACAAAATTAAGGATAATTTTTGGCTTCAATATCTCGCGGAAAAGGATTTTCCCCTAGCGTAAGATATCTTACGCAGTACGAGAGACCTCTCGTAAGAGAACACTGTATATTTCCCTCCATTGTCAAAATCTAACACCCGCGACAACACAGATCGTTAGCGCCGATTTTACAGCATTGTTATGCAAATTAGCTTGCGCACGCTCTTACATTAAGTACAGGATTGTTCTCAGTTTAATGCACATCTTAATGATTGAAAATGACTTATTTTAAAAACGTAATTCAAAGACTGAATGTCTAGTTTGGCGGTTAGTGTACCCTGTGATTCTATAGTCTGCATTTATTTTAAACAGACAAATAATCATCAATTATCTTGTACTTTTGACAATAAAACAAAAATACATTAATCAGAGTGTGGCTTATTTTGTTTACATTTTAAGTGTTTTTATGATAAAAATGCAATACCCCACCCATTGGTATCACTATGGTATTTGGTACGGGGGCCCAGCAAGATGGTTTGTACCCAGGGCCCAAAATTTGGTGCTACGCCCCTGTGTGTGTGTGTGTGTGTGTGTGTGTGTGTGTGTGTGTGTGTGTGTGTGTGTGTGTGTGTGTGTGTGTGTGTGTGTGTGTGTGTGTGCGTGTGTGTGCGTGTGTGTGTGTGTGTGTGTGTGTGTGTGTGTGTGTGTGTGTGTGTGTGTGTGTGTGTGTGTTTGCTCATGCCATGTGTGCAAAAGTCTGCGTCTTCTGTAAAGAAAAACAAATGTTGAGGTTATTGTCACATAGTTTTCTTTTGTCTGCTGTGCTGCCGCATCTGCCCTGGCGTTTCCTGTTGAAACAATTCTTGTTATTAGCACACTTAAAAATACAAACAATGCACACAGCAATTTTGTTCGGGGGAAGAATGGCTTCTTGCAGGGCTTTTACCCAACTAAACCCATTGTCCTTCCAACATTTATCTTCCCACCTGTGCGGTGCATCAATTTAACATAATAAGATTCTCTTACATTTATCAGACGCTTTTATCCAAAGCAACTTACATTTCAAGATACACATTTACATTCTTATCAGTTCTTGCTTTCCCTCAGAAATCAAACCCATGACCTTGGCGTTACAGGTGTCAAACTCTAATGTTTGAGCTACAGGAAAACTGCAATATTTGTTCATATTTATTTGGTAACATTTGTTTGGATAAAGTTTGCTAACCCAAACATTGTCCTTCAGCCAAATTTCTTTTAGACATCTTTCTTTGCCTCTTAAACAAAAATATTACTTAAAGCCACAATTTCATCTTCTTATCAAATTGTTTTAAAGGGCAACGGCCCCGAGTCTCACAGCGTATCCTGCTTTTCAGGCCTGTCGTTGGTCTCGCAATTCAGTCATCTACAAACATTCTCCAGGTCATCAATTGGTCAGGTCAGGTTGTGGTGTGCACACTTTCGTCAACGTCAGTCGAATGACAATCTCCCCCTTTTTTACAATACACAGCCTAACTGTTAAGGGCTCTCTGGATAGTCTGATATTTACTTAGCCTACGTGTTTGTTGCTGTCAAATCTATAACATTTTCTCAACACATGACTGACGGCTATCTACGACTTCACAATTCTAATTTACACATCAATACTTAAACCTGTCCAGAAAGTAATTCAAATTTACTGCACATCATAAATGACCAAAATAACAATTAACAGACAGAGCTTGATGATCAATCAACTTAAAGCTCGTCCTATATTCTGTGTTGCCTTCTCATCAGATTGACTCACAATCCTCAGCTTACTTTCAAATTTGTCATTTGCCTTAACCCATCTATAATACTAAAACACTATTTTCCAGAGGTTAAATGACAAATTTATACACACTATTCAGACAGGATAGTTGTCCTTAACTAACACATACTGTTCAAAACATGAATTAACACTCACACTCATCCCTGACTATGAACCGCTCATATTTCTTATATATTTTCTCTAAAAATATTTAAATTTTAAATGACAGTTTAACCTTACATTTTCCTGTATCTTTTATCTAATGTTTTTATTTATGGCCTCTTAACCAGTTTCAAAGCATGTCTGTTCATTATTCATTTGATTTTAGAAAAGTCAGCTGGATTGTTTTGGTTCATTATCTTACTTTGCTTCAGCTTTCTTTGGCTGACTGATAACAGAAAGACAGACAGGGTATCAAGCAGTTTCTCAGTAGTCCACTCAAGCAGTCTCTTTCTCTCTCATTATAAGCAAATAATCTTTTCAACAGCCTCCTAGGACTAACTAAAATAATCATAGTCAACCCTTAATAGTTCACAAATGTCACAATACAAATGTTTGACTCAAATTAGAACCATTACAATAATCTAAAATACATTATGCTATGATATTTTTTCTAAGGTTATTTTTAGTTTAAATACTCAATTCACCTAACCTTCATTTTTCAGAAATTTCTCTTGACTCATCACAAGCTGTCCTCATCTTTAGCCACCACCATGTCTAACGACCTTCAGAAGTTAAAACTAGTTCAATATCAAACATTTTTTCCTTGCCCATAAGGCAACCAACATCATGTTCCTTATATAAATTAATACGTCTCGTTACGGTCTCCACAACAAATAATGACAATCACCTCACGGTCTCAGTTGGCTCTTGAAAGCCCATTTCCATTAGCTCTTAAGCAATAATTTTCTTTTCTTCAGGGTGTTGTCTCCCTGGCATAGATGCAGACACATGTCACAATGGAAGACAAGCCATACAATCAACGCGGTTTCTGGTGAGTGGTATATAGAGGAACTCACATTTTCTGGGTCAGACCGCCGTAATTTCTCACAGCTCATCTCGCCTCTCAATGATCTGCTGATGCTGGTCGCCACTCAGTCAATCAGCGCCACTCTTATATCCATCTCACATAAAAAAAACACCTCCATCAGGAGATGCCCAGTGTTTTTGCGTAACCTTTCTGCAGTGATGGGAATAACGGCGTTATAAATAAACGGCGTTACTAACGGCGTTATTTTTTTCAGTAACGAGTAATCTAACTAATTACTGCTTCCTCCATTACAACGCCGTTACCGTTACTGTCAATAAAAATGCGGCGTTACTTTAATTGAGCTCACTGAAGCGGTTTTCATCCGAGTAGGCTCTCTCTCAGCCATAGGAGCTGCAAAGTTTTTTTCTCTGGTGTGTGAGTGTTTATGAGGCGCGGGACTCGACAAAAGCGAGGCGAATGCCGCGAGCGTGCTCGACAGTGCGCGAGAGAGACCGAATGTGTCCGAGAACGCGCTCGACAGTGCGCGAGAGAGACCGAGTGTGTCCGAGAACGCGCTCGACAGTGCGCGAGAGAGACCGAGTATGTCCGAGAACGCGCTCGACAGTGCGCTACAGTGACCGAATGTGTCCGAGCAAATACTTTATTTATAAATAAATTACACATATCAGCATTTGAATAATCTCTGTAGCATATTGGTATCATATGCAATGTTTTAATTAGTTTATATAACATAAACTCCAAAATAGCCTGCAGGGAACAAATATTACCATATTTGTTTGACGGTTGTGAGCACGTGCAGCAAACACGACTAGAATTTGGCTAAAATAACCTCTAATGATGACATTCTCTGTAGGTTATAAAAATAAACCCCCAAAAGATTATATTGTATTATTATTATTTATGTTGATACATTGTTCAGTATTATATTGAAAGCACTTTTTGTTAAACTTACTATTGTGAGGAAGAAAATACTTCAAGTAGGCTATACAGAATGTCTACCAGTTGTAAAGGTGTGTGAGTTTTATCATTTTAATTATATGCACTAGTGTATGTGTATGTATATTTTTATTAGGCTACTATTTATTTATTTTTGGTACATTTCTTAAGAAGCATAATTTATTTTTAGACTTATTTGTTTGCCAGTTGTGGTCTGTGCAATAATAAAAGTTCTAAACCATCTATTGTTTTATTGTTGCACTATAGTAATGATAATATTTTAATATTTAAGTTAATAGGTGTCTCTCACATTGTCCCACAGCAACATTAAAATAGTGTAGATTAGTGTAAAATGTTTTATAATAATAAGATGTTCTATTTAGTGTCAATTTCATTCATTTAACATTTCATATTGGGGGTATCCAAGAAATTTCTTATATTTAAACTTTTTTTTTTTTTTTTTTAAGTAACGCAATAGTTACTTTCCCTGGTAATTAGTTACTTTTGTAATGATGTAATTCAGTTACTAACGCAGTTACTTTTTGTGAGAAGTAACTAGTAACTATAACTAATTACTTTTTTTAAGTAACTTGCCCAACACTGCCCTTCTGTCTTAGGTTGTCCTTTTGGCCTAAAAGATCTTACCCGTCGTTGAAGTAATCACTCGTACACACTGGTAACCGCTTTTCCCCATTACAGAATCTGTGACCGTTTTCTTCAACATAATCTGTTGTTTTCTGGAGCTTAGGAAAAGGCACATTCAAGAGTCATCAGAGCCATTCGGACTGCCTACTAGTGTTAAACATAGGGAGACAGATTAATAACAACAGTATTTAATCACTTAAAATTCATTAATCATCTTAAAGGTAGCAACCTAGCTGCTTAGATTGTAGTCAGTGAATTTAGATCACAATCGTACATTCAGTGTACTGTTACTTCTGTAGCCGGAGCCATCAGCCCTGTTTTATGGTGGAGGCTAAAATGAGACGAAGTCACTGGTCCTAAAATAAACAAGTTCAAAACAGTATTATTTTAAAGACTTCTTTAAAGTCTTTCAGTTTTACTTTTAAAACGTTTTAAGTACAAATTGCCCTTTGAATGGCAATGATTTCCCTTAACATCTCTGTGTCTATGATTTTCAACTGAAACACTGTGCTTTACACAGGCTCAGACAACAGCTTTCAGCTGACATTGAATGAGGCCACATCCACACGAAGCCAGAGCTTTCCCTATCCGATATTTTTTTTCCCCGTTCAAAAAAAAAATTCCGTAAACACGGCGTCTTCTCAAGAAATATCTGCGTACACACGAAACCACTGAAACCGACTCAAAACGATGTAGTATACATGCCAGACCAGTATGTGGCGCTGTAATTCTGCCACAGACATACACTAAAAACGGAGAAGAAGACTTAAAGCATGAGCATAATTAAACCTAAACCTTGCGCGCTGTATAGAACAATAATATTAGGCACAGTAGCTTCTTTTTTTCTTTTCTTTTTTAAACAAGAACTTTGTTGAACAATATGAAAAACCATAAATGTAGTTGCTGTGACTTGACGGTGTCTGACTAGTTGACACCTGGTGTGATGACATCATCGTTTCACAAAATGTACGGATTGGCCGTACACACGAAAACGCAAGGGCGGCGTTTTCAGATTTATCCACCTTGGGACCCGGTTTAAAAAAATAGCGGTTTCAGTCTCCGAAAACGCCGGATCCGTGTGGACGAAACGCCAATACGATAAAAAATGTATACGTATACAGCGAAACGCGTCTCCGTGTGGACAGGCCCTGAGAGAGAGACTCTTGAGGCATTCAGGACTGATACACTGCATTCTCATAAACTTTTAACTTTAGACTTTATCTACCATCTTTTATCTACTCTAGCCCATCTTAAGGCATCTTTTCCATAAATTACATGTATTGTAATTTAGACATTACAAATTTCCACCCAGAATGAGTCTCTGTTGCACTGAAACTGTGGCAGTTTCAGTCACAGCACATACCAAATTCAGATAAGCAAACCTGTTTTGGCCAAATCACAATCTTCTTTTGAACCCAAAACATCAGCTGTTAGCTCTTTTCATAGTCAACAACAAGCTTTTGTTTAATCAAATGCCTTTTTTACACATTTTACATTTTGCAACTGTTAATCCTGTAACACTGCTTCTGTTTATTTTATCTTAAAGAAATAATAAGAATTATTCTAGTTCTTAATAACGTTTAAAATTTCATTTCAATTTTAGTTGTCAGGTTTTCAATTGCCATAATTTAAAACCTGACTTCAATGTTTTCTCTAGGAGTTTATCAATCTGCTTCTATGATTCATAATAACTTTTGAGGCTGCGCTCTCTGCTTGTCATACATTTTATGATTATCACTATAAATCATTCGTTAGATTTGTCTCTCTATATCATCTAAAACCTTATCAAAGCGTTTCATTCAAAACACAATCATCTTTTTAGTGACCGGTACTTTTAAAATATTTTGCAACTCATTTAGCTCATCTGTAATTTTACGTCAACCGGTACTTTTTATAGTTCTTTTCCTTTCAAAAGGAATTCCTTACACTTAATATCTTCCAATCTTCTTAACAACTTTCAAAAGTTTATCTATCAACTTTCTTTTCTCCCTCATTTACTTTTATAGTCATACAGTGGGCATTTTACAGTCACTGAATGACCCCGCTGATTGCAGTAAAACACTCTCTGTTATTCTACCTACATCATTCTTTCTAACATCTCCACCCTACTTCACACCCCTGAAGCAGAGTGTTCTTATTCAGGAAATGCAAACAGAGCCACTGATAAGTTCTCTGCATTTTCCCACACTGTCCCAGCTGCAAATTCAATTACAATAGCCGAATCATAATCTTCATCATATTAACATTGATTTACTTTCTAACCCATATTAACACAGACTTTTCTTTAAATTTGTGTTATTTTGGCACTTTCTTTGTTTGGAGCCAGTCAAAGTTTATCTTTCCAATCAGAATCAAACTTTTACAAAAACATAATCTGCAAATCTCTTTAAACTGAGAGCTTCAGAGCAGAGCTGCTTACAGCATTTGCTCTCTTTTGTATCAGGACTATTCAGTTACTCTTCATACAGTATAAAGAAATTTAGCATGTCATTAATTTCATTAACACTGGTTTGATAGCTTATTCAAATGGTTAGTATGCAGATTCAACTTAATATTATCATTATTCAGTCCCACTTATCTCTACTGTTTCACAGAAATCACAAGATTCCTCAAATCTTGTTCTCAGTCTCTAAATTACACAGACAGCTATCCTAACCGCTTGCACCTTCAACTCTTGTTACAAAAATATGGCAATCTATTCTTCAATACTCTTGTTTTCATAACATTAATACAATAAAGCACATTCACATCATTATTATTGGCAGAACATTAATTTTCATAAGCGACATGGAAAATCTAAATATTCTAAGCAGGTTTCACAAAGTTTCTGATTAACTTTAGTCACACGTGTCTAGGGAAATGATCTCCAACCCATAATTTCCTTTATAAAACAGACAATGTCCTTGTCTTTCAATGACTTAATTTCAACAAAATATCTGACTTTGTACATTATTGATTTCCAAAATCTTTGGACATAGCTGTCTTTACATCTATCTAATTGTGTTATCAACAACACTGATTACAAATCAGGTACATATTAACATCCGGAAGCCGGCTTAATAAGCTAGCACTGTTGCTATACTCCCAGCATAGCTGGACCCTTTAGGTTCAAAAGACAATGGTTGTCAAAATAAACATTTCAATAATTATTTTATCTCTAAAATATAGAATTTTTCCCGTTCTGCTTAATGAAACATTCCTTATCTTTATATCATGTTAATCCCTGTTAATCATACTCAATGCCTTATTTTTATCTGAAACTCACTTTTCATACCATTTCAACTTAATTTGACTTAATCAGGCGTTCATAAATATGAATTTTATCTTCCCCTACATGCCAGTTCCTTCTGTATCTGTTCAATCCAACAATTCACTGTTTGTAATTTCCATCAGGAAAAACATTCTCTCTTCCCTACATGCCAGTTCCTTCTGTATCGACTCTGTTCTCTTTTATCTGCTTCTTTTCCATCCAACAATTCACTGTTTGTAATTTCCATCAGGAAAAACATTCTATCAATAAAAATATTCTATTTTCCTACTATCTTTCCCTAAATGCTAATTCTTTCTGCATTTATTTTCATTTTCTTCTATCTTCTTCAGTTCAACAAACTACTGTCTGTTCACAGTTTTACATGCTGAACACGACTACAACAACCCTTTGTTTAACAATCATCCGTTTCCCAATTTCATGCATGCATTTCTGGTTGTAATTTTTCCATTTTACAGAAAATAGGTGTGTAAAAAATGGTCTACTTTACTGTTAGATGACCCCATTTTGGCTGAATCTCCCTTCTGGATTTCACAATTTCTACACGTGTCTTACAATATCTGTCAAACGTCTTCGACAGACCCGATTTTTTCCGTCACCCAAAATCGGTCGGTTTTCTGTAATTACGTTTTACTCAAAATCTTCCCATAAGCACTTTCTAGCGCTCTATTAATTCTGATTTGATGTGGCTCTTCCGTCCACTTGTAAATTTTTCCTCAGGTTACAGAGATTTTGAGTAAAACTAACTAATCAGCAATTGTGATTATCTGAATCACCTTTGGCATTTCCGTCCACCTGTGGCACTTCCGTCCACCAACGAGCTAAGTGTGGTAGAAACCGATCCGAATCTGTCAGATCAATTTCTTCCCCAAACAATTGTGATTATCTGAATCACCTCTCGCTCGTACCAAAGCAAAACTCAGCCAAAATGGTTCACGTTCACTTACAATTATCAATTTACACTTAACATCAATAAAACAATTTTGCCGTTTCTTACCCAGAGATGCTTTTCTGTTTTCTGTAATTGCCACGGATTCTTTTTGATCTTTGTGGGATTTCTTCAACTGGTCCTGAATGCGGGTATTGGCTCTCTCTCCCTTAACCTGTTGAGTTTCTATCTCAAACCGTCGAGGTATGAGACGGCCGCCTGATGCTGCCGGGTTGCACTTCCGTCAAATCCGTTCTCAGGACCAGGAGAAGAAGAGTCCGCACGAGATCCGACACTTCTGACACCACTTGTAAGAGCAATTTTCAGAGATTAATAAAAACAGCATCAAAGGTGTAAGAAACTTTCAAGAGGCAAAACTGTTTTAAAGAGAAAAGGTTTATTCTTTGAGGATTCTTTTCACAACCGCAGCCACCCAGATGTGAAACAGAAATAACCTAGTGGACTCAATGAACATAGACATTTTATACAGGTTTCTGACATTCTTGACTCCTCCTTTCCCAGTTTCTGTAAATTTCCTTAAAGACATCTTATATCTCAAGCCGGTATGGACTGGTTTCCAGGGGAGCAAGAAGAGTTTCATATTAGTCTAAATTTGAGAGCTTATACAATTTAAAGTAGTTCACAATAGAAAGATCTGACATAATTGAACAGAACATAATGTTAGTATTTGGAACCCAAAGGTGTTTGTTTACTAACTAAAATGTAAAGGAGGATGTCCACCTCTACACTGTTGTGCAATTCATAATTTTATTGCCTGTTTATTCAATTTATAATATTTATCCATATATATTTTTATTTATTTAAAAATGCCTAGGTTGTGTTTTTGAGAATAATTTACTACAGTATTTAAATAGTGGAAGTTGATTTGTTGTAATTAGTAGTTATACTGGTTAAAAGCTCATTGTTATATGAAAATACTTTGTTGAAGCTATAATTAGGTCTCATTTGAGGAGATTTCTGTATATGAAAATAAATGTAATACACATGAAAAAATCCATCAGGATGTATGGAAAAGAGAATAAAAAAGAAAACTGTGGAAATAAAAGAGAGGTTGATGAATATAATGTTTTATTGAGCAATTGCACCTTTTCAGAGACAAATGGGAGCTTGTGACAGTGAATGTGAAGGTTTTCACTCTGCTGCCTCTTTGCTCTGAAAAAAAGGGTAAACAATTAAAAATATCTGTACGAATATAAAATGGAACAATTTATGGTCAAATAAAAGCTTTAAAATGTAAGTATATTTGAAAAATCATCTGAGAAAAATTACCTTTCCAGCATCACGGCTCTTGGCTCTGAGCTTGTTGACCTGAGACTCGGCAATGTCAGCACGCTCCTCAGCCTCCTCAAGCTCATGCTGCACCTTCCTCAACTTGGACAGGTGAGTGTTTGCTTGTTCCTCCTGCAAAGTCACATACAGTTATATCAGTACCTTAATATATTTACAGGGTGTTTATAGTTCTCAAATGAGATACTCACAGCTTCTTCAGCCTGTCTCTTGTAAGCCTTGACCTTCAGCTGAAGCTTGTCAACCAGATCCTGCAGTCTGTTGAGGTTCTTCTTATCCTCCTCAGTCTGCAGACAATGCACAAGGATCAGACTAGAACATAATCAGATTATAGTGACCTGAATTTTACTACGCATTTTTTGTACCTGGTAGGTGAGCTCCTTGACTCTCCTCTCATATTTGCGGACACCTTTAACAGCATCAGCTCCACGTCTCTGCTCTGCCTCAACTTCAGCCTCAAGCTCACGGACCTATAGTTAGTAGGAGACATTATTAAACTCATTTCACTCGTTTTGTTTAGAGACTTCACACTGTCCACATCAAGACTGTGAACATCAGAATACAGGCGAACATCAGAATAAAGGCAATCTTACTCTTGACTCCAGTTTCTGGAGTTGTTTCTTTCCTCCCTTCATGGCCAGATTCTCAGCCTCATCCAGACGGTGCTGCAGGTCCTTCACTGTGACCTCCAGATTCTTCTTCATCCTCTCAAGGTGAGAACTGGTGTCCTGCTCCTTCTTCAGCTCTTCTGCCATCATTGCAGCCTTTTGCATTAATACAGAAAGTCATTTTTTCAAGTACACAAGTGTCTTTTGAAACATTTGGCAGCTACTGTTGCTCACATCAGTGATGGCCTTCTTGGCTTTATCCTCTGCATTTCTGGCTTCCTGTACAGTGTCATCAACTTCACTCTGGATCTGAACAAGGTCAGCCTCAAGCTTCTTCTTGGTGTTCAGAAGACTTGTGTTCTACAAAATGGACAGCAACAGTTTGGACACTTTAAATGGTGCTCTCAATTTCCTTAATTTCATTGTAAAACAAAAAATGGCCTTACCTGAGAGTGCAGCAGCCCAACACGCTCACTGGCATCCACCAGCTCTTGTTCAGCCACTTTGCGGCCTCTCTCTGTCTGCTCCAGAGCAGTTCTCAGCTCCTCAATCTCAGACTGCATCAGAGTGTTTCTGCGCTCCACCATGGCCACCTGCTCCTTCATGTCTTCCTGTCCTCTCTGGGCATCATCAAGATGCAGTTGGGCATCCTGAAAATAACAATAGCTTTAGAATAAGCTTTTGATGTATTTTCTGTTGGCTTTTTATTAACAAGTTGGATTATACAAACATATTAATACATCACAAAGTCGAACAGAAGTCAAATACCTTGAGTTGTCCCTGAACGGTCCTGAGCTGTTTCTGGGCCTCAGCAGCCTGGCGATTGGCGTGGCTCAGCTGAATCTCCATCTCATTAAGGTCTCCCTCCATCTTCTTCTTGATTCTCAGGGCATCATTCCTGCTCCTGACTTCAGAGTCCAGGGTGCCCTGCATGGATTCAATGACTCTCTGGCTGTTCCTCTTGATCTGCTCCATCTCCTCATCCTTCTCTGCGAGCTTCCTGTCAATCTCTCCCTTGATCTGGTTTAACTCAAGCTGGACACGAAGAATCTTGGACTCCTCGTGCTCCAGTGTACCCTATGACAATTAAAGCAACATTTAAAAATCAAAATAAAATTATTCATTAACAACACAGTGTGATGGTTCTAGCAATAATTCCATATTGATCTTCAGATACTCACTTCAGCCTCCTCCAGGGCGGTCTGAATCTCTGCTTTCTCAGTCTCCACTGTCTTCTTGGCCTTTTCCAGCTCATGGATGCTCTTACCAGTCTCACCTATCTGCTCTGTCAGATCTGAAATCTCCTCTATAAAAAGAAAAAATATTATCTGTAATCATAATCACATGTGTTTACTTTTTAAAGCTCATTTTGAATTAGAATATTGAAGTCTTTTCATTCTTCGTTTCTCAGTCGGTTTTGTTCTTACGCTGCAGATTCTTGTTCTCTCTCTTGAGGGTCTCCAGCTGATCCAGGCTCTCCTCATAGGAGTTCTTCATCTTGAACAGTTCAGTACTGAGTGAACGAGCCTCTTTCTGGGCACCTTCCAGCTCTGCCTGACCTTCCTCATATTTCTGCTTCCATTCTGCCAGGACCTTTGTTGGAGATATTTCAGGATCAGGTTCATTCAACTTCAGCATGCTGAAGCATACTTTTAGAAGTTAATATCATATCACAGAAAGACTTCTTTTTTTTTACCTTGTCAAAGTTCCTCTGTTTCTTGTCAAGGTTAGCAGCCAAACCATTGGCCCTCTCCACATCAATCATGAGGTCCTCCACCTCACCCTGGAGTCTCTGTTTGGTCTTCTCCAGAGATGCACATTTGGAGTTCACAGCCTCAATTTGTTCCTCTGCCTCTTGCAGACGCTGAGCCAGCTTCTTCCTGTTAAGTAATACATATTATTTTGAATTCTAATCTATAAAATAGCTGTGAAAATTGTACATTTTATACAATAATATACATACTTGGACTCTTCAAGCTCCTCAGTGCGCTGGATGGCATCAGTTTCATATTTGGTTCTCCACTGAGCAACCTCACTGTTGGCCTTTGACATTCCCCTCTGCAGCTCAGCCTTTGCCTCCTGCTCTTCCTCAAACTGCTCACGGAGCAGGTCACAGTCATGACGGGCTGATTGCACAGCATGGGCCAGTGCGTTCTTAGCCTAGGAGACAAAGTCACATAATATTAGCTTTTCTCTACAGTAAAGTAATTGACACGTATGTGCATGCTTTGATTATGCTGTATTACCTTAACCTCCTCTTCAATATGCCTCTTGAGCTCCTCAATTTGCTGAGTGAAAGCTTGTTTGCCTCTGGTGAGTTGAGAAACCAGAGCCTCCTTCTCCTCCAGCTGACGGCCAAACTCACCTGTTAAAATGTTCACTATGTCAGTTAAATTCAAAATAAACCATTTATTAATATGAGAAAAGCATTTGCTACACAAATAGGCTGGGGAAATTGATTACATCATCATATGATGCAGTTGTGACCTAATAGTCAGAGATTAGGACTTTTAACCCAAAGGTCACGGGTTTGATTCTCAATACCAGCAGGAAACGACTGAGGTGCCCTTGAGCAAGGCACCCAACTAAGGCCTCTAGTCAATTGCTCCCTGGGCGCTGCAGTGAATGGCTGCTCACTGCTCAGGGTATGTGTGTTGCTGATGTGTTCACTACTCATCGCTCCTAATGTGGGAGCACTAACTTGGATGGGTTAAATGCAGAGGACAAATTCTGAGTACAAGTTACCATACTTGGCCTTCATGTCACTTCACTTCATTTATTTTATAAAAACATAATAAATGAGCATTGAGAATGAGGTCAAAGGATCATGTGAATATTTATGATCATGTTACTAATATTTACTTACACTAATTGTTTTTCTGCATTTGTTAGTGGAGAAAATAAAATGCTGTATTATTTTGTTTTATATTTTTGAGATTTGTGCCATTACTTACCATTTTCAGTTTGAAGTCTTGCTCTTTGAGCACTGAGGTCATTTATCTGGCGAAGGTTCTCGTCATTCTTGGACTTAATTTCACTAAGTTGGTCCTCAAGTGTGCGGCACATCTTCTCAAGATTAGCCTGTAAACACAATTGATTTGATTCTTAAGAATCTTAACCACATTTGTTATATTTCCTAATTTGTTTAGAAACCATTCTCAAACCTTTGCTTTGGCAACAGCTTCCATATTGCTGGAAAGATCATCAATCTCCATTTTGAATTCGCTTTTCTCTTTCTCAAGCTTCTGCTTGACACGCTGCAGGTTGTCGATTTGCTCTCCCAGCTCGGCCACACTGTCTGCCTGCTTCTTGCGGAGGGCAGCAGCAGTAGCTTCATGCTGGAGGGTGGACTCTTCAAGATCACGACGCAGCTTCTGAAATTCAGCTTCACGCTTCTTATTCATCTCGATCTGAGCAGCAGTGGCTCCTCCAGCCTCCTCAAGCCTCTCACTGATCTCCTCAAGTTCCCTGGAGAGATCAGCTCTCTGCTTCTCAACCTTGGCACGAGCAGCATGCTCAGCCTCGATCTCTTCCTCCAGTTCCTCAATGCGAGCCTATGGTGGAAAGTAATTCATGATATATTATTAGTCTTTATTTTACCTTTACCTTTAACAGCATTTAAAAAAAAAAAAAATCTAAAAAAATACCTGAAGCTCCTTGATCTTCTTTTGGAGTTGAGCACTCAAAGATTGTTCATCTTCTATCTTGCTAAGCAGCTGGCTTGTTTCAAAATCTTTCCTGGGGGTGTTCAACAATAAGTAGTTGGCAAAAAACAATAACACATCAAATAACGTTTTTAAAAGATTTCATGCTTTAATTACTTTTTTATTTTCTCCTCCGATTGCTGCTTGTCATTCTCCAGGTCCATGATGGACTCTTGGGCTAATTTCAGGTCTCCTTCAAGCTTTCTCTTTGCTCTTTCCAGGTCCATGCGGAGCTTCTTCTCTTGTTCAAGGGAACCCTCAAGCTAGAGGACAATGTTATATAAAATATATATATTATTTTTTATCAAAGTAAAAAAGACAGTTGATTTAATGAATTAATGACATGTTTAATTAGAAACTCACATCATCAACTTGCTGCTCAAGCTTTGTTTTGGATTTGGTCAGGGTGTTGACTTTATCCTCCTCAGCCTGAAGATCATCCAGTGTCTGCTGATGTGCCTCTTGGAGGGCTTTCTTCTCCTTCGTAAGCTTGGCAATGCTCTCATCCTGAGCTGCCATTTCCTCAGTCAGGTTCTTGACCTGTGTGATTTTTGTTTTTGTTTTAAATAAGCTTATATTTTACAATTTATATTCTACATTAACATATAAAACAGAGATTAAGTCTAATCTTAAACCAACTCAATCTCCAACCTTATTCTCAGTGGCATGTTTCTCCTTCTCCACTTTAGCCAAGGTGAGCTCCAGGTCATCAATGTCTTTCTTCAGCTCAGAGCACTCATCCTCCAGTTTCCTCTTCTTGGCTGTCAGTTCAGCATTGATTTCTTCCTCATCCTCCAGTCTCTCAGTTGTCTCTTTGAGTTTAGCTTCAAGCTGGATTTTGCTTTTGATCAGACCCTCACACCTCTCCTCAGCATCTGAGAGATTCTCGGATTCCTGTTAATAACAGGTTGCTATATCATTGGAAACAACACTGCTCAATTTAGTGGAGCCTAAATTCAAATAAATCAATTCAAGAATACTCACAGATGCTACTTGCAGCTGCAGATCATTTTTCTCTTGCAGCAGTGCTACCATTTTCTCTTCAAGCTCCTTCTTTTTGGCTTCAGCCTTGGCAAGATCTACTTTACATTTTGCAAAGTCCTCTTTCATGGTTGCCAGCTCCTTCTCAGTCTCGGCACTCTTCAGCAGAGGCTTAATCTTGTAATAAACCTTCATCCATGGCCAGTGTTTGACATTCATGAATGAGCGGATATTGTATTGGATGGTGTAAATGGATTCCCTGTGAATAATTCATCATTAAATCACATAACCAGTGTCATTAACCGTTTGTACAGTTATTGTTGATACCACCTTTATTCATGCAATAAGATGGCAAAAGTACTCACTTCCCTTACTCAAGTAGAAGTACAAAAACTTGTGTTAAAGGAGAACTTGGTAACTTTTTTAACTTAATAAAACTGTCTAGAAATCATTTGGATGGTTAAACAACCTGTTCTGGTGATATTGGTGACTTTCCCCGCTCCCCCCAGCGTTCCCAGGCGGAAAACCAACCTTGCAACTTGCGCACTGCCGTCCCGGCAAAGTGAAATTGGAAGTCTCGTGAGAAGCGAGAACTAGAACGAGAACGAGCGCGAAACACAAATTGCTTTACGGCAATTCGACATAAACACACACGCATGTATGATGTATTACCAGATTACCCACCTCGGTAGACATAGCTCCACGCGATACAGTTGGCTTGCTCCGATCAAAACAAACGCACATGAGCAGCGGTAGAGAGGGGGAGGAGGCCGCCGCAAGTGAGTTTTTTACGACTGTGTTGTGAAATATACGCCCCCCCACAGCTGTAGGGGGAGCTCGTGGGGAAAACATGCGACAACAAAAGGGAAAATCAGCGAAGAAGTGACTAGAGTTCGCTAGAGTTACAGAGTTCTCCTTTAAAAAATACTCTGGTAAAAGTAGAAGTACTGATTTAACTTCTTTACTCAAGTAAAAGTAACAAAGTACAGGCTTGGAAATTTACTTAAAGTATAAAAGTAAATGTAGCCTTGCGAATGACAACCATTTTTTATGCAAAGCTACCTGGACCACACAAATGTTACTAGAGTGCAAGCTGAGAAACTTAAGTGGATTTGGAAAAAAAGGTTCTTTATATGCCATTGCCTACATTTTAAATGGATGTCTGCCAATAGGCCTAAAACATCACATAGCTTATATGATTACTGTGACAGACTGGGACTCCAGGTTAATAAGATTCTGACTGAGTAGCAAGATATGAATTCATTTGTGATTCTGTGAGAATTCACAGATCTAGTTTTTCTTTTTTAATCTTCCTCTTAACATTTAAAGGAATCTACATGTATGTAATGATTTGCCGCGAATGAATGCCACAGAATCTGTCAGGCGTCTTGTAGTGGTGCGTCAAGTACAACGTATAGTCCCACCCAATTGACCGTTCGCAAAGACCCGCCCCCTTTAGTTACCGTTGCTATGTCCGACCAGAGCCATAGAGAGAAAGAGTTGCGACACTCCCATAGACCTCCGTTGTAAAAAATGGCGGCGCTTTTAACCGCCTACTTCCGGGATTTGAAGATCGGATTAGTTCCAAACACTGTCATTTGGGCGTTGGACACCATTCACTTACATTGCTGCGCGTCGAGTTGTTCCAGAGGTTATTTGCTGAAATATCGATCTCTTTTGAATTGTCAACTGTCTATATTGTATCAGAGGCCCTTTGCGATGCTTATACTGGTCTTCATTTGTACATGCACAGCGTAATTATTTATATTTTATGTTGGTTGTTTCAACCAATTTTCAAGCACTGCCTGCTAGCTAGCGCGAGTTCGTCAGCTGTGACAGTAAGAGTTCGGTAATGAATCGCTACCACCTTTATAGCAACTTTTATTTAATTTATTTTTTTGGGATATACTAACTTTTCATATTGTTTTGTTGTCTTGAGTGAAGCGGCTTGTGAGAACAATGCTGGACCTCTAGGATTGTTATGGCCATCACCAGTCCTATCTGTTTCATGGATCACCTGCCCCTGGTTTTTGTTTTTCTTGTTCACACACACTCACACAAGCACACATTTTTGTTGTCTGCCATTGTTTAATAAAAAATATTTTATTTGAAAACCTTAATTTGTCTTCAAGTGTTTTGTTAGTTAATTGCTTAAGTTATAGCTACCCTTACTCTTAGCCTACTCTGTACACTAACCCAGAGCCATAGAGAAAAATCTTCACTCTGCACTTGCCTATATACCCAAACATAAATTCGTTTTTAATCTGTTATAGTTTTGATAATATGTGTATGGGTTAATCTTAAAATTATATTCTTAGTCTTAACATGATGATGTATCACGTTGTGGGCCTGGGGGATGGCCACTTTCATCAGAAGAAGTGAGCTAGCTTCTAAGCGAACTCTGAACGGACCGCCACGGCAGACCTCTTTGCGTGATCACGAAGGTAGGCTAATGGCTGAATCGGAATTTATAAGCAAAATCACGGGAAGCCTAAAGGCGGTCGCACACTGGACGCGCAGCTCGGCGGCGCGCCGCGCAGCGCCACGTCTTTTAAATTCGAACACACTATTCTCTATGAGAGTACACACACCGGCGGCGCCTTTCGGCGTCTGTCCGCGGCGGCTCAGGACCGTGTTCAAAATCCTGCCGCGCCACAGAGCGCCATTTACATAGTTTTATATTAAATTTACATGTGTGTGTCTCAAATCGTAGTTAATGTATATACGGACCTCACCCTGTGCTGCAATATACATTTAGTTTTATATTTATTTACAGAAATCAGAAAATTGCTGATGTTATCGGATTTTCAGGTGACAGTTGTCCTAGACGTGGCGCGGCGCTGAGCTGCGCGTCCGGTGTGCGGCCGCCTTAATACAGCCCAGTTGTGCTAAAATAAATATCATGAGACGTCCATCATCAGATGAATGATATGGAAAAGTTAATTTAGAGCCGCTAAAGCCAGTGCTACTACCCATGCGAACATGAACACTAAGCTTTTCCCTCCAAAAATATAGCCTAAAACGTATCTCCAAATGCAAAACTGACATTAACAAAATGCAATAATGCTATAACAGCTGAAAAAGTACTTGGGTGTGTGTTTTATTTCATATTTACCGTTCAATAATGCAATCGCTGCTGTCTGTCCCATAGAAGAACATGACAGCCAGCGTATGTTTTGGAACTATTGGGGCTTACATGAACCACGTGACAGCCATAGCGGCAACATCAAAGAGTGTCGCAACTCTTTCTCTCTATGGCTCTGTGTCCGACAAGCGACGCCGTTCTCACGCCACACATCATGTTCTCACGCAGTAAAAAATACATAGCGGAGCAGAGAGGACACTGACAACACACTGACAGACAGGACAGACCAGGTTATTTTTTATATGAAACAAAGTCTCACCTTTCAAATTTAGTCATTTTTTAAAGAAATTTAAACAATAAATACCATTTTGTGTCTCTTTAATGTGTCTGACAGATCGATCAGTTAAAGCTGCTCGTGAACCAATCATCTCTTCCTTCTAGTTAATTTATAGCATCAAATAAACATGAATGAACATAAGAAAGAATGTTGTTTTAACCGCGGAAAGACGTCGGTACAATTCGTTTTTCAATTTTAAATCCTCCAATGTTAATCTACTAACTCTCCTGACTGCTTTGTCGGACAAAATGGCGGATTATGATTGGTCAGATCGCCTGTCAATCAAACTCCCTGCTAAGGGTTGATGACGTGAAAAAATAATAACGGTAACTCTGAAATTATTTGAAACTAAAGTAACCAGCCAATTTTGTAAAATGTAAGGAGTACCGATAAGTACCGATATTCATGTTAAAAATGTAAGGAGTAAAAGTAAAAAGTCAGAACAAAAATAAATAGTAAAGTAAAAATATCTGAAAAATCTACTTGAGTACAGTAACGAAGTATTTGTACTTCGTTACTTCCCATCATGGGCGAGGCTAGCCCCTTTTTAGGAGTAAGAAAACTTGGAGTAAGAAATGTTGTTATTCTAAAAATATATATATATTTTTTTTTTTGTCTTTGACAAGGTTAAATAATGTTCTTCATCTTCAGTCGGCAGCAGCGCCAAACAGAGCGCAGGTCAGAAACAGAGGCGCGCGTGTGTGTGTGTGTTTGTTCATTTGAGCCTCATTGGTCTTTCACTTCTCGTCAGTGTCAGAATATTTGAGATGACCAATCAAATCAAAGTAGGCGGGCTTTATGTTCACAGAAGCTGCTGAGCGCGAATTTTACATGGAATTTTAGCAGCACGACTGACGCTTCAGTTTACGGTCAAGTGCGAGTTAAGAAGATGCAAGTAGCTAAACTAAACATTTTATATTTGACAGTTTGTTAGGTCATAAATGTTAAACGAATGACAAAAATAATTCGAAAACTAATAAACTTTTGTCTAATTTCGCCATTTTGAGCTGAAAATAGGCCTATATAACGTGTAATTATGTCATTGTGAGGGGACAAGAAACATTAACAAAGCCGTTTTCATAGGCACAAGATTAATAATGCATGTGTACATGTTGAGAATTAATATAATACAATTTGTAGCCTTCAGTAAATTAAAAAAGTTCAGCTTTAGGAGGGGAAGAGACAGGGCAAGATCAGGAGACTGAGAGAAAAAGACAGAGTGATGGAGATGAGGAGAAAGCAGGTTTTAAATCTATTTCTTCTCCTTTTTTGGCCATCAAACGTCTTGAAATGCACATATCAGAGAAATAAAAATGTTGAACCCCATAACAACCTCAAATTTATGACCTCTTTAATTATAAAGCCCTGTCTACGGCCATGTATTAGGCCTAGATCAATAATGAATGTGTACATATTGTGAATGAATTTAATAAACTTAGTTACCTAGCTTTCCTGGTAGCTTTGTCTGAGAAAATGATTCATAAATCAACCTATCAGTTGACCCTATTGTTTACTTTCTTCACTGACAGACAAAAATGAAAAGCCTATATCAGTCAAAGCTCAGCTTTAGGAGGGGAAAAGACAGAGCAAGATAACAACAAAGAGAAAAAGAGTGTGATGCTGATGAAGTGTGGAAAATAAACAGCTACCCGCACATGGTTTTAAAGCTATTGTTATCCAATTTTTTTGGCCTTCAAAACATCTTAAAATGCACATATGTAGATCAGAGAAATCAAAATTTTCTCGGGGGAGCATGCCCCCGAAGCCCCCTAAATACCTCACATTCGGGACCTCAGTGATTATAAAACCCTGCCATATGCATGTTACTGGATGAATGAATGAAACTAGTTAATAATGCGCATTAGACCATAAACTAACTTTTTTTTTTTTTTATCATACCCTCATTGGGGGCTGAGCCCCCCTAAAATGAAAATCCTAGAATCGCCCCTGCTTCCCATCTCTGAATACTCACCTCCTTTCCATCATCTTTACAAACTCCCTCCTCATCAGGTAACCACGGCAGAGAGCCTGAGTCATTGTGACTAGAGTAGCCAATTTCTCATCACGCATCTCCTCAAGAGTACCCAGAAGACCAGCTTTGAAGAACACCTGAATTCATGTAAAACAGTAAATCAAAATGATTTACCTGTATAGGTTAAATTATCTACCTGTTAAATGATCATGATCACTGAATCTTTGAAAGTTGTAAAGCTGAATATTAACCTTTGTGGTTCCAAATCTGTACTCGTCATGATCAACATCGATGGATCCCAGGAGTTTCTCACTGGCCTTCTTGTTATCAATAAACTGTCCCTCTGGGATGACACTGGCATTCAGCACCTTGTATCTATGGAAGATGGGAAGCATTTATCAAAATGCTTTATATCTTCTAATATAGAGCTTCCTACAGGAATTTATATTTTCATATGGGCCCATTTACCTCTGCTTGAAGTCACCATAGAGGATTCTGCTGGGAAACCCCTTTCTGCAGATTCTGATACCCTCCAATACACCGTTACACCTCAGCTGGTGGATAACCAGGAAGTTCTCCATGAGACCTATAACAAACAGTTTACATAATAAACTTGGTAAATTAATGTTATCATTATTATTACATACATTAATCATGAAATATTGCATCCTTTATTACTTTACCTGGAGTCTTAGACTCATTGGGAATCAGACAACGCACAAAGTGAGGGTGGGTGCTCCTCAAGTTTGTCATGAGCTTGCCCAAGTTCTCCTGTTTAATCATGAAAAGATTTAGCATTCTTACTCACATTCTCTCAGTTGTTGATGTATTATTTTTCTGACCTATAGTCAAGAAGCTCATGTACAGTCACTGCTTTCAATTGCATCATTATTCACATTTAGTCTCTAACGAACACATACTCTGAACTGAGAAGACACAGTCTGCATGGAGCCACCCTTCTTCTTGCCTCCCTTCTTGCCGCCACCAGTCTCTATTCAGATAAAAAGACAAAATAACACATATAAAGTAATAACAAGAAAAGAGTGCAAACCTGAATCAAAGTTTGATTAAAATGATGTACATAATACATAATACAAAATACATAATACATACCCTCAACAACAGGTGGGTAGAGAGTAGCCAGCAGTTTGACAGAAGACTTCTGGTACAGCTGCAGAACAGACTCATTCAGTGGATCCTTGTTCTTGTCCAGCCAGCCAGAAATGTTGTAGTCCACAGTTCCAGCGTAATGAACCAGGGAGAAGTGGGCTTCAGCCTTGCCTTTGGCAGGCTTTGGTTTCTGGAAAGCATTGTTCTTGCCAAGATGCTGATCATATAGCTTGTTCTTGAAGGAAGTGTCTGTAGCCTTGGGGAACATGCACTCCTCTTCAAGGATGGAAAAGATACCCATGGGCTGTTTATAAAAGAATGTTGTTTAATTATTACAATTTTAAGATTTCAAGCATAGAAATTGGAAATTAATAAGTTCATAAACCAGTAAAAACCTTCTCAATGAGCTCAATGCAAGCAGCCAAGTCCATGCCGAAGTCAATGAACTCCCAAATAATGCCCTCCTTCTTGTACTCCTCTTGCTCCAGCACAAACATGTGGTGGTTGAAAAACTGTTGCAGTTTCTCATTAGTGAAGTTGATACACAGCTGCTCCATGCTGTTGAACTGGAGGAAGAAACAGAAACATTTACTGACTTCTGAATATCACTCAATGTGCCATTAAAAAATAGATAAAAGAATCATTCTTACATCAAAGATCTCAAAGCCAGCAATATCCAGCACACCAATGAAGAAGTTTCTTTGTTGTTTTGTGTCCAACATCTGGTTGATACGAACGACCATCCACAAGAACATCCTCTCATAGATAGATTTGGCCAAGGCGCTAACAGAGTTGTACACCTGTAAGTAGAATAGAGTGGATATTTTATTCTGCTTCTGCAATAATTAGCCAGAATTTTAAGTTAAACAGATGGCATGCTGGAAATGTTACTATACCTGTGACACGGTCTGGCCTTTGGTCACAAACTCATTTCCGACCTTGACTCTGGGGTAGCACAAAGCCTTCAGCATATCAGCAGAGTTCAAACCCAGAAGATAGGCAACTTTGTCAGCGTCTGCAATTAAAAAAGTTGCCTTGAAAACTAAAACCACCTCTTTCTTTGTGAAAGTAGAAATAAGGATCTCTCCATTCAAAGCAATGCATGTTATGACACACATTAGTACAATTTAGTCTCACCCTCTGTGCCATCAGGCTCAGCCTGCTCCTCACGCTGCTTCTGCTTGAACTTCATGTTGCCATGATGCAGCACAGCTCCAGTGAACTTGTAGATGCCCATTTTCTCCTCATTAGTAAAGCCCAGAATGTCAATAGCACTCTGTAAATCACAGAGAAAAATTAAATCTATGATTTGCCATATTTATATAGAATATGTCAATATTCAAACAGCAATGACTCACATCAGTAGCATCCAGCTCCTCTTTATCATCAATGCTGGCCACTGCGATCTGACCCTGACTGCACATGGGGAAGTCATAGGGGTTGGTGGTGATGAGCGTCATGTCTGTAAAATACACAGCATTTATGAAAGAGCATCTTGCAATATTATCTGAAACATTTAATGAAATTTGTGCACCTACCAATCAGCTCTGGCTTATGGTTGGTCATCATCTGGTAGAAGATGTGGTAACCTCTCTCATCTGGAAGCTGGAATGACACTCTAGACTTCTCCAGCAGATCTGTTGAGAGAATGTACTTGAGTCCCAATCATGAAGAGTGACAGATGAAGACAAATGTTCAGGATGGATCAATGAAATCATGTCCACCTACATGTCTCAATGTCAGCACTAGCCAGTTTTCCAGTGGTGCCGAAGTGAATTCTGATGAATTTACCCTGTTTAAAACAAAATAACAAAATATGATTATTAATAATGATGATAATAATAAAACAAAATATCTTTATAGAAAAATCCAACACAACTCACTAAAAGTGGTTAACTTACAAAACGAGAGGAGTTGTCATTTCTCACAGTCTTGGCATTACCATAAGCCTCAAGCAGAGGGTTGGCAGCAATGATCTGGTCCTCAAGAGAGCCCTGTGATGTTTGAAGGGTTTTCAGTTATTTTCATTTATTTTCTATGTAATGACTAAACACTATTTATAGGCATTTCACAAATTCACATATCATGTGAGATGAGTGTAAATCACCATCATTCAAAATAATATGTATGTAGTTTTATATCTCATACCTGCATTTTGCCAGGCGTATCTTTCTTCTTGTCAGCACCTGACACTGCAACTGTGGCAAAGTACTGGATGACACGTTTGGTGTTCACAGTCTTTCCAGCACCAGATTCTCCACTGGTTTATGAGAGATCAGAAGACATAATGATAAGACACGTGGAAGTTCCAAAAGAGGGAAATTTAACTGTTTTCAACAACTCTAATTGAAGGCTTGATACATACGTAATCAGGACAGACTGGTTCTCTCTGTCTGTTAATTCAAAGTAAATAATGTTTTAGCAATTGTTTTATAAAAAACTTTAATTCAGATCTCCTAAATCAGATCTTACCAGTCAGCATGAACTGATATGCGTTGTCAGAGACAGAGAAGATGTGGGGTGGGGCCTCCATACGCTTTTTGCCTCTGTAGGCAGACACCACTTCTGCATCATACACTGGGAGCCACTTGTAGGGGTTCACAGTTGCGCAGAAGAGTCCAGAGTAGGTCTGAAATGAGCAGAGACGTGGTCAGATTGCAACAACACAGACACAATTAACTTAAATGCTTTTTTATGTTGTTTCAGAACTTACGTAGATCATCCATGCAGCATAACGCTCTTTGAGGTTATACAGCACAGAGGCTTCATTGAGATGGGTCATCATGGCCATGTCCTCAATCTTGTCATACTTGGGAGGGTTCATTGGGTAGACGTCATCCTCCTTTACTGTTCTCTCCTATGAATTTGATCAATTAGATAATAGATAGACAAAAATATATGTGTGTGTGTGTGTGTGTGTGTGTGTGTGTGTGTGTGTGTGTGTGTGTGTGTGTGTGTGTGTGTGTGTGTGTGTGTGTGTGTGTGTGTGTAGGACATTGTGCAATATGAGCATCTTTTAAAATGTACCTCCTTAGTATCAAGCAAAATAACTGTGGCTTTGCCACCTTCTTTGCTCTTGATTGTTCCCTTGAGGTACAACTCTTTGGCATCAGCCACATAGCAGGCAGACTTTGCATCAAATGGTTTGCTCTGAGCCTCGATTCTCTCTTTCTCAGGCTTACGAAGGTAAATGGCAGCCTTGCCATAAATGGCCATCTCTGCGTCCGTACTCATGGTGGCAGTTTACTTCTGGAATTTAAAGATCAGGAGAAAAAATTACTCTTATAAAATTAATGTGGCTTGTTTTCCCTTTACTCCCTATAATTACGGTTACCTACAGTGAATCCAAAAACAATATCCTTTTTATCCTTGATTTCTGAACAGATTTTTTGAGCTGGTCTTGTATTTACAGACACTAACATTAATTACCTTTCTGTTTACCATTAATTACCTAACATTAAGTACTGATGAATTCCCTGCACCCTGTAATATGAAGATATTGAAAATGAAAGCTGTGATTAAAGATTTATTATAAACTATTAGCAATATATGTCTGAAATATTTTCATTTTAATTATGTTCAACTTGGAAATCTAAATTCCACTTAATTTATTTGTCTGAATAGTTTTCTATGCAAAATGTTTACAGTAATATTCTACAGAAATACATGCCATGGTTCTCTAACCTAATCTAATCACTGCATACTCCCTGCAAAGAAATGAATGACCATCTCACCACAAACGCAAACTTGGCTGGTCTTCTGAATGCAAAGTCTCCCCTCCTGCCCCTTGTTTTTATACTGCATGTGCTGTGCCAGCAATGCAAAAGTTAAATATGGCTAACACCAAATATGGCTATTTGAGTCAGTCTAAGTTAAGGAATCGATCTGATAAACCATTTGGTGTTTGCGAAAATTGAAACAGTAAAGGTGTAAATAAATAACTACCCCTTTAGGATATGTTGCTAATTTGTTTTTAGAATTTTTTAAAGAAAATTATTTCTCTAACCTCTAGCGGAATATGTACCAACAGCTGTTGTGTACAAGTGTACATGTTTTTATCTTCAAGTAAAACAATTTATGAAGCAATACGTACATATTGTATTTAGAGATTGTACACTGAGGCCTTAAAAAAAATGTATAGAACATGTTTGGCACATGAGCAGAGGAAGAAGAAGACGTTGAGTCTTTTTTTAGGCTTGCTGTAAATTTAAAGACCATACATTTGTATTCTAGTTATGTGTTGCTTCATCGACATTGGTCTATGTGTGAAGATCCTTATACTGTATATGGTGTAAAATGCTTTTTATAAAAAATATTGATAAATACGCATGATTTTTCAACTATTTCAAGAACTAAAAAGTTAAATAAATTATGTATATAATGTATTTAACAATGGAATGCAAAAAAACAAAACAAAAAAAAAACAATACAAGGTTATTAAACCACTATCAATTTTACTAGCTATTAGTATTAAACATTATTATATTAAATAATTTGCAATATCATGTGATATCAATTATGGTAGATGTATTAAATTTATTAAACTAAACAGTCATTTATGTAATTTTTTTAGCTATGTTTCTTAGATCTAATATATTTAAGGGGCAGACTTTTTATTTATGTATAATATTTTATTTATGTTTATATTTTATTGCTTTATGTGGATGGTTTGCATTCCATTGATAAGATAATTCAGCTTTCCTGGTTTGGTTTATACAAAAAAATATTTGCAAGTTTAGCACAGTCTAATATAGGCTGAGGTATAACTACATGCTTGTTTTTTGACACTATAAATCATAAATATTTTTTTTTAAATTACAATATTAAAGCAGTATGAAAGGGTGTTGAATAGGCCTATTTTCTGTTTTTATTAATATTCATAATGAAGAGCATTTGCGTGCACAGTGCACTGATTGTGTTTAAAGCCTACAATGTGTAAAAGTGGTAAATTATTTTAATTAAAAAAATTATAAGCTCACAATTGTTTTCGTCCCACTGCACTTCAATATATATATATATATATATATTTATATATATTTATTTATTTATTTATTTATTTATTTATTTATCATGATCTTGGCATAAGTTCTTTTCTCGTGATCTAAGTTGCGATGACGAGAAAACAATAAAATAAAATAATGAATGGCCTTTTAGGCTTCCGTACCTTTGGATAGTTAAAAACACCTCTCCTGGTTTGAAAACGCCCCAAAATTTCAGTAGCACCTCACTGCAGTACACGAGATCCAGGGGGCGGAGTTAGATCCAGATCTAAGGGGTGGAGACTGGTATGTTTAGGGGTGGGTTTAGGGATCAGGGGGTGGAGATGGGTAGGTTTAGGTATAGGTGTGTTCGACATCGGCTGCGGCTGGATGTAACCGATCAGCGAGAGTAGCCGCGTGCAGGCGGGGAGGAGCTGCAAACGGAGACGTGAAGTCGGACACGTAGTGACCGCTCACATGGTGTTTGCATACTTTACCACAGCTGAAGTTAAATAAATGCAATATTTGCCAAATAATACACAGATGTTTCAGAGACATTTTCATTCAGTACTTTATGTACTGCTTCATACAGCGTCTGTTTGAACAAGAATAAAGTTCAACATAAGCTACTATCAATGAAGTGGAGTCTACGTTTTTTAATCAGTTTTAATTTGATAAACATGACACAATATAACATCGCAACATGAACTGATTTGTGAGCTTTAGAGGAACTAAAGGTGTTCGAATAAACACGAAACACGCGTGATCGTTGTCATGCGGTGAATCCGGCCAATCGTGGAACAGCTGTGTCGTCATCAGCCCTCGTGCAGCCGCTCTTGAGAAGCTGCGCTGGCTGAGTTCTCCGGCTACTCTCGAATCGCTCTCGCGGTACTTTGATGGCATACGTCACAGTCACGTGGCGTCGGCGCTGTATCAAGTCGGTCGGACAAAATTTCGAACCGGCATGCACTGCTTCAAGTCAGCCACCGATCGGTCTGCGCAGAGCTGCATGAAGTCGAACAAGCCTTATATGTAAGGTGGGAGGAGTTGGATCTGGATCCAACTCCTCCCCCTGGATTTCGTGTTCTGCAGTGAGGATGAAACGCCCCCCTTTTTGTTGCGTAGATACCTGTAGGCTACTTGGGCTTTCACTACTGATGCTTGCTGACGTATGTCAAAACTCTCTTGTCGTGCCAGATTTCACAGTCGGAAACAGTTGCTTTCCCCCCCGTCTAAAGGTCATGACTCCTGACTAGGGTTGGGTACCGAAACCCGGTTCCAATAGAGAACCGGTTCCGACGTAAACGGTAGTAACGAGACCGAATAAGAATGAAACTTTCGGTGTCTGATTTCGGTGCCTGACTTTTTTCACCGCCCCCTATAAAACATCTCGCGGCACGAATGATCCAATAACAAAACATCTCCAGTTAACCAGCAGAGCATTCATTTAGTTCGTTTGTTAAATAAGAGACGATCTAGCGCTGAACTGTGTTTTTTAAATCAAGGGATCAAAGTGCTCGTTGCCGCTGCGATCAGTGGCGCGGATACAGTGTTTTCTCTTGTGGCTCGCGCACACCGCACTTTCTTCACTAGGACGCGCGCTTCTATACGTTGCAGAGATCGATCTATTTATGAGGCGCCGTCTATATGAGTATGTGCGCGATGAGTTTGTGTGTGCGTGCTCGCGTCTCAGATGAGTATGTGCGCGGAGAGTTTGTGTGTGTGTGTGTGTGCTCGCGTCTCAGATGAGTATGTGCGCGGAGAGTTTGTGTGTGTGTGTGTGTGTGCTCGCGTCTCAGATGAGTATGTGCGCGAGTTTGTTTGTGTGTGTGTGCTCGCGTCTCATATCTATTCGTTCTGGTGAAATCACAAAATATAATGCACACAAAGTGTCCCTGCTTGATATACAACCACTGATGAGCATAATCGGTTTAAAAAAAATAAAATAAAATAAATACGAATGCGGATTAGAACCCAAAACCTCTGACACTCTTGACTAAAGTTCAAGTTCAGCTGCAGTGTTCCTCTTCGGGTAGGTCTAGTATTTTAATGCCAACTGCAAATCTTGCATATCAAGTAGGCCTATGAAGTATATCAAGTATATTTATTTATATGAGGCTATACTATGTGTGTTAAATATTTCTGCTCAGTGTCAGATATTTCTCTGTTTTGTAAAAGTCTATAATATATAATATGTAATATAATATATATAAATAATATGAGAAGACAAAATTTTGATCTTAACTTAAGTGTTTTCGGCTACATCAGCACAATTTTTAATTTAATCAGAAATCAGAAAATCTTTTTCAGAAAACACACACAGGTATTATTTTTTTGATAAAGTGTGTGCGCTTTCGTTTTCTTAAGTACCGGTTTAAGAACCGTTTAAGCACCGGAACCGTTTGAAAAATACCGAGTAGGTACTGGTATCGGATCAAACCCAACCAATACCCAACCCTACTCCTGACTAAAGGTATGGGAAATAACTTTATGACGACAATGCTCATTGGTTTAAGCAGTGAGTTATGAGTTATTAGGCTTGTTCGACTTCATGCAGATCTGCGCAGACCGATCGGCGGCTGACTTGAAGCAGTGCATGCCGGTTAGAAATTTTGTCCGACTTGATACAGCGGCGATGCCACGTGACTGTGACGTATGCCATCAAAGTACCACAAGAGCGATTCGAGAGTAGCCGGAGAACTCAGCCAGCGCAGCTTCTCAAGAGCGGCTGCACAAGCTCTGATGACGACACTGTTCTACGATTGGCCGGATTCAACGCATGACAACGTCGTGTGTTTCATGTTTATTCGAACACCTTTAGTTCCTCTAAAGCTCACAAATCAGTTTTTTATAACAGTAAACACTCTTTCCATGTATTTGTGATGTTATATAATGTCATGTTTATCAAATTAAAACTGATTAAAAAAACGGAGAAAAAAACGTCTACTCCACTTGTTTGATGGTAGCTTATGTTGAACTTTATTCTTGTTCAAACAGACGCAGACGCTGTATGAAGAAGCAGTGCATAAAGTATTGAATGAACATGTCTCTGAAACATCTGTGTATTATTTGGCAAATATTGCATTTATTTATTTCACTTCAGCTGTGGTAAAGTATGCAAACACCACGTGAGCGGTCACTACGGGAACCAGAAAGTGTCTGACTGACTTCACGTCTCAGCTCCTCCCCGCCTGCACGCGGCTACTCTCGCCGATCGGATACATCCAGCCGAACACACCTAACGTTGACATCTAAAATAATATAATTTAAATTACCGATACTTTAGGTGTCTTGATCATATTCATATAAAAGCAACAGAGTTTAAATTACATTCAATTTATTAGCGACAAGCACATAGAGTCACGCGATATCCGCCTCCGCGTCTTGACTGCATAAAGTGACTGCCTACTCTCGTTTACGTTTAATGTTTTGTTTTGTTCACTATCCAACCAATAAATGATCCTTCACAGCCTGCTAGCTACCGTATATAGTCTTTGAAGATAGGAAAGTCACACGCTTCAGTAAAGTTGAAAAGTGAGTGAGATCGATTTGCTCACTTAAACTTAAAAGGTTAGGCCATAATATTAAACCTGCCAGTTCATTCGTCTATAATATAATTTTGTTCTTGGGTTCATCTAGGCTAATTGCCTCCTCTTTTTTTATTACTTTTTTATTAGACTGACACAGCCATATACAGTAAAAGAGCTTGTGCTGACATCAACAGATGCCTTTGGTGCTTGTCCCTGTAAGGAACTATTTATGGCACCAATGGAGTTCACTGCCTGGCTACTTTGGGAGAGCTCACATGACTGCAACTAATTTTTAAATCTTAAGTATTTGGATGACACCAAAAAAATAGCCTATTAATTTGTGTGCATTTCTTACATCAATGTCTGTAATTTGAGCCTTACCAAAGTCCCTCATAATTATATTAATACATTTTTTTTTTTTTTAATGAAGTCTAATAACTTTTAATTTGCCTGTTCACATTTATATCGTTTTTACATGTTGTGCATATGCAGTAATCTGAACTTTCAATGTGTAAACTGTACATTTGATAATTAGACTTTACTGTACTTTAAAAAGCATCTTTAAAGACTTCAAAAAAGTTAACTTACTTATTTGGCTGAAATAACGTGGACTAGAAATTGAAATTTTCTCTGTTGACGTAGCTAAAAATGAAGATCACAATATATTATGATTTGACATAAAATGTTATAACTCCAATGTTTCACAGATGGAAAAGCGCTTGTAACACGGCTACTCGTTTACGGTCTCACTCGAATTAATTTATCGTCATCTTCAAGGTATAATTACTCATAGATGTGAGATTAATTATATCTCTTGGCGAGGGGTGGGATAAAATAGAAAGATTTTGACATTATTGAACAGATGTTCGTATGTGTAACTGAAAGGTGTTTGTTTTCTAACTAAAATGCAAAGAAGGATGTGTCCACTACTTTATACTGTGAAATAATTCTAAAATAATTAATAATTGTTTATTTTAATTATTTGTAATAATTAATAATCACAAAAAGTTTTTTGTGATAAAAGGTTTTTGCACTTGTCAATGTCGAAATGATTGAGATGGCCAATCAAATCAAAGTCTGGCCTTACTGTTCACAGAAAACGAGTGTCCAACGCAACACTTCAGTTTTAAAGGTCCCATGACATGAAAATTTCACTTTATGAGGTTTTTTAACAATAATATGAGTTCCCCTAGCCTGCCTATGGTCCCCCAGTGGCTAGACATTTTGATAGGTGTAAACCAAGCCCTGGGTATTTTTGAGAAAATGAAAGCTCAGACGGGCAAATCTAGAATATTCCCTTTATGTCGTCATCAGGGGAAAGGTCACCTCCCCTTTCTCTTCTTTGCCCGCAAAGAGAATTTGGCCCTCCCATGAGAAAATGAGCTGCGCGAGTGCGATATTGGTTTTTCCTCGAGAGACATCATGGCTTGCAAACGAGCGAAGCATGGCAGTTGCTCAGTGTTTGGATGTACAAATGAACACAAAAGTATTTTTTTAGTTCCTTCATCTGAGCCTCTGAAGAACCAGTGGGTTATGTGAATTTCTGATGTGTAATTGTTCAAGTTCAGACAGATAATCTTTCTCTCTTTATGGGAAAACTCCTTTTCTCAAGAATATTGAAGCAAACTTTTTAAAACGCAGTGCAGCTGCACAGCGAGCACAACTGAGCCCGAGAGCGGCTGTGCTGCGGCGACTGCACGAACCTATGGCGAGGCGGCTTTGACGCGAGAACCAATCAGCACGCCTGGCGCCCTGGTGCGTTAGAGCCCGCCAGTATGGGCGTGGTCAGAGGCTATATATTGCCTTGCCTCGCCTAGGTGCTCCAGGTTTAAACGACTGAAGCGATCCCCTGATCATAGCACAGTAGCACGGCGGGTTACGCAATACTTGTTCCCTCATCTCAGGGAACTGAGGTTACGTTAGTAAGTTACCAAGTAGTTCCCTTTCGAGAGGTCTCTCGTATTGCATAAGACTAGCTTAAGCTATGGAAACCCCCTTCAAAACGCCATGCGTGCTAAACTTCACCCTACTGTATCCCAAGGCATAAGCCTGAAACTCAAGGGAAGAGCATGATCCTAATATAAGCCAGTTCTAGACGGACTTCATATACTGGATTACTAGTAGGGTTGGGTATTGATTGGGTACTTAAGAAAACGAAACCGCACACACTTTATCAAAAAAATAATACCTGTGTGTGTTTTCTGAAAAAGATTTTCTGATTTCTGATTAAATTAAAAATTGTGCTGATGTAGCCGAAAACACTTAAGTTAAGATCAAAATTGTGTCTTCTCATATTATTTATTTATATTATATATATATATTATATTACATATTATATATTATAGACTTTTACAAAACAGAGAAATATCTGACAGTGAGCAGAAATATTTAACACACATAGAATAGCCTCATATAAATATACTTGATATACTTCATACTTGATATGCAAGATTTGCAGTTGCCATTAAAATAGCCTACTAGACTTACCCGAAGAGGAACACTGCAGCTGAACTTGAACTTTAGTCAAGACAAGAGTGTCAGAGCTTTTGGGTTCTAATCCGCATTCGTATTTATTTTATTTTTATTTTTTTTTAAACCGATTATGCTCATCAGTGGTTGTATATCAAGCAGGGACACTTTGTGTGCATTATATTTTGTGATTTCACCAGAACGAATAGATATGAGGCGCAGTCTAGGGCTTAAATCGAACTTCATTCACGCACACATAAAACGCTTGCATACACATACTAAGTAGTCACACATACATGTATAGCCTACTGCTGAATGCTCTAACTATATGAAATGCACAACGTCACACACACACACACACACGCAAACTCTACACACACGAGACGCGCGGAACTCTCCGCGCACATACTCATCTGAGACGCACACACAAAAACTCGCGCACATAGGCCTACTCATCTGAGACGCGAGCACGCACACACAAACTCTCCGCGCACATACTCATCTGACTCTGAGACGCGAGCACACACACACACACAAACTCTCCGTGCACATACTCATATAGACGCCGCCTCATAAATAGATCGATCTCTGCAACATATTGAAGCGCGCGTCCGAGTGAAGAAAGTGCGGTGTGCGCGAGCCACAAGAGAAAACACTGTATCCGCGCCACTGATCGCAGCGGCAACGAGAACTTTGATCACTTGATTTAAAAAACACAGTTCAGCGCTAGATCGTCTCTTATTTAACAAACGAACTAAATGAATGCTCTGCTGGTTAACTGGAGATGTTTTTGTTATTGGAACATTCGTGCCGCGAGATGTTTTATAGGGGGCGGTGAAAAAAGTCAGGCACCGAAATCAGGCACCGAAAGTTTCGTTCTTATTCGGTCTCGTTACTACCGTTTACGTCGGAACCGGTTCCCTATTGGAACCGGGTTTCGGTACCCAACCCTAATTACTAGGGACCGTAGTTCATGGTCATAAGGGATACATAGGAACCATAGTTCAAGGCCAGAGCCGAGTATGTAATGAGCCCTAAGACTTTGGGGGGTGCTTAAAACTTTACACTGAGAGGACCTTGGCCTGTAAGGCGGGTACCTCCAAGTTATAAAACTTCACAAATGTGGACGGTGAGGCCCAGCCAGCCGCCGCACAAATGTCTTCAATGGGTATTCCACTGGACCAGACCCACGAAGAGGCCATGCCTCTCGTGGAGTGAGCTCTGACGCCCAAGGGGCAAAAAAGGCCTTTGGACTTATAAGCTAGCACGATAGCATCCACTATCCAGCGCGACTGAAGACTAAAATTTCATTTTTTTATATAATTTCATTATTTTATTATTGATTATTATGTATCTGTACTATTATTCTTTATTAATATTCATAATATATAATTTCATTATTTTATTATTGAATATTATGTATCTGTACTATTATTCTTCATTAATATTCATAATCAGTTGTAATATCTTATAGAGTTATAGAGTTTTATGTGCATGTGAGTTTGAGTGCATGGGAGAGACTATAGATAGCATGGATTCATATGAAGATCATATGTCTTCCATATGAAATTGATTCTGACAATGGAACTCACTTCACTGGAAAACTGATGAAGGAAGCAATGAAATTGATGGGGATCAAACAGAAATTCCACATTCCGTACCATCCAGAAAGTTCGGGAATGGTAGAGAGGATGAATCGATCGTTGAAAACCGCTCTTACCAAAGCCATTCTGCAAACTGGCCAAGGTTGGCATAAGTTATTACCTGCTATTCTGTGGAACTTGAGAGCAACTCCTAACAGAGTAACAGGACTAACTCCTTTTGAGCTGATGACTGGAAGAGCAATGGTTCTACCTCCTGATGCTCCGCCACCCGCGGGGACAGGAGGAGATTCTACTTTGTTCCAAGAAAAGTTACGACGCTATATTACAATGCTGGACAAAGCTACTAAAGACAATAATAAGAAAGTGCGAGAAGCTCAACAGCAATGGGATGAAAAACACACCACTACTGATATTCCACACATTCCCGAGTTAGGTAGTTTTGTTATGGTCAAACGTATTGCTAGGAAAGGTTTAGAGCCTAGATGGGAGGGACCATATGAGATACTCTTAACAACTGATACAAGTGTTTGCCTTAAAGGGAAGGGTGTAGGAACAGATAGATGGTATCATTGGTCACAAGTTAAACCTTGCTTAGTGAATGAACAAAGTGATGACGATGGCTTATGGCCTGAGATTGAGCAATGTTCATCCATTAGCTTTAAAGATTGGGAACAAAGAAGTGATGTTAATTATTTCTCTGCTTCCATTTCAGGAATCAATTCCATTGACATTGATTAGAGATGGTTCCAAGAATGGAACATACAGCGTGAAATAGGAGATTTTATAAACTAATTACAAAACACAACTCCACAAACAATGAACACTCGTTTACTGATTTTCAACCCCAAGGGATAGGATCTTTTTAACATCAACGTTTGTTTTGGTTTGTTGTTTTGGCCGGGAACTTGAGGAGTTAAGTAATTAACGAGTCAAGGCACCGGCAGAAGAATTATTAGTTTTTACTTTCTTAGATGATTGGGGTTCATTTTAAATGCTTACACATAGACGTTAACATAACACATAGTACACGGGGACATGACATGGGGTTGGGTTCTTCGTTTTTGTTGTGTTTTTCTTTTCTTTTCTGTTTCTATTCTTCTATCCTTTTCTGTCAATTTTTTTGGTCTGCTATTTCTTCTCCTCACTATCACTTCTATAGGGTCGCAACCTGGGAATGATGGTGTGGAACTGACGGCCGTAGTTCCAGTGGAGGGAGATGAAGACTAAAATTTCATTTTTTAATATAATTTCATTATTTTATTATTGAATATTATGTATCTGTACTATTATTCTTTATTAATATTCATAATATATAATTTCATTATTTTATTATTGAATATTATGTATCTGTACTATTATTCTTTATTAATATTCATAATCAGTTGTAATATCTTATAGAGTTATAGAGTTTTATGTGCATGTGAGTTTGAGTGCATGGGAGAGACTATATATAGCATGGATTCATATGAAGATCATATGTCAGAGATATAGGAAGACAGAGGGGTGTGTACTGTAACATGTTTCCAACTGATGCAGATGTAAACAACAGATAGTTTCTTAATATGGAAGTGAATTGTGCCATATGTTCTATGACATATACGTTCCATTTTTAAGCTCAAGCAACAGAGTTGTTACCATGAATGGAAGTCGCTCAGTGATGTATATAAGCTCTGTCTCATTGCACAACTTCAGAGAACGCACAGACCTGGCATGAATGTAACATCTTCTGAAAGATTCTCTCCTGACATATAAGAATAAAGATTCTTCTTGGCAAGATAACTGGTGTCCGGCCCTGTGAATCTAATAATAAGGGGAAAGACTAAATTTAAATCTACAACGACAGTCTCTGTTTTGTGATGGTTAAACCTTTAGTGCGGCCGCCAAAGCATAAGGACCTGCTCTGATTGCCTAAACGAGGCAGAACGCTCCAGATAAATCCTGAGAGCCCTTACGGGGCAGAGTAAATATGCATCAATCTCATCATCTGGCGAGGAGAGAGCATATTGTAAAGTCCTCTTTCATGGTTGCCAGCTCCCTAAATCAGAGAGTTTGAGAACATTCCTCACCTCCTTGCCGTCATTTTCACAAACTCCCTCCTCATCAGGTAACCACGGCAGAGAGCCTGAGTCATTGTGACCAGAGCAGCCAGTTTCTCATCACGCATCTTCTCAGGAGTTCCCAGAAGACCAGCTTTGAAGAACCCCTGAATTCATGTAAAACAGTAAATTAAAATATATTGATTTATCCGTATAAGCTAAATGACCATGATAACTGAATCTTTGAAAGTTGTAAAGCTGAATATTAACCTTTGTGGTTCCAAATCTGTACTCGTCATGATTCACGTCGATGGATCCCAGGAGTTTCTCACTGGCCTTCTTGTTATCCATAAACTGTATACCAATCAGCTACCAATCAGCTCTGGCTTATGGTTGATCATCATCTGGTAGAAGATGTGGTAGCCTCTCTCATCTGGAAGCTGGAATGACACTAGACTTCTCCAGCAGATCTACTGAGAGAATGTACTTGAGTCACAATCATCTGAAGAGTGACAGATAAAGACAAATGTCCAGGATGGATCAATGAAATCATGTCCACCTACATGTCTCAATGTCAGCACTAGCCAGTTTTCCAGTGGTGCCGAAGTGAATTCTGATTAATTTACCCTGTTTAAAACAAAATAACAAATTATTATTATTATTATTATTATTATTATTATTAATGATAACAATAAAACAAAATCTCTTTATAGAAAAATCCAAACCAACTGACTAATTGAACTACATGTAAATAAGTAATTAACTTACAAAACGAGAGGAGTTGTCATTTCTCACAGTCTTGGCATTACCATAAGCCTCAAGCAGAGGGTTGGCAGCAATGATCTGGTCCTCAAGAGAGCCCAGTGATGTTATTTTATTTATTTTTTATAGGCATTTTAACACTATTTATAGGCATTTCACAAATTCACATATCATGTGAGATAAGTGTAAATCGCCATCATTCAAAACAATATGTATGTAGTTTTATATCTCATACCTGCATTTTGCCAGAACTCTCTTTCTTCTTTTCACCACCTGACACTGCAACTGTGGCAAAGTACTGGATGACACGTTTGGTGTTCACAGTCTTTCCAGCATCAGATTCTCCACTGGTTTATGAGAGATCAGAAGACAGAAGATGATAAGACATGTGGAAGTTCCACAAGAGAAAAATGTTACATTTTGAATTAACAGACAGAGAGAACCAGTCTGTCCTGATAACGTATGTATCAAGCCTTCAATTAGAGTTGTTGAGAACAGTTACATTTTTCTGTAACACTTTATAATAACGTTCAGTTGTAAGTCATTTATAAGTGGTTAGTTAATGATGAACTAATAATTTACAAAACATTCATAAATGATTAGCAAGTGATATGCTAACATTTTATGTATGTTTTGTAAATTCCGTTACAAGTAATTTACAAGTGATTAGTAAATGATTAACTAATAATTTATGAAACATGACTATGCGTTCATAAATGATTAATAAGTAATATGTTCATTATTTTATGTATGTTTTGTAGATTCAGTTATAAGTCATTTACATTTGATTAGTTAATGATTAACTAATCATATACAAAACATGACTATGCGTTTCATAAATGTTTAATAAATGATTTTAAATGATTCATGTTTTGCTCACATCAGGTGCACAGTGGTTAAAGACTCCATGTGTTTCAGAGAAGACAGCTGTCTATACCCTCACCAGTCAGCACTTACACTGCAGTACACACTACACTACACACTACACTACACTACACACTACACTACACACTACACTACACACTACAGAAGACAGCGGTCTATACCCTCACCAGTCAGCACTTACACTGCAGTACACACTACACTACAGACTACACTACACACTACAGAAGACAGCTGTCTATACCCTCATCAGTCAGCACTTACACTGCAGTACACACTACACTACAGACTACACTACACACTACAGAAGACAGCGGTCTATACCCTCACCAGTCAGCACTTACACTGCAGTACACACTACACTACACACTCCACTACACACTACAGAAGACAGCGGTCTATACCCTCACCAGTCAGCACTTACACTGCAGTACACACACTACATTACACACTAGAGAAGACAGCGGTCTATACCCTCACCATTCAGCACTTACACTGCAGTGCACACTACAGTGTTCAACACCTGTTATAGATGTGTAAACGCATGAATAAATAATTTACAAAACTTTCTGCATCCCCTAATCTAAAGTGTAAACTATTCATCACTTGTAAATGTGTTGCACATCATTCGTAAATTACCACTTCAAGAATCAATAAGGCATAAGATCTACGAATGTTATCTACGAATTATGTGCAACACATTTACAAGTGATGAATAGTTTACACTTTAGATTAGGGGATGCAGAAAGTGTTGTAAATGATTTATTCATACGTTTACACATCATTGTGTTGAACACTGTTACTTACCTGTTACAAATGATCTGTACGTGTATACAAGGCACTTACAACACTTTCTGCACGCTCTAATTGTTACATACATACAAAAACATTTAACATAATTTATTAAACATTTATGAAATATTCATGTTTTGTAAATGATTAGTTAATCATTAACTAATCAATTGTAAATTACTTATACTTGAATTTACAAAACATACATCAAATGATTAACATATTACTTATTAATCATTTATGAACGCATAGTGATGTTTCATAAATAATTAGTTCATCATTTACTAATCATTTGTAGATTACTTGTAACGGGATTTACAAAACATAAATAAAATGATAGTATATTACTTGCTAATCATTTATGAATGTTTTGTAAATGATTAGTTCATCATTAACTAACACTTATAAATGACTTACAACTGAACGTTATTATAAAGTGTTACAGAAAAATGTAACTGTTCTCAACAACTCTAATTGAAGGCTTGATACATACGTTATCAGGACAGACTGGTTCTCTCTGTCTGTTAATTCAAAATGTAATAATGTTTTAGCAATTGTTTTATAAAAAAAACTTTAATTCAGATCTTCTAAATCAGATCTTACCAGTGATATGCGTTGTCAGAGACAGAGAAGATGTGGGGTGGGGCCTCCATACGCTTTTTGCCTCTGTAGGCAGACACCACTTCTGCATCATACACTGGGAGCCACTTGTAGGGGTTCACAGTTGCGCAGAAGAGTCCAGAGTAGGTCTGAAATGAGCAGAGACGTGGTCAGATTGCAACAACACAGACACAATTAATTTAAATGCTTTTTTATGTTGTTTCAGAACTTACGTAGATCATCCATGCAGCATAACGCTCTTTGAGGTTATACAGCACAGAGGCTTCATTGAGATGGGTCATCATGGCCATGTCCTCAATCTTGTCATACTTGGGAGGGTTCATTGGGTAGATGTCATCCTCCTTTACTGTTCTCTCCTATGAATTTGATCAATCAGATAATAGATAGACAAAACATATATATATATATATATATATCTGTGTAGGACATTGTGCAATATGAGCATCTTTTAAAATGTACCTCCTTAGTGTCAAGCAAAATAACTGTGGCTTTGCCACCTTCTTTGCTCTTGATTGTTCCCTTGAGGTACAACTCTTTGGCATCAGCCACATAGCAGGCAGACTTGGCATCAAATGGTTTGTTCTGAGCCTCAATTCTCTCTTTCTCAGGCTTATGAAGGTAAATGAGACCATCTTACCATAAATGGCCATATCCGCGTCCGTACTCATGGTGGCGGCTTACTTCTGGAATTTAAAGAATGTCACATCCATAGGTAAACAGGGTAAAGTTACAGGCATTTGATCACTAATTTTCTACTGTAAGTAAAATCAAGGACATTGTAAAACAGGGTCCCTCAAATCCAGCCCTGAAGGGCCACTGCCCTGTACAGTTTAGCTCCAACCTTAATCACAGACATCTGAGCAAGCTAATCAATGTCTTCAGAATTACTTGAAAATTACAGGTAGTTTTGATCAGGGTTTGAACTAAGCAGGGCAGTGGTTGGATTTGAGGAACCCTTTAGTAAAACATGGATATAGATTATATAAAATGTGTGTGTGTTTCTACACTGGGCCAGATCACTCATGCTTTTTTCAGTATGTTCATTTTTCCCATAAAATGTCCAGTTTAATTTAGCATCTTTAGTTTAACTTACCACACTGCCACAAGTTCTGATGAATGGCTGAAACTGTAATACACACAGGAAGATATTATACATTAAAACCATGCTTTTTCATTTCTAAAAACTACATTATAAAAATATTAGCAACTTATGTTTTTAAATGAATTACTTTACACACAGTTGAAAAAGAAATTAAAGTTTTGTCTCACCACAAGCAAACTTGACTGGTCTTCCGAAGGCAAAGGTCTCTAGTCCCACCCATGCTCTTTACTCTGTACTTGCTTTGCAAGCAATGCAGAATTTAAATATGGCTAACACCAAATATGGCTCAAATTTGAGTCAGGAAATTGGTCAGATGGACCATTTGGCGCTATCCATAGTTGGGAATGGAATAAATAACTGGAAATAACACTTAAGGATAGTTTGTTGAAAAGAGTTTAACCTCAGTACTTTGCTTAAGTATGCAAGATACAAAATTTATGAAATTCACATTTGAAATTAAAGGGGTGAGCAGATTTTTGATTACATTAAACATGACATGAAACAGAGGCAACACTTGGAATAGTTTGTAATTCCTCTTCATGTATATCAGTGTATTTTTTAGCAAGACTTGTCCACATAAGATAATATTCCTTATAGTAAAAATAAAAAATAAAAAAATAAAAAATGCTATAGTCATAAAGACCATTACTGCTAACCAACCTCAATGATTTCAGCTAATGGGTTATAGCAGATAAGTGAATAAATAAATTTTTGTAAACTACTAATATTGGTTAGTTAAATTCCTAAATGTAACTATTAGAATGAGGTTTGCTATATGATTTGGTCTTTTTATTAAACTGTTATTGGAATGAACAAATCAGTGTGTCTGGATTTATACATTTCTCATTTATGTTTTCTATTGACTTATTCAGTGTCCGTGCTGTAATCTGAATAACTGAGCATTTACTGTACCTATGTTTATATTTATTTTACATTTTATTGCTTTGCTTGATGAGTTTGCATTCCATGGACAGGCACTCTCAAGTATCAGATTTATTGCTGTGCCTTATATGTAAAAAAAGACCTGTATGTAGGACTGCAATGTTAGAACTATGACAGTTCTTGGCTCCTGTACAATTGCATGGCTGTCTTTTTTATGTTTTTAGTTTCATTTTAAAATAATTATATACTCATAACCTGTATGACTGTCAGATAAAAAGGTCAAACAATGGACAAGATTGATAAAGTCTTATATTCACATTTACTTATTTGTATAGCGCTTTTCACAATACATATCGTTTCAAAGCAGCTTTACAGAAAAGTAAAGTCCACATTACCACATGACATGCTCTTGTCCTGACAGTTACAGATGTCTTTAATGCTTGCGAAACTCGTCTGATTTCAAAACTGTTTGGAAGTGACATTGCAGTGACAGTATTTTGTTCTCTTAATCTTGCCATTTTTTTGGCCTTAGCTGTACTTGTGGACAAGACGTACAGTGTGCCTCCTGCTAATTTAGGCCTGTTTGTTATTTGGATGCTGATTTATTTGATCGACCAAAACATGACTGCATTTTTACATTAACCCTGTTTCATTAAACTCATGAGTCTCCATGTCATATTCCAAATGCTTATGCTGCGTCATCAAATAAGAGTACCCGATACTGTTAGCTTATATATTTCATTGAACTAGTTTGCCATAGATTGGTGATTCCATGTGACCAACAAGGCAATTAATTTCTTTCAGACCATAAGAATAATAAGATGTATCACTGACAGAGCACATGAGGATGTGGTGTTTGTGTCATCATTATAATAATTACCTTCATCATCATCATCATTATCATCTTTGCTAGTAAGCAGTCATTTGAACCCCTCACACATACTATTCATGAATCATGACCATGCATGATTTCAAGGATCGTATTTTATTCTCACAGCTAATACACATACATTCTTATTTTATTGCATATTCTTTCTGTCAAGGCATTCATCCTTACTCTGAGATATTTTGTATTATTACACGTGTATTTGGAAATATGGACAACATCAGGTTAGGTAAGATGTGGTTAGTACATCAACTATTAGACAGATATTTGTTTAATGCTTCACAATTACAATTGCTCAGAAATGTTTGCATCAATACAAACACATTTATGCCATGTGTGCTGATCTATATTGTTGTGTATAATAATTTAAACTAACCTACTTATGCAGAGTTTAAAAACAAAACAAAAGTCTCGGGAGAGTCTGGACTTTTCCCGGTGGGCCGGTAGTGTTTTGAGGCCGCAAGGGCCGGTCTGATAATAGTTATACATTGCGAGTTATATTAGCAACACCATCTGGCGGCCTGATGTGCGGCCGCTTACCGAAGTTCCCGCTGGTCAAACTGTATTGTGCAGCCTCTCTGCGCCTCAACACAGTATATAAAAGTGCTCAACCATGTCTAGGATTTTCAAAAACATAGGGGGATCAGTGAGCGGCCCCTCCCCAAATGGCATAGCCTGTCGGGCCGGCCTTTGAAGTAAAAAGCCGCCGAACACCTCTTTTTCCTCGTCACGTTTTGGAAGTCTAACGTCCGTGTGAGTGAGTTAAATGATGGAAAGGCAAAAAAGAAAACTGAAAGGTGGCGCTGATAAGGTCAGACTCAAAAGGAAAAATATGGAGGAGGAGGCAGGGAAATGCTCCAAACTCCGTAGAAAGCATAGAACAAAACGTACTCGGTTACTAACGTAACCTCGGTTCTCTCTAGAAGAGGGAACGAGTACTGCGTAAGATATCTTACGCTAGGGGAAAATCCTTTTCCGCGAGATATTGAAGCCAAAAATTATCCTTAATTTTTAATAATGCAAAACGCGTTGCGGCAGCATGCAGACATAGGCGAGACAGCTCGCGCGCCTATTGGCTGCTCTGCGGCAACTGCAGCAGCCTAACGAGCGAGGCCTGGCGTGACGCCAGACCCAATCAGGGTGCTTCGCGCCCACTGCGTCACGTCCCGCCGAAACGGGCGTGGTCTAGGCCTATAAATACCGCTCGCAGGCAGCTATTATCTGGTTTTTCATCATCGAAGCAACCAGAGCGTGTGCATGCACGGCAAGATACGCAGTACTCGTTCCCTCTTCTAGAGAGAACCGAGGTTACGTTAGTAACCGAGTACGTTCTCTTACGAGAGGTCTCTCGTACTGCGTAAGATATCTTACGCTAGGGGACCCAATGCAAAACGCCGTGCATGCTGAGATCTGACACCAAAGACCAGGACGTGGCGTCCTTTTATTTGGGGACAAAAACGCGTCAGCGCGTTGTCTACTGCCAACATTTCGAGGCAGTTTATGTGCAGGAGCCTCTCTCGTTCTGACCACTGGCCGAAGAACGGTCTGCCCTCGAGCAGTGCTCCCCATCCCGAGGTGGACGCGTCCGTGGACACCACTTTCACCCTCGAGGAAGTCCCCAGGCTTACACCTGACTGGTACCAGTCGTTTGCTCTCCAAGGTTTCAGAGCTGTGACGCACTTCTGATTGACCTTGAGGCGAATCAAACCGGACGCCCACGCTTGGCGTGGGACTCGTGCTTTCAGCCAAAACTGCAGCGGGCGCATGCGGAGCAGGCCCAGCTGGAGTACTGATGATGCTGCGGCCATGAGACCCAGCATCTTCTGAAATCTCTTGAGCGGGACAGACGCGCCGCAGCGGAACGAGTTCGCTGTGCGTTGAATGTCGACCGCGCGCTGTGGTGTTAGTCGCGCTATCATGGACAGCGAGTCCAACTCTGTGCCCAGGAAAAATATCTTCTGACTGGGTGACAGAGAGCTCTTCGCCCAATTGACACTGAGACCCAAAATCTCGAGGTGATCGAGTAAAATGGTCGTGTGTTCTATGAGCACTGAGCGCGATTGCGCTAGAATCAGCCAATCGTCCAAATAGTTCAGTACTCGCACGCCTCTCATTCTGAGGGGTGCGAACGCCGCATCCATGCTCTTCGTAAATGTACGGGGTGCCAGGGATAAGCCGAACGGCAGGACTGTGTACTGATATGCCTGGCCCTCGAAGGCGAATCTCAAATATCGCCTGTGACGTGACGTTATCTGTATTTGAAAATACGCGTCTTTCAGATCTATTGACACAAACCAATCTCCTTGGCGAACCTGCGCGAGGATTTGTCTGGTCGTGAGCATCCTGAACCATCGCTTTACAAGCACTGTGTTCAGTTGCCTTAGATCTAGTATGGGTCTGAGACCCCCGTCTTTTTTCGGTACCAGGAAGTATCTGCTGTATAGCCCTCCTTCGCTCTGAACTTGAGAGAGAGGCTCTATGGCCCCTTTGTTCAATAGTTTTGCCACTTCGGCTCGAAGTAAATGTGCTACTTCTGCTTTTACCGTGGTCTCGACGCGCGCCGCATAGCGGCGAGGGCGCCGGCGAAACTGTAGCGAATAGCCTCTTTTTATAATGTCCAGCACCCACTTCGAAACCCCGGGCAGCTTTGCCCATGCGTCTGCATGAATAGCTAGGGGTTGAATACGAAGCGCGCTCCATTCGCTCAGCGATGGAGAAGCTTCAGCGTGCTGCAACACAAGCGTCGTGCTCGTGACATTTGAGGCATGGGGCGCGCTGATAACAGCGGGCAGATTGCCCGCGCTCGACTCCTCTGCGGCGGTTAGCCGCGAGGGGGAGGGCTGGGCGGTTCCCGTAGGAACTGTCATGTCTATGTGTGGATGTGGGCGCGGGACAGCGGGCACACTTATCACACCGAAAGCATTGTTCGCTTGAGTGAAGCGAATGCACGCTGGTTTCGTTTTTACAGAAACCGTGAGACATGCATAACGTGGCGTTAGTGGGCACTGGGTAGTGGGCACATTCACCATGTTTGAAGCGCAACCGATCTGAGTCGGTTTTATGTGCGCGAGCCCTGTGTGACAGGCTGTGCTTGTGTGTAGGGATGGGCACTGGGCAGTGGGCATTCTTACTACACATGAGACACCATCGGCCGTGGCCGGGACACCAGAAAATACACTCTTTTGGGGATTTATCTGGGTAGCCGTGAAAACGGCATTTGTGTGCAGGCAAGCGGGTGACAGAACCGGCTTGTTGGCTGCAGAAAACACTGGAACAGTCACATTTGCTGGAACTGGACGAGCGAATACCTTTGGTGTGAGTCCGGCCGCAGCGGGACTGGAACACCGTCGTTTTCCTAGGCGTGCTAGGACGACTTCGGGGCCTCGGGTTTCACCGCAATCCTAGGTCGCGGACCACGCATAGCGGGGCGGCGACCAGATGAGCGGGAGCGCGGTCTCACGCTTCGGGCCTGGCGGCGCTGCGAAGTGGCAGCAGTGGACGGTGGCTGGGGCTGTGAGCTCTGTGCAGACGGTTTCGCACGGCCTGCTGCAGAGCTGGAGCGCTTCGGGAGGAAGTGCTTCATAGCCTGTGACGCTTTCTGTACCTCTGCGAATCTCTCCGCAAAATCCTTGACGGAGGATCCAAAGAGGCCTGTGGTGGAAAGCGGGGCGTCGAGAACGAATGCCGCGGCGGGCGGTGGAGCAGTCTCGTTGAAGAAGGCCAGGCGAGTCCTCAGAGTCGCCATAGTCATCAGCTCGCAGTGAGGGCAGCCGCCGTCAGCGAGCGCGAGAACTGCATGTTCCTCACCCAGGCAGGAAACGCAAACCACGTGGCGGTCCCCGTCACTGAGTGTGGCTCTGCACGAGCCGCAGGAAGGCATCTTGAAAAAGACGCTAGCTCTTTTAGAATGTGTGTCGCGGCGGCGACACACACACACAAACAGAGTACAGAGTAATAGAAAGGATATAAGCGCCGGAAAGCGCAGCAGGAAGGCAGGAAGGCGGCGCGGCCAGCGACTTCAGTGACTCGTCCCGCTGAAGGTGCTCTCTCTCAGACGGCGCGGCTTCTTCTCCAGCTCCAGCGATGCGTGTGCTTCGCTTGAAGGATGAAAAATCAGATAATAGCTGCCTGCGAGCGGTATTTATAGGCCTAGACCACGCCCGTTTCGGCGGGACATGACGCAGTGGGCGCGAAGCACCCTGATTGGGTCTGGCGTCACGCCAGGCCTCGCTCGATAGGCTGCTGCAGTTGCCGCAGAGCAGCCAATAGGCGCGCGAGCTGTCTCGCTTATGTCTGCATGCTGCCGCAACGCGTTTTGCATTATTAAAAATTAAGGATAATTTTTGGCTTCAATATCTCGCGGAAAAGGATTTTCCCCTAGCGTAAGATATCTTACGCAGTACGAGAGACCTCTCGTAAGAGAACCTAAAACATGACGTGGCGTTGTCAAGGTAGCAATTTCACTGGATCTAAACAAATCAATCTAACCATAGACCATGTGACCAGTAGCGGTGGCTTTCTTAATATATTTAAAATAATTATGTGAAGTGGGATTGCCCCTTTAAGAATAGTCTGCGTGGCCCTTTTAAAAATCGCGCACGGATTGCATTAAGTGCATTAAGTGTACGTCAGGTAATCACGTAGCTATATAGATACAGGTGAGAGTTAGTTTCCTCATGACATTGTACCGATGTGACCTGTTTGTGATCTTGTATCTCCTTCATTCCTCGGGAAAGGTAGGTTTTATTAAACTGGTGGCTCATAGACGGGAGGGAATTATAAATTTAGAATATGGGTGTTCGTGGGAATTTAACTTAATTCACATGATTGATTAATGTGTTTGTTTGGCGTAATTTTAGATTAGTCGGGTGCGTCCTGGCATTGTTAGTGAGCATGTGTGAGTGAGTATTGCAGAGAATGCCAAAGAGACAGCAGGACGCACTCTAGCTGAATAGGGGGCGTTCCATGACTTAGCGACTTCTTCGTGTAGCCAGAGAATGTCTAATATAAAGAGAATTGGCACTCTCTGCTTACTTCCGGGTTCTGGACTGGTTGCAGTAACACGTCTCTATCCATGCGAGGGCGCTCGCGGGCGAGTGCAGAATGAATGGAGGTCTATGGCGAAATACCCCTCAAAACCCACTTTTCTCAGGATATAATTTTTTTTCTAGTAATTTAAATGTTGTATTCGAAAGGGGGGGCTAAGATAATACACTCAGCTGAAAATTGCATTTTTAAGTTCACTTATCTGCTCTAAAAAAGCGTTAAAAAATGTGATGACGTCATTCATTAGCAGAATGCTAGCTTGTTCCGGCCAACAACGGCCCAACCTGTAAGAAATCGAAAGGACATAAGTACTGGTTCATTCAACTTTCGACCTATAACCTATGTTGAACTTGCAAAACCTACAATAAAATCTGAGATTTCTCAACGGCAATCGGGTGAAAGAGACACATTTAGCCGTCTAGCCCCATTGACTCCCATTCAATCTGCACTCGCCCGCGATCACCCCCAGTGGAATTCTAATGGTACTGCAACCAAAATCAATACAATGGGGCTAAATAGGGAGTGCCAAGGCTCTCCGTAGACGGGCTCTGGTGTAGCTCAGGAAGAAAAGGCGCTGGTCTGGACGCAGGCGAAGCGCGCTCCCCAGGCAGGAAAAAGCCATCCAGCCGGTTGTGAGCGGGCTGCTCGGGCGAGTACTCGCATGAGCTCCGTCTCGATGGACGCTCTCTTGCCTGACGGTGTGTGGGCAGGGGGCGCGGGGTCCTCAGAGCCCGCCCAATCCTCACTGCCTGACGCCAGGATAGAGCAGGAATCATCCTCTCCCAGCAGGGCTTCCTCGTCAAATTGTTTTTCAGAAGTTGCCAGCTGCTGCTTTGCTGCGGCTTAAATAGCGTTTCCAGTTCGGGATGCGGGATGATTCATTGAATGCTCGCGATTGAATTGAACGTGTCCTATTGCCTGTACAACGCTCACGTTGGATGCGCTGTAAACCCGTGGTCTGTGATTCTGGCGCCACCTGGTGTTCGCTCACTTCGCTGGCGTAATTTCATTGATTTGTGTCTATTCGTGATCTGTGTATTTTGTTTAAGTGTGCGTGCAATATAATTGAATTGAAATTGTTTTGTATGCTTTATTGTATTATTATTATTATTATTAGGTTTGTTTATTAACTAATTCATCCATTTTGTTTATTTTGTTATTTTGGGTTGGTTGTATAATTTCTTTGTCTTGCTTTACATTGATACTGCTCCATTACAAAGCGGATTAATTGTGGTTTATTTGTTCTTTTGTTCTTTTTGACTTTGGTTTATTTGGTGAGTGCTGAGTGGGTTTAAATAATAATTGTATTTTTGGTTTTGGTTGGTTTGAAGTGTTTGATTTGTATTTTGTTTTATTATTTGAGCAGTGAAAGGTTTTATGCAAGGACATAACACCGAAGAAATAAACCAACTTATTTAGTTTATCTTTTTTTTTTTTGTGAATTGTTCTTTTTTTAATTGTTCTTTTGTTCGTACATTTTTCTTTTTGTGTGTGTTTGGCCAGTGTATAGGTGGCCGGCCCATGTGAACCGACTAAAACGAAGCCCATTGGGCTGATTCATTCACAGTGATTAAATTGTTTTTATCATTGATGTTGAGCTCAATGTGTTTTTAGTAATTAATTGATAAATAAAATTGTAGTCTGTGGTTTTGTCTCTGCTCGTCCTTTTCATTTAGTTGAAAGCCTGTTTGGGGAGGCTTGAAAATTTGGGGTCTTGAGTACGGGCCTTATTAGTGTAAGCTGATCGAGTCATACGGTCACATATGCAAAGGGTTCTATGACGTTAGTAGTAAAGGCTATATTTTGTAGCAAAATGTTTTATTTTTTTTGACCACCGAGGGCCGGCCGGTGGTCTACGAAATTTCCCGGTAGATTTTTTGGTCCCGCTCCGCCCATGGTAACAGCACAACATAAACAATAGTGAGTGAGTGAGTAAATAAATAAATAAATCAAGAAAAATTACAACAAAAGAAAGCTGTTGAAGTGCAAGGTTTATTGATTTCAGTTTCAGAGATGTGTACATGGTATGTTAGGTTTTTCACTCAGCTGCCTCTTTGCCCTTGAAAAAACAGAGAGTGAACAAAAACATGATTAGAATAAAAGATAATACATGTTAAGTTTGAAAATACATGCATTAGAAAAATAAATTACCTTTCCAGCATCACGGCTCTTGGCTCTGAGCATAGACAGTATATAAACTGGACATTCTGATTAATTACTTTGTCATTTTGCCTCCACGTCCCCCCGATTGCCCGCGAGCTTCTCCTCCTGTCCATACGGTAATCTCTCTACTGTGCGAAAGAGAGTCGCATGGTTATGACGCAATCGTTAGCCTATTTTTTAAAAAATTGCTTCTACGGGGCCATAACGTAAGATACAAGGTAATGGAGCATTTTATACATTTTCGTGTTTCTTTAGAAATAAATAATGGACAAATGGAGTCTTTAAACGCCTCAGATGTAAAGTTACTCGCTGTCAAAGTGACGCCAAAATGAATGGGAGTCAATGGAATTCTAACAGCAGGTGATGGTCCGCTAATCAATGGCGGCACCCGGGGAAGCTTCAATATTTTATGAAACCCTGCCCCCCTGGCTCTGAGTTTGTTGACCTGAGACTCAGCAATGTCAGCACGCTCCTCAGCCTCCTCAAACTCATGCTGCACCTTCCTCAACTTGGACAGGTGAGTGTTTGCTTGTTCATCCTGCAAATTCACATACAATTATATCAGTACCTTAATATACTGTATTTACAGGGTGTTTATAGTTCTCAAATGAGATACTCACAGCTTCTTCAGCCTGTCTCTTGTCAGCCTTGACCTTCAGCTGAAGCTTGTCAACCAGATCCTGCAGTCGGTTGAGGTTCTTCTTATCCTCCTCAGTCTGCAGATAATGAACATGGATCAGACTAGAACATAAAAATATTATAGTGACCTGAATTTTACTACACATTTTTTGTACCTGGTAGGTGAGCTCCTTGACTCTCCTCTCATATTTGCGGACACCTTTAACAGCATCAGCTCCAACTCTCTGCTCTGCCTCAACTTCAGCCTCAAGCTCACGGACCTATAGTTAGTGGGAGACATTATGAAAATTATTTCAGTCAATGAAAACATGTATGCAAGTATTAAAGCATTACACAATTTATACCTTTCAGATCTTAACTATTAACATCAGAATAAAGGCTATCTTACTCTTGACTCCAGTTTCTGGAGTTGTTTCTTTCCTCCTTTCATGGCCAGATTCTCAGCCTCATACAGATGGTGTTGCAGGTCCTTCACTGTGACCTCCAGATTCTTCTTCATCCTCTCAAGGTGAAAACTGGTGTCCTGCTCCTTCTTCAGCTCTTCTGCCATCATTGCAGCCTTTTGCATTAATACAGAAAGTCATTAGATCCACATTTTGTTTCAAGTACACAAGTGTCTTTTGAAACATTTGGCACCTACTGTTGCTCACATCAGTGATGGCCTTCTTGGCTTTATCCTCTGCATTTCTGGCTTCCTGTACAGTGTCATCAACTTCACTCTGGATCTGAACAAGGTCAGCCTCAAGCTTCTTCTTGGTGTTCAGAAGACTTGTGTTCTACAAAATGGAAAGCAAAAGTTTGAACATTTTAAATTATGCTCTCTATTTCCTTAATTTCATTGTAAAACCTAGATGCCCTTACCTGAGAGTGCAGTAGCCCAACACGCTCACTGGCGTCCACCAGCTCTTGTTCAGCCACTTTGCGGCCTCTCTCTGTCTGCTCCAGAGCAGCTCTCAGCTCCTCAATCTCAGACTGCATCAGAGTATTTTTGCGCTCAACCATGGCCACCTGCTCCTTCAGGTCTTCCTGTCCTCTCTGGGCATCATCAAGGTGCAGTTGGGCATCCTGAACATAACAATAGCTTTAGAATGAGCTTTCAATGTGCTTTCTGGTGACCTTAACCTAACAAAAGTTAGATTATACCAACATATTAATACATCCCGAAGTCGAACAGAAGTCAAATACCTTGAGTTGTCCCTGAACGTTCCTGAGCTGTTTCTGGGCCTCAGCAGCCTGGCGATTGGCGTGGCTCAGCTGAATCTCCATCTCATTAAGGTCTCCCTCCATCTTTTTCTTGATTCTCAGGGCATCATTCCTGCTCCTGACTTCAGAGTCCAGAGTGCCCTGCATGGATTCAATGACTCTCTGGCTATTCCTCTTGATCTGCTCCATCTCCTCATCCTTCTCTGCAAGCTTCCTCTCAATCTCTCCCTTGATCTGGTTTAGCTCAAGCTGGACACGAAGAATCTTGGACTCCTCATGCTCCAGTGTACCCTATGACAAATAAAGCAACATTTAAATATCAAAATAAAATTATTCATTAACAACACAGTATGATGGTTCTAGCCAGAATTCCATATTGATCTTCAGATACTCACTTCAGCCTCCTCCAGGGCGTTCTGAATCTCTGCCTTCTCAGTCTCCACTGTCTTCTTGGCCTTTTCCAGCTCATGGATGCTCTTACCAGTCTCACCTATCTGCTCTGTCAGATCTGAAATCTCCTCTATAGAAAGAAAAAATATTATCTGTCATCATAATCACGTGTTTACTTTTTAAAGCTAATTTAGAATTAGAACATTAAAGTATTTTCTAATTTAACGGTTTCATTCTTACGCTGCAGATTCTTGTTCTCTCTCTTGAGGGTCTCCAGCTGATCCAGGCTCTCCTCATAGGAGTTCTTCATCTTGAACAGTTCAGTGCTGAGTGAACGAGCCTCTTTCTGGGCACCTTCCAGCTCTGCCTGACCTTCCTCATATTTCTGCTTCCATTCTGCCAGAACCTTTGGTTTTGGTGGAGATATTTTAGGATCGGTTTGTTTAAAACATGTTTAACAAAGCCCATTCCAGCAATAAAGAGAATATCATATAATGACTCAGATAGTTTACCTTGTCAAAGTTCCTCTGTTTCTTGTCAAGGTTAGCAGCCAAACCATTGGCTCTCTCCACATCAATCATGAGGTCCTTCACCTCACCCTGGAGTCTCTGTTTGGTCTTCTCCAGAGATGCACATTTGGAGTTCACAGCCTCAATTTGTTCCTCTGCCTCTTGCAGACGCTGGGCCAGCTTCTTCCTGTTAAGTAATACACATTATTTTGAATTCCAATCTATTAAATATCTGTGAGAATTGGGAATATTATACAATAATATACATACTTGGACTCTTCAAGCTCCTCCGTGCGCTGGATGGCATTAGTTTCATATTTGGTTCTCCACTGAGCAACCTCACTGTTGGCCTTTGACATTCCCCGCTGCAGCTCAGCCTTTTCCTCCTGCTCTTCCTCAAACTGCTAACGGAGCAGGTCACAGTCATGACGGGCTGATTGCACAGCACGGGCCAGTGCGTTCTTCGCCTAGGAGACAAAGTCACATAATATTTGCATGTCTCTACTGTAAAGTAATTGACAAGTATGTGCATGTACTGTATTAATTATGCTGTATTTACCTTAACCTCCTCTTCAATCTGCCTCTTTAGCTCCTCAATTTGCTGAGTGAAAGCTTGTTTGCCTCTGGTGAGCTGAGAAACCAGAGCCTCCTTCTCCTCCAGCTGACGGCCAAACTCACCTATTGAGATTTACATTTACAAAACATTTGTAAGATGTAATGATGGTGGGGAAAATGGTTTATATTGATATTAATGGAGGGAAGAAGAACGTCTCGATTACGTATGTAACCCTATGTCAGTGACGATGAATGGGGTTTCGCTTAGAAGCGAGCGAGCCTTTCCCTTCAGCTTCCCACCATAACAGACAAAGAGCTGGTCTGAGGTCCTGAAACACTGCGTTCTGTCTACGTAAGCACGGAGGGCGCGTACTGGACAGAGCAGTGCCAAGGCTGGGTCTGCCTCCTCCGAGGGCAGTGCTTGCAGGTTCACCACCTGGTCTCGAAAGGGAGTGGTGGGAACCTTGGGCACATATCCAGGCCGGGGTCTCAGGATCACGTAAGAGTTAGCCAGCCCGAATTCCAGGCACGCTTCGTCAACCGAAAATGCCTGCAGGTCCCCCACCCTCTTGATGGAGGCCAATGTAACCAGGAGCGCTGTCTTAATTGACAGGAACTTAAGCTCCACTGTTTGCAGAGGCTCAAAGGGAGCACTCTGCAGGGCAGTTAAAACCACTGAGAGGTCCCAAGAGGGAACGAGAGGAGGGCGAGGAGGATTCAGTCTCCTCGCTCCTCTCAGGAACCTGATGATCAGGTCGTGCTTTCCCAGAGACTTACCTTCAACTGCATCGTGATGTGCGGCAATAGCGGGACAGCCTTCGCTCCAACCCTTCCTGCAGGAAGGAAAGCACGACACTGATCTGGCATTTCGTGGGGTCTTCACGACGGGAAGAACACCAGTTGGCGAAGAGGTTCCACTTCAACGCGTAGGCATGTCTCGTGGACGAAGCTCTAGCGGAAGTGATGGTAGCCAACACCGTTGGTGGTAGAGTACTCAAAGCTGCCTCGTCCCGTCCAGGAGCCACACGTGGAGGTTCCAAAGATCGGGACGAGGGTGTCATAGGGTGCCCCGTCCCTGAGAAAGGAGGTCCTTCCTCAGAGGGATTGGCCAGGGAGGTGCTGTCGCGAGGAGTACTAGTTCGGGGAACCAGGTCTGGTTGTGCCAATACGGGGCAACCAAAATGACCTGCTCCTCGTCCTCCCTGATCTTGCGCAGGCCCCGCGGCCAGCTGTGCGCCAGTGCCGAGCGTGCCCTCGGTCAGGGAATAAAACAGGTTGCAGTGGGACGAGTCGTGGGTGGCAAACAGATCTACCTGTGCGTCCCCGAACTGATCCCAAATCAGCTGAGAGACAGCTCGTCGGCTGCACGGTTCAGGTCTCCCGGGATATAAATGGCTCGAAGCGACCTCAGATGCTTCTGACTCCATATGAGGAGGTGGCGGGCGAGTTGCGACATACGGCGGGAGCGCAGACCACCTTGTCGGTTGATGTACGCTACTGTCGCGGTATTGTCTGATCGGACTAGTACGTGCTGACCCCTGAGCAACGCATGGAAGCGGTGCAGGGCGAGACGTATATCCAGCAACTCGAGGCAATTGACATGCCAAAGGCGCTGGGGTCCTGTCCAGGATGTCTATTGCACATGGCGCTGTTGATACAACAACATACTGATAAACTCGCTCAAAGGGCACCCCGGCCCATAGAAAACTGAGGTTCGTCCACGGTGTTGACAGTCAGCAGTGACTGCATGCGCTCGCTCGGAAGCTGCGTGCACATGGTGACCGAGTCGATTTCCATACCAAAAAAAGAGATCATCTGCACGAGGCAGAGTTTGCTCTTCTCCCAGTTGACCTGAAGGCCCAGACGAGCTAGGTGCCGGAGTACTAGGTCCCTGTGTTCGCAAGGATGTGAAGCCTGTGTTCCCGTAGAGGAAAGGGCTGCCTTGACGACTTTCATGAAGACGCGAGGAGACAGGGCTAGCCCGAATGGGAGAGCCGCGTACTGGTATGCCCGCCCCTCGAAGCAAACCGTAGGAACGGTCTGTGTCGAGGTCGAATGGAGACATGGAAGTAGGCGTCCTTCAGGTCGATCGCTGCAAACCAATCCTGTGGCCGCACACATAGAAAATGCGTTTGGCCGAGGTATCCTGAACGGCAGCCTGTGAACGGAGCGGTTCAGGACGCGGAGGTCCAGGATTGGCCATAACCCACCAGATTTCTTCGGGACAATGAAGTAGGGGCTGTAAAGCCCGGACCTCGTTTCGGCTGGAGGGACAGTCTCGATCGCACCCTTCGCCAGTAGGGGGGCAACCTCCGCTCTCATGATAGGGGCATTGCGAAACTGAATCGCATAGCCGAGCCTGATGGTTCGGGAGACCCAGCAGAACAGGTTGGGAGCTCTTGCCAGGCTCCCAAGAACTGTGCCAGCAGGGTCATCAGACCACAGACTTACCTTTGGTGGTGCAGCGAAGCGGAATGACCGGCCCGGACGTGGGTGGCATAGCGGCCCCGATGTGGGGGCACGGTCATTAGCCGCGTCCTGCCAGAGGAGGCCAGGGAAGGACCAGCGTTCCACTGGGGCGTGCTCTGGCAGGGGTCTGGCGACAGAGGGGGACGAGAGTGGCGAGGCTCGTGAGCAGCGCGCACTGTCATCCACAGCCTCTTGGAGCTCGGAGGAAGGGGCATCAGTTCTTGAAACAAGAGATTCTCCCCCGGCCCTCCACCGGGGGAAGGAATGGCCCTGCTACCAGCTCCTGAGAAGAACTTGAGCGCTAACTCCAAGCTGCCCGTCTCGAGAGTGCTGCTTAGCCCGGCGTTTGGCCAGCTAAGGGGCGGAGATGGGCAGTGCCACCCTCCTGCATCCTCCTCCTGCTCTGGGCCGTTGAAGGCTCGAGGGGAGGAGCCGCAGGGAGGCGGCCTCGGCAGGAAGCAGACTAAGGAGACCGCACGGACGGATGACCGTTGGTGCAGAAGGCTTCAGTCCGCTTCAGGGGAGGGTTGAAGACTGTTGGGTGCAGTCCTCAACCACAACGCCGAGGAGCCCAGCCTGGGACATGGGGGAGCTGAGAAAATGAATTCTCAGACCCCCTCACATCAACCTGGCTGAGCCCATTCCTGGACCCACACGCAGGTACCGATGTCGCCCGTAGAACGAGGTCAGTAGTGTGCGTGGCGGATCGACCAGCCCGGACATGGGAGGCATAGCGCCCCTGCGTGGGGGCGTGGTCGAGTTTCCGCATTCTGTCAGTGTTGGCCAGGGAAGGACCAGCATTCCACAGCGGCCTGGTCTGACAGAACTCCCGAGTCAGCACGGGAAAGCATGGCCATCCGTTCCGGATCTGACTCGACTAACGCTGACACTCCCGAGGGAGGCAACGCAGTCGAATCCTCATTTCCAGAGGAATGAAGCCCGCCTTTTGATGCTGTGAGTGACATGACACCATCTGCTGGAGTACCAAATGAAAACACTGGGTCCCGAGAGGAACCAGGCACACACGGAAGCCCAGCGGTTTGCGATGTGGAGGGGGGCGTGGCCCGAGGAATGCTTGTCGGTATTATGCCACACCGTAACCCTCAGATCACCCTGGCCACCAGCCAAAGTATCCCCTCTCGCGGAAGAGATAGATTGGGGTGTGGCAGAGGGGACTCTACCCACACGGAGATCATTGAGTCTCGATCTATAAACATCGCGATGGTCATGTTCCCGCAATGAAAACATGACTCATCCACGAGTGCTGCCGAGCGTGATTAAGCCCAAAACGCGAAACAGCGCTCGTGACCGTTAGGCAGATGAATCACGCGCCCACATCCAGTAAATACACGGGCGAGCCGTCTTGAAAAAGACGTGCCGCGTGCAGCTCTTTTAGAGAGAGGAAAAAGCTCAGCAGAGTGCTGAAGCGCCCAGGGAGAAACACACACACTGTCGGCAGATCACTGCACAGATCAGCAGCAGGCAATGCGATCTCGCTGGAACGCGCCGTCACACCAACAAACTGAAGAGCCGCTCATCTCGTAGAGGAAGATGATTCAGAATGGCTTGTAGGAGTGAAAAGAACTCTTGGCTCGAAGCGAAAACATATCTGCATGTTGCCAGCGTACTTCCTTATATACCCACGACGTGGGGCGGACTTACGCTATGCAAATTCCGCAGACCCATGGCATTTTCTTGCAATTGGCTCATTTTGTATACTCAAAGGTGAGAGGCTTTCTAAGCGAAACCCCATTCGTCGTCACTGACATAACTCGTAGTGACCACGAAAGGGAACTGTTTTATGACTGTAGTGCCAATTCTTTACAGTTGAGAAACTAATTGCAGATGGGTTTTAGTGCACTATCACTCTAGTTTATGTTTGACTGTATCACACTAAACCACAGCATGCTTAAACTCCTCTCAGAAAAGTTGCATATCTAACATTATCTTTTTAATGTGTGCCAATGCCAGTGTGTAAACAATTTTGCCACTATAGGTCTGTGTTTATATAAGTTATTTTTAGTGGAGGAAATATATATTTATATTTATATTTTTTAGATATTGTGCACGTGTTACCATTCTCAGTTTGAAGTCTTGCTCTTTGAGCACTGAGGTCATTTATTTGGCGAAGGTTCTCGTCATTCTTGGACTTAATTTCACTAAGTTGGTCCTCAAGTGTGCGGCACATCTTCTCAAGATTAGCCTGTAAACACATTTGACTTGTTTCGAATAATCTAAACCACATTTTATATATTTTCTTAAAAATATTTTAGAAACAGTTCTCAAACCTTTGCTTTGGCAACAGCCTCCATGTTGCTGGAAAGATCATCAATTTCCATTTTGTATTCACTCTTCTCTTTCTCAAGCTTCTGCTTGACACGCTGCAGGTTGTCGATTTGCTCTCCCAGCTCGGCCACACTGTCTGCCTGCTTCTTGCGGAGGGCAGCAGTAGCTTCATGCTGGAGGGAGGACTCTTCAAGATCACGCCGCAGCTTCTGGAATTCAGCTTCACGCTTCTTATTCATCTCGATCTGAGCAACAGTGGCTCCTCCAGCCTCCTCAAGCCTCTCACTGATCTCCTCAAGTTCCCTGGAGAGATCAGCTCTCTGCTTCTCAACCTTGGCACGAGCAGCGCGCTCAGCCTCGATCTCTTCCTCAAGTTCCTCAATGCGAGCCTAATGTGGAAAAATCGTTAACTCGATTCTTAGTGATCTGATCATAATGATCGTAATGTTTGAAAAAATCTCAAAATACCTGAAGCTCCTTGATCTTCTTCTGGAGTTGAGCACCCAGAGATTGTTCATCTTCTATCTTGCTGAGCAGCTGACAGAAAAGCTGACAGTCTTTTCTGTGTATAAAATGATAAAACAATGAATGATCTGAAATAAATGAAAACCCTTATTTTTATAAGAATTTGCAAAGAATTCCTACTTCTTCAGCTTCTCGTCAGATTACTGCTTGTCATTCTCTAGATCCATGATGGAGTCTTGAGCTAATTTCAGGTCTCCTTCAAGCTTTCTCTTGGCTCTCTCCAGGTCCATGCAGAGCTTCTTCTCTTGTTCAAGGGAACCCTCAAGCTACAGGACAATGATGGATCAAATATGTTGACAGCAGAAAACACAGTTAATTAATAACATGTTTGCATAATCAACTCACATCATCAACTTGCTGCTCAAGCTTTGTCTTGGATTTGGTCAGGGTGTTGACTTTGTCCTTCTCGGCCTGAAGATCACCCAGTGTCTGCTGATTTGCCTCTTGGAGGGCTTTCTTCTCCTTTGTAAGCTTGGCAATGCTCTCATCCTGAGCTGCCATTTCCTCAGTCAAGTTCTTGACCTGTGTGATTTTTGTTTTTGTTTTAAATAAGCTTATATTTTACAATGTATATTCTACATCAACATATAAGACAGAGATTAAGTATAATCGTAAACCAACTCAATCTCCAACCTTATTCTCAGTGGAATGTTTCTCCTTCTCCACTTTAGCCAAGGTGAGCTCCAGGTCATCAATGTCTTTCTTCATCTCAGAGCACTCATCCTCCAGTTTCCTCTTCTTGGCTGTCAGTTCAGCATTGATTTCTTCCTCATCCTCCAGTCTCTCAGTTGTCTCTTTGAGTTTAGCTTCAAGCTGGATTTTGCTTTTGATCAAACCCTCACACCTCTCCTCAGCATCTGAGAGATTCTCAGATTCCTGTTAATAACAGGTTGCTATATCATTGGAAACAACATTGCTCAATTTAATGGAGCAGAAATTCAATTAAATCAATTCAAGAATACTCACAGATGCTACTTGCAGCTGCAGATCATTTTTCTCTTGCAGCAGTGCTACCATTTTCTCTTCAAGCTCCTTCTTTTTGGCTTCAGCCTTGGCAAGATCTTCTTTATATTTTGCAAAGTCCTCTTTCATGGTTGCCAGCTCCTTCTCAGTCTCGGCACTCTTCAGCAGAGGCTTAATCTTGTAATAAACCTTCATCCATGGCCAGTGTTTGACATTCATGAATGAGCGGATGTTGTATTGGAGGGTGTAAATTGCATCCCTAATGAAACAATTTAGATATTCAAATGCAGAATTATTGGTAAATGGACTTGTTTTTAAATCAGTCAATAAAAATATTTCTATTTGTGGGTGTTTCTGCAACTACGGGCACTTTTAAGTCCCAGAAGTGAAATTTTAGATTTATGTTAAAATTTGTCATTTGATGTTTCATAAATATAAACGTAGTGTCAATACACACCTTGACATAAATAATTATTAATAAATAATGATTTAATGTAAAATTAAGAAGCATTTATAGGTCCAAACACCATTTTTGCTCATGTCCCACACCCGTGGTTTCAATGTTGAGATACTTAAAATTAGCTCATTCTTTTACAATATGACATTATTTCAAATGGAATTGTTTAATATACAGATTCATTTACAGAATCTTAAAATTCTTTGTATTATTTACTGATCATTTTTATGATTTTTTTAACTAAATGTGCCTGTCCCACACTTTTGAGTCCTTACCGCAACAATGAAAAAAAGCTTTTATTATGAAATTTTATCGAACACAAACAAGTCTAGTTTCTATGGAAACAGAAACTATCACTTGAGCACATTGCTGACAGACTGGACCACCACACTACCTCACTCACAAGATAACAAAAAAATAAGGTAAACATCTTTTCTGCTCTAGTATTTATTGTGCGTCCTTACCATTCAGCTTAATAATTGTGTATTTATAACTACATTTTAAAAATAAATGTATTTTACTGTTTAATTCATGTATATTAAGATGTTAAGATTCAAAACTAATGTGGTAGCCCTTGATAGCTGCCAATTAGCTAAAATATTAGCAAAAATGTCATTTCCGCAACATGTCTTTACCACAGCAAATTTAGGTGTTGCGGTAAAGACCTTGTGTTGCGGTAGAGACAAATTCAAGGTGTACTGTATATTAAATGACAAATATTCAGTATATTATTAGTACTGAAGTATATATTTGTATATTTATTAGTATATATATATATAAACATGCCATTTTTTACATAAAAAAATTTGTCCTTACCGACTCAAGATGTCATTACCGCAGCACTGCTCTATTTTCTTTTTTTTTTTCACATTTTGATTTGCAAAAAAAATATTTTTACACTTAAGTTGAGATGATTAACACATTGAAATTGCAACATCTGTCATAAAAAGTTAATTATGTCATCTTTTGTGTGTATGGAAACAAGTGACATCTAAGGTTACTGTAAATTTTTTACATGGCATAGAAAAAAACATGAAATTCCCTATTTTGTATATTATTTTTTTATATCAGTATTTACAAAACTGCATCAAATTTGAAAAAGCTATTTAAATATGTAAAAAAAAATATATAGAAATTACTAAAGAAAAATGTATAAAATGAACGTTATTGTAACATTGCGGTAAGGACACTTTTTAAGAAGATGACCCGAAAAACATAAAAAATAAACATGTTCCAGATTAAAATCTTAACGACTACATTCTATTTTGTGTAAATCTTTATATGTATTGCAGACTGTGATGGTTAAAATTGAAATTCATAGAGGTTGATCTTTTTAAAATTGGGATAGTCAAAAGTGCCCGTAGTTGCAGAAACACCCTTGTATAGAGTATTTTTAAAATAAATTTAAAAGCCTATTTGACAAGAAAGATGGGCTTGCATAGACCGAAAACTTTTATTGATAACCCATTAACACTAGGGCTGGGTTTCGATTCAAATTTCAAGAATCGATTCGATTCCGATTCTCAAGATCTTGAATCGATTATCATTATTTGATTCGATCCGATCTGATCCGATCTTCGAGATTTAGATAAGTGTTTTTGAAAAAAGCATTATTTTCCAGCTGTTACCTGAATTACAGGACTGTAGTTATGCAACATATTGATACTATTATTATAGACATTCAACTGCAAATTAATGGAGAATTGATGGTTGTAAAGAACAATCCCCCTTCCAGAGTGTTGATACAACTGCTTTCACAAACTTGCACTGGTGTAGACGACAGAGGACGCAGAGGTATATCAGCAGCAATAGACCGATTATTTAGACGCGAACCTGATGTATTATTAAAAATGACATTAAGAATTTTCCAAAAAGCTCCTACAGTTCAGATGCAAATGCACCTTTATTTTTTATTTTAATGATCAACATTTAGAACACATTTATTCTAAGCCAGTGCAAATGTAAACAGATTGTTGGTTACTGGCTTCACAGTAAACATACAACATTACACAGAATGTAAATAAAATTTGAACTTACAAAACCTTTAGAAAACACAAGTGTGTAACAGTTTTGTGTAAAACCTTCAAGTACTCCAGGTATAAGACATTAAATTGCCTTTAAAGTGTATTTGTGTAAACTGGTCATTTTAAACTAAAATAGTAGGTAAAAATAAATAAAAACTGGAAAAGACCTTGTCTATTAAAGTGCAAATAAAAATAAACTGGAAATTAAACTTGTCTTAACAAGTTTATATTTACTTTTATAGTTTATAACAAGTGGGGATATTTTGGGGATATTTAATTTAATTTTATCAATCAATAAATTCCTCTTGAAACAAACTTTGTTGTATTATTTAAATTTAATACTGTGAAGCTGCTTTGATACAATCTGTATTGTGAAAAGCGCTATACAAATAAACTTGACTTAACCGAGAGTGTGAACTGCCATCACTCAGGAATGGAAAGATTCTTCTGCAGGAACAGTAGCTCATTGACATGCCCAGGTGTAAGGCAACTTCTTTTGGCAGTAATGATATCACCTGCAGTTGAAAAAACCCTCTCAGATGTGACGCTAGTTCCTGGGACACAGAGATATCGCTTTGCCATGCGAGCCAAAAGAGGATACTCCTTTTCATTCTCCCGCCACCAGATGAGAGGATTGTCCTGCAGTCCCGCAGGTCTCCTTGCCCTGTACCTTTTGATCTCGTCTTCTGCCTCTGCCGCTTTAGTTTTCTGTGGTCCTACTTCCTGTTGTGGTCTGTAGGCTTCCCCAAGGAGAGACTCCAAAGCACTGGATTGCTTGGGTGCCGGAGGTTGGGGTTCCACCTCTTCCTCCACTCCATCAACTTCATCAGCAGCATCATCTTGCTGTGTAAGAAGAGAGAGAGAGAATTTGTATTTTATGGAGGTGTGTGTGAGTGAAAGAGAGAGTGGACTTTTTCCACTGAGTTTCTTTTTAAAATGATTACTTACATTATATGCATCTTCCTCCATCCCACACACTGCTTCAGTCTGGAGAAGGTCCTGTCTCGCTCCTCCTCATTCAGGAATGGCAGAGCTTTGAAACGTGGATCAATAGCTGAAGCTACGTACAGCATGTCCTTCTTGTTTACATACCTGGAATTTAAATTTCACACATTTTGATAAATTTATCCCCCCTGAGGAGGACAATAATGTCTTTAATGAAGTTTACACACACACACAGTGCTTAAGTTTTTCTTGATCTCATCCTTCATGTCCTTAACCACTCTGGAGTCTTCTGGGAGACTGGTCATCTCTTTCAGCAGCAGAGCATGCAGAGGTGCTATCACTGAGAGAGTTGGGCACTTTTCTTCTGACATCACTTGAGTGGCTGTCTTCATTGGCTTTAGAGCTCTGACCACATCTTCTGCATCTGTTATGTCCTCTTCCTTCAGGCTGCAAAGATCCTTTTCATTTCTCCACACATCAGGTGAGAGCAGAGCGGCAGAGATCGCGGGTTGCTGCTCTAAAAAGCGCTCAAGCATTTCTAGTGCACTGTTCCAACGAGTCACCACATCAATTTTGAGCTTGTGTGCAGTGCCGCTGCTAGCCATTTTGGTGCCCTAAGCATAATTCCTTTATGATGCCCCCCACCCCGACCCCGAGAAAAAAAAAAACGTTTGTTTTTGCCAGTTTAACTTTTTATTACCAAACATATAACTCAATACCAATAACACAATAGCAGCATCACAGTATAAAACTTAAGAACACTAAAAAGAGAAAGTAAAATCTTCACAGCTTTGCTGACTTTGTAAACATATGTAGAATAGCCAACACACACAGTCACACACACATTTGAAAGTGCAAACTTTTCTTCAGTAAACAGAATAGCAAAATAAAAAAAAATATCAAAATAAACCAGACATGTTTTTCCCAAATTCAATGTCACTTTGAATAAATTACTTTTATTAGACAAAATATTCAAACAAAGAATCTTATACCGGAAAAAATTATAAACATTTAAAACTGAAAGCATGGCAGCCAAGCAGTTCTCCCCCTTTATTCCTTATTTATCAACTATTTGATAAATCTAATCTAATATAATATAAAAGCATAATAGAATGAGGTGCAATAATGCACACAATTCAACAGTAATGTTTGCTTTATATCATTCATAAAGACATTTTATATTTTATATATATATATATATATATATATATATATATATATATATATATATATATATATATATATTTAACAGGAATTGTTAGCCTACCATGTGCACTGCACTGACTGCTAACGTTAACTGTTAACTTACTGAGAAAGTATTAACCACCGTCACGTCAAAATAAACCATAAACTACTGCTCAATATCTAAAGAAAGATAGTAACAGCTAGCTGGCGTCAGTTATTTGTGAAATAGGTAATGTTTAACAGTAAAATCTCAATTTAGCTTGCACCGAAGGTATAAGTTATAATAATAACATAGTTTGCTAACATTAACGTCAGCAAGTTCGAGGCGCATTACGATTAGCAGCAGCACCATGCAGCACATTTCCCGTATGATCAAACATGGACTTACCTGCAAGTGATGCACGGGCATCATCTCGCAGTTTCTTTTTCTTTCTTTTCTCAGATCCTGACTCCTGCTGTCTTTTCGGGGCCATTTCCAAAAAAGTTGCCTACTGTCTGTCTGTCAAACTTCGTCAGGCGCCCGTGCGCATGCCCGTGCGAACCAAGCGGCAACATTCCTATATGGGGAGGCTGCAGACCTGGAGCCGGTAGATCTACGCCCCTAGCAGTTTTACGCCCCTGGCAGTTTTACGCCCCTGCTGTTCCTGATGCGTCCAGTAGGGGGATATGCTGCGAAATAACACCATTAAATCGATGCTCAAAACTTACACAATAATAACCGTCCAGTTCATAGATTTTGCCCGAATTTGTGGTTTTTGTTAATTTAAATATTAAACGTTTTAGTATAAATCTGCACTGCACTATGGATTAAAATATCTCTAGATATTAGGTTGGGCTTCACTCAGCCTATACAGAAGACTATTTGTTTTCATGAATTAAAAAATAACACACATAGTTGGATCAGATGACAAGTAATGATATATGACCTACTATAGAATAGTTAATTGAATATTGAATACATTAATATTGAATAAATAGTAATAATAATAATACTAATTAATAATAATAGAATATTCACTGTATGTTTTTATACAGGAGACTGAGTGAAATATGTTGTTGTGAATTTATATAAAGTTACAATTAGATATTAAACATATTTAGCCCATTAGACATACAGCACCGTGTAATCATATGGATCCTGGATTAAATATCTGCTGTACTATTCACTTAGTCATCATACAGCTACAAAACAGTGTCCTTCATAGCATTTTATGAAGACAAACACAATTTATCCCTTTTCTAAAATTCCAAGGGCCATTTATAAGAAAGAGACAATATTTTTGTTCACAAAAACATTATTTATCAACACCATTTATGAATTATGATGACTCCCCTATGGCTTGCCACTCTGCTTTAACTGTTTTTCTATCCTCCTGTCAAAGTGCTTCTGCTCACTGATAAAAAATTGAAATAAAATTAAACAAACAAATGTAAAAAGGACATCCATGGTGAATTTTATTTTGTCAAATTCAAAAGCAGCAGGACTCACTGTTAAATTTTGTATAAAATTCCTGAATCCTTAATTTTTTATCACAGTTGCTTTTGTACATTTCATCATTATTCATTATATCAATTCATTTTTTCCTTCATTAGTGAAATTCTAAATACACCTCCGCAATTCATCAATTCAGGACACATTTACAAAATAAAGTGTAATAGAAATGTATTGAAAACATGCTTAACAGTTTATGACAACTAGTCAGCCATTTTGCATTTAATGACTTTTGCAAGGAACTAATGCCTAGATGTTTTGAGGAGTATGACAATTCAACAGAGAAATAGTATAATAGGCCTATATTTTGATCAACAAGACATAAAGAGTTGATAATGTAGGAAACAGCAGACAGTTGTACATTATGAATTGCATGAATGTACCAAAGCATTTGCAATTTGTATAAAATGAGAAATTGCTTTTATGATGTGCACAAGTGAAAGATGATGTGATTTCAGGTGTGATCTGAGAAATGCACCAAAGCAACTGAGATAAACTATAATACTTATTGGAGACCCTGCAGAATCACTGACCCCATGAGTCACAGACCACATAAAAGAAAGTGTTACGAGAACACAAACTGCCTTTTTAATTTGCATTTCATGTGTGTATTTCATTAAAAAAAGCTAAACTTTAAAAAAATATAAAAAGGACATCCATGGTGAATTTGATCTAGTCACAGTGTGTGTGTGTGTGTGTGTGTGTGTGTGTGTGTGTTGCCCAGAATTTATGTCAGATGAGTGTGGATTGCATCAATTTGCTCCTGATCTTCAAAGTACAATGGCACAGGCACTTGTTGGTGGAACACTTTTGGAAAAAGTGTCAAGACACTTTGATTTCTTTTGGCCACTGATGATGGACTGTGCAGAGAAAATTTAAAAAATGACATTAAAAACATGTCCTTGTATGTCTCTGTAAGTCATTTATTTACTAGAGAAGCTATTGGTTTGGAATGCAGTTAAAAAAGAGATGGGTGTTTATAGTTTATAAAAGTTTCGAGAGAGAGAGAGAGAGAGAGAGAGAGAGAGAGAGAGAGAGAGAGAGATATTTCCATAGCTAAAGCAAACACACTGGGATGCATCATGCAAGTTACTTGGCAAAGAAAAATCCCACTTTAAGTGCACACAGCCTACATTTTAATCCAGATCAGTACGCTATTTTAAGAAAAATGTATATTTAGATATAAATGAGATAGTTAGATCTCATTTTATAAGAAACAACTCAAACCAGAAAGGAGTCTTACCAGAAGAGGCAAGATAAAGACGGGCAACAAAAGAACATTCAAAAGAAAATTAATTTTGAAAGTGAGTAGAGAAGACTAGGGGCAGCTAAACTTACACGTGGTAAGCTATAACTTATAAATTTAAGCCAGACAGAACATCAACCTGACCGTCCAGAACTTTTTGTCTCTCGAAATAAATGATAGACCTATCCATTGATATAAATAAATGAATTGATATCTACCTAGCTCTATCAAGCTATTCGTTTATAAATAATAAATGTTGCATCATTGCTAAACAACAATAACTTTAGCGGATTATTTATTATACCTCAATCAATTCGTGTCAATGTACAGCCTCCCCCTACTGGACGCATCAGGAACAGCAGGGGCGTAAAACTGCCAGGGGCGTAAAACTGCTTGGGGCGTATATCTACCGGCTCCAGGTCTGCAGCCTCCCCTTACTCCAACATTCTGATCTGAAAAATGAAGCCTACCCGGAAGTGCGAAAAACTGCAATACATCGAAAATCCGCTAGAGGGAGGTCCCAAAAGGGAGCAAATGTCCATAGCCCCCATGTTAAAATGTCCGTTTTCACAGCATAAATTCATGTTTTTACAGGTTGGTCCCATGGACTTTTATTGTATTTTTCGATAGGTTCCGAGTGCCTGACAACCATGAGGGCTGTGAATTTTTTTCTAACTCGTTAGTTTAGATCGTATTTAGATATAAAATGTATGACAATAAGGGCGTGGTTAACTTTGATTGACAGCTTGATTGACAGCTGACAAGGCAGCGCCACGGAGAATGACAACATAAGAAGCGCCATTTTTTAATACAGTTGACATAATACTACTGTTTCTGTATCATGAAATGTAGTTAAGAGTTTTTCAGGCGAGAATGTAGTTGTTTAAAGCTCAAATCTGTGGTTTATTTATAAAGATTTATGAAAATTGTATCCAGTTGTGAGATCCAGCGATGACCGGGCGCTCGGCGTTCATGTACCCTGCCTGGAACAGCCTTTCCTCGGCTAGTCGTTCGGACGTTTGCCGCTGACTCTGACGTCTCTGTAGTGGTTAAACATGAGAGATATAATTTGTCTTGTGTATATCTAACGGGCAATTTTTGGTCTTGTAAATCTATAATTTGTTCCCTGGCCAATCGGTTTGGCTGAGGGGAAGTTTCATAAGTTTATAAGCTATTTAACTTTACCATTGTATGGTTAGACTAGATCGAGCGCTGACTTTGTATGTTTGACAGAATTGTTTGCTTTATTTGTATAGCTTCTTGTACCTTTTACTTATACTTTTATAATGGCTAATATTGATAAAACTGAAATTTAACAAAAAGAGACTGGGTTGAGTTTTGTCATTTTAAATTAATACAACGAATATGATCTGTAATGTTGTTTAGTGCAACATCTGTTGTTTAGTACAAATGCACATATTGCCTGGACCATATTAAAATGTTTAATATTTTTATATTTAAAACGAAAAGAGGCAGGTTTGTGTTTTATATTTTGTTTGTTTTGTTATAAATAGGCAAACGTTATGTGCAGTGAATATAATCAATATGCGTTGCCTGAACCACATTTGTGTGGCTATAATGTTTAAGATTTCTTTAAATGAAAACGAAAAGAGTTAGTATGGTGTTTTATAACATATTTCGTTGCCTAAATATACACAGAGATAACCGAAGTAGCAGAGCGAGCTGAGTGACGCGCGCTGCGTCAGAAGGTGGGCGGGGTTAGGATTTCCCAAGATTTTCCAAGATGGCGCCACCCATACCCCCCATAAACGGCTTCAAACCCGTTCTTCAGAAAGTCTATGGGTGACGTCACAGACGCTTTGTCCATATTTTTTACAGTCTATGGTGCGAACGCGTCCTTCGCATTCGCAAAGGCGCCCGCGCGAACAACCGGCACGGACCATCCAACGGGGAACGGGGGGCGGTACTTTCTAGACTAGAGCAATTAAATTATCTTGTTCCCCCTTTTTTGTTACATATACATGGCTAAAATGTGCCTAATAATATTTCTATAGGCTAATGAAATAATATCAGCATTATAATTTTATTTTTTTCATTAGGCTATTTTTGGTGCCCCCTCAGCACTTGGTGCCCTACGCACAGCGCGTGATGCGCGTGGTGGGAGCGGAGGCGCTGCTTGTGTGCATTCAGCTGCAGTAGCTTCTGCTTTTCTTTGATGATACGGGTGGCAGTTGTACTGCGACGAAAGAACTTTGCGATGTGCCTTACTCTCCCAAGAAGGCGTGCAACATTCGGCAGTTTGAGACCGGCTTGCGAGGCCAGGTTGATTATGTGCGCGAAGCAGCCGACGTGGGTTAGCCCCGTAATCTCAACCGCACGGACCATATTCGCCGCGTTGTCAGTGACTATGGCTGGGTCTTTACTCATCAGCCCCCACTCCTCCATAGCTTTGGTTAACATTTCAGCTAGACTGACAGAGCGATGGTCCGTTTGAACTTCGGTTGTCTGCAGCACGTAAGACACGAGGTTCCAGAGCTCGTCTATGTAGTGTGCTGTCACACTCATGTATGATTCCGTAGCTACGGATGTCCAGGTGTCACTCGTAATGCGGTCTCTGCGGTCTTAAGCTTACACCATCTTTTACTGTCTGGTACATGTTGGGGATCACTTCTTCAGACAGACGTTTGCGAGACACAATGACATAATTTGGTTCCATTACCTTCATTAGCCGCCTGAATCCCACGTTCTCAACAACAGAATACGGGCGCATATCTTTGCAAATGAAGCCCGCAATCGCCTCAGTTATTTTGACAGAGCGTGCAGAATTAGTTGGCAGTTGTAGAGTTTGTTTCAGTGTCATCTGTTGCGGTCCGGTGGCGGGCTTGGATATGATGTCTTGATGATGTCGCATCATGTGGTTCCTGAGATTAGTAGTATTTCCACAATACTTCACCTCCATTTGGCAGGCTTTGCAAATTGCTTTGCTTTTGTCAAGCTCGTTCTCTGCTTTGCTTCTGAACCCGAAATGGTGCCAGATCGCAGCTTTGAGCGTTTCTGGAGTTTTCAAAGCAACCGCTTGCTAAACGTTACTGACCGCCATATGTTCGTTGTTTTAATGTCCTTCCACCTCGCGCGCATGCGTGAATTCAATGATGCGGAAAGTTAAAGTTCACGGGGAAAATGTAGGCCTATTATTAAATCGATCCTCTGAGTTACAGATCGATCTTTAGAAATTAATATGAAAATCGATTCAGAATTGGTGAATCGATTTTTTTCAACACATCCCTAATTAACACTATAAATTAATGCACGTTATGAATCATTGTTGTACAACTTCCAACTGAAAAAGCTTTATACTAACTGAAATAGTTAAATCACAGAGTTTGAGAACATTCCTCACCTCCTCGCTGTCATTTTCACAAACTCCCTCCTCATCAGGTAACCACGGCAGAGAGCCTGAGTCATTGTGACCAGAGCAGCCAGTTTCTCATCACGCATCTCCTCAAGAGTTCCCAGGAGACCAGCTTTGAAGAACACCTGAATTCATGTAAAACAATAAATTAAAATATATTGATTTACCCCCCGTATAAGCTAAATGACCATGATAACTGAATCTTTGAAAGTTGTAAAGCTGAATATTAACCTTTGTGGTTCCAAATCTGTACTCGTCATGATTCACGTCGATGGATCCCAAGAATTTCTCACTGGCCTTCTTGTTATCCATAAACTGTCCCTCTGGGATAACACTGGCATTCAGTACCTTGTATCTATGGAAGATGGGAAGATTTATCAAAATGCTTTATATCTTCTAATAAAGAGTCTCCAACAGGAAATGGTATTTTCATGTGGTGTCATATATACCTCTGTTTGAAGTCACCATATAGGATTCTGCTGGGAAAACCCTTTCTGCAGATTCTGATACCCTCCAATACACCGTTACACCTCAGTTGGTGGATAACCAGGAAGTTCTCCATGAGACCTATAATTTACATCATGAGCTTGGTAAATTAACATTAGCATTATTAAATACATTAACATTAAATATTGTGTCAAAATGAGAATATCTGTGAGTCCTTTATTACTTTACCTGGAGTCTTGGACTCATTGGGAATCAGACAACGCACAAAGTGAGGGTGGGTGCTCCTCAAGTTTGTCATGAGCTTTCCCAAGTTTTCCTGTTTAATCATGAAAAGATTTAGCATTCTTACTCACATTCTCTCAGTTGTTGATTTCTCTGTTCTAGTCTCGAGCAAGGTGATGTACAGTCACTGCTTCTTAAGTTCTTTCAATTGCATCATTATTCACATTTGCTCTCTAACAAACACATACTCTGAACTGAGAAGACACAGCCTGCACGGAACCACCCTTCTTCTTGCCTCCCTTCTTGCTGCCACCAGTCTCTATTGAGATAAAGAGACAAAATAACAAAAAACAAGAAATGACTGCAACCCTGAATCAAAGTTTGGTTAAAATTATGTACATAATCATGTTAACACTCAGTTGTTTACCCTCAACAACAGGTGGGTAGAGAGTAGCCAGCAGTTTGACAGAAGACTTCTGGTACAGCTGCAGAACAGACTCATTCAGTGGATCCTTGTTCTTGTCCAGCCAGCCAGAAATGTTGTAGTCCACAGTTCCAGCGTAGTGAACCAGGGAGAAGTGGGCTTCAGCCTTGCCTTTGGCAGGCTTTGGTTTGTGGAAAGCATTGTTTTTACCAAGATGCTGATCATACAGCTTGTTCTTGAAGGAAGTGTCTGTAGCCTTGAGGAACATGCACTCCTCTTCAAGGATGGAGAAGATTACAATTTTAGATTTTGAGAATGGACCATGGAAATGAATAAGTTCAAAAACTGGTAAAAACCTTCTCAATGAGCTCAATGCAAGCGGCCAAGTCCATGCCGAAGTCAATGAACTCCCAAATAATCCCCTCCTTCTTGTACTCCTCTTGCTCTAGCACAAACATGTGGTGGTTGAAAAACTGTTGCAGTTTCTCCTTGGTGAAGTTGATAGACAGACTGACAGACTGCCCCCTGACAGACATAAGGGCTGGGTCGAACATTTTAGATGACAGATCGGCGCTATTTGACACCAGCTTGCGGGCTCGGGCCAGATGATCCCAGCATCTAATCCAGGGCGGTTACGGGGCTCTGGTTTACCGGGCTTGACAGGGCTGACAGGAAAAGCGGGCTCAGCTTCGCCCACTGTGAAGGGAGACCCACAAAATAGCAAAACAAAATCTATGTATTGAGCGAGAGTCCATCTGGGGTCAACCTCAGGCAAATAAAGACTCACGTCCTGATCCAGTCCCATCCAAAAACAATCTTGGAGTTCCCTGTTGTCCAGCGGGGCCCGGTGGCAACAAGCCACAAACTCACCCACATAGTCCTCTATAGGGCGGCCATCCTGGAAGATGGAGCAGAGTTTAGTTACTGGGTCCATGTTTTTGGTCTAGTATTCTGTAACTAAGGATGGCTGACGCGAAACAGTCGTTCCGAAGCTTTGCAAGATCCCGAAGCGCAGATGTTTCGAAACACTGATCCGAAGCGTGATTCAAAACACCTATGTCACGTGACTATGGCCAAACGAAGCCTCGAAGTGTTTCACTAAGTGTTTCATCAGGTGTGGTCCGCCGAATCAGCGTTTGATTGACACGGTCGGGAACAGACCACACAGTCGCACATCTGTATAAAAGTGAAATCAACGCATATTGACCTCGTGGGTTTTTGTGAGAGGAGTTTGATTTTGAGATAGCGGATTTTTGGTGATATAGTGACATAGTGCGATTTGATTAGTTATAGGCTATTTAGGCTTGCATTTAAATTTAACTGGAATTTAAATGAAACTGGAAAGAGATAGCAGTAATCTTTCCTCATTTGTATGTCCTAGCTAAAAAAAGTATCTCCGCCGTCTGCGTCAATGGCCTCGTGGTCAGTGAGCCGACATGTAGCGTCTTTGCACTCGGGCGTCCCGAGTTCGAGTCCCGGCTCGTGGACCTTTCCCGCCTCGTTTTTTTGTCATCTCTCTACTGTCCTGTCACAATAAAAGGAAAATCACCAAAACAATATATATATATATATATATATATATATATATATATATATATATCTTTGCATGCCAGAAACAAGTGTCCCTTGTGAGAGGATTTTTTCAAAGGCTGGAGAAATTATCTGTAAAAAAAGAAGTAGTCTAAGTCCTTCCACAGCAGAGAAATTAATATTTTTGAATAAAAATCTCTAAAAAAGTGAGACATTGTGGCTTGATTTCTTTTATTAATATTCATTTTGCAAGACCAAAATAACATTATGCACAGTGAGGAGCCTATAGGTTACAATCTTCACATATTAGAAAATTATAATAATAAAAAAACAACACATTTTTTTAATGGCTCGTCAAGGTTGTTTCAGATCAACACCTGCAAGTGACCACTAGGTGTCACCGTTGAGACGGGTGTCGGATTGATTCGAAGCCTCGAAACAATATGGCACATTTGGTTCAACTGTTTCATTGCTTCACGAGGCCTCGATCTGGCCATCACTATCTGTAACGAATGAATCCTCTGGAGGCAAGATGGAGCGGACCCAAATGCAACTTTAATAACAATAAACTAAAATCAAACAAAGACTGTAAACTGGTAACTCAAAACAAGAACCTGGACAAGGCACAAACACAACTAGAAACATTCAATACTAGACCAAGACACAGGGCAAACATGAGGGCTTAAATACACAAGACTAACGACAAGACAAGGGACACCTGTGAATAATAATCAGACGATAAACCAATGACAAGACACATGGCAGGATCACATGACAAACAGGGAATCACATGACAAGACGAGAACCAGGAACAAGAAACAAAACCCAGAATGTGACAGATACACAGCTGTTCCATGCTGTTGAACTGGAGGAAAAAATAACAGAAAAATTTTCTGACTTCTGAATATGATTTAATTTACCATAAAAAGAGATAAAAGAATCATTCTTACATCTAAGATCTCAAACCCAGCAATGTCCAGCACACCAATGAAGAAGTTTCTTTGTTGTTTTGTGTCCAACATCTGGTTGATACGAATGACCATCCACAAGAACATCCTCTCATAGATAGATTTGGCCAAGGCGCTAACGGAGTTGTACACCTGTCAGTAGAATAGAGTGGATATTATTCTGCTTTTGCAATAATTATCCAGAATTTTAGGTTAAACACATGGCATGCTGGAAATGTTACTATACCTGTGGCACGGTCTGGCCTTTGGTCACAAACTCATTTCCGACCTTGACTCTGGGGTAGCACAAAGCTTTCAGCATATCAGCAGAGTTCAAACCCAGAAGATAGGCAACTTTGTCAGCGTCTGTTAAAATTTAAATAAAAACAGTTGCCAAAAAAACATCCCTTTTCTTGTCTTGAAAACTAAATGAAAACCACCCTTTTCTTTGTAAAAATAGAAATACGGATCTCTCAATTCAAAGCACTGCATGTTATGACACACATTAGTACAATTTAGTCTTACCCTCTGTGCCATCAAGCTCAGCTTGCTCCTCACGCTGCTTCTGCTTGAACTTCATGTTGCCATGATGAAGCACAGCTCCAGTGAACTTGTAGATGCTCATCTTTTCCTCATTACTAAAGTACAGAATGTCAATAGCACTCTGAAAATTACAGAGAAGAATGAGCTCTATGATCTTTTCTGCCATATTTAAATAGACTATGTAAATATTCAAACAGCAATGACTCACATTCAGTAGCATCCAGCTCCTCTTTATCGTCAATGCTGGCCACTGTGATCTGACCTTGACTGCACATGGGGAAGTCATAGGGGTTGGTGGTGATGAGCGTCATGTCTGTAAAATACACAGCATTTATGAAAGAGTATCTTACAATATTATCTGAAACATTTAATGAAATATGTGCACCTACCAATCAGCTCTGGCTTATGGTTGGTCATCATCTGGTAGAAGATGTGGTAGCCTCTCTCATCTGGAAGCTGGAATGACACTCTAGACTTCTCCAGCAGATCTGTTGAGACAATGTACTTGAGTCACAATCATCTGAAGAGTGACAGATAAAGACAAATGTTCAGGATGAATCAATGAAATCATGTCTACCTACATGTCGCAATGTCAGCACTAGCCAGTTTTCCAGTGGTTCCGAAGTGAATTCTGATGAATTTACCCTATTTAAAACAAAATAACAAATTATTATTATTATTATTATTATTATTATTATTAATGATGATAACAATAAAACAAAATCTCTTTATAGAAAAATCCAAACCAACTGACTAATTGAACTAAATGTAAATAAGAAGTAGTGAACTTACAAAACGAGAGGAGTTGTCATTTCTCACAGTCTTGGCATTACCATAAGCCTCAAGCAGAGGGTTGGCAGCAATGATCTGGTCCTCAAGAGAGCCCTGTGATGTTTGAAGGGTTTTCAGTTTTTATTTTTATATTTTTTATATATTTTTTTATGTAATGACTAAACACTATTTATAGGCATTTCACAAATTCACATACTGTATCATGTGAGATAAGTGTAAATCACCATCATTCAAAACAATATGTATGTAGTTTTATATCTCATACCTGCATTTTGCCAGGAGTAGTATCTTTCTTCTTTTCACCACCTGACACTGCAACTGTGGCAAAGAACTGGATGACACGTTTGGTGTTCACAGTCTATCCAGCACCAGATTCTCCACTGGTTCATGAGAGATCAGAAGACAGAAGATGATAAGACATGTGGAAGTTCCACAAGAGGAAAATATGTAACTGTTCTCCACAACTCTAATTGAAGGCTTGATACATACGTAATCAGGACAGACTGGTTCTCTCTGTCTGTTAATTCAAAATGTAATAATGTTTTAGTAATTGTTTTATAAAAAAACTTTAATTCAGATCTTCTAAATCAGATCTTACCAGTCAGCATGAACTGATATGCGTTGTCAGAGACAGAGAAGATGTGGGGTGGGGCCTCCATACGCTTTTTGCCTCTGTAGGCAGACACCACTTCTGCATCATACACTGGGAGCCACTTGTAAGGGTTCACAGTTGCGCAGAAGAGTCCAGAGTAGGTCTGAAATAGCAGAGACGTGGTCAGATTGCAACAACACAGACAAAAATAACTTAAATGCTTTTGTTTGTTGTTTCAGAACTTACATAGATCATCCATGCAGCATAACGCTCTGTGAGGTTATACAGCACAGAGGCTTCATTGAGATGGGTCATCATGGCCATGTCCTCAATCTTGTCATACTTGGGAGGGTTCATTGGGTAGACGTCATCCTCCTTTACTGTTCTCTCCTATGAATTTGATCAATCAGATAATAGATAGACAAAAAAAAGTATATATATATATATTATATATATATATGTGTGTGTGTGTGTGTGTGTGTGTGTGTGTGTGTGTGTGTGTGTGTGTGTGTGTGTGTGTGTGTGTGTGTGTGTGTGTGTGTGTGTGTGTGTGTGTGGGACATTGTGCAATATGAGCATCTTTTAAAATGTACCTCCTTAGTGTCAAGCAAAATAACTGTGGCTTTGCCACCTTCTTTGCTCTTGATTGTTCCCTAGAGGTACAACTCTTTGCCATCAGCCACATAGCAGGCAGTCTTGGCATCGAATGGTTTGTTCTGAGCCTCAATTCTCTCTTTCTCAGGCTTACGAAGGTAAATGGCAGCCTTGCCATAAATGGCCATCTCCGCGTCCGTACTCATGGTGGCGGCTTACTTCTGGAATTTAAAGAATGTCACATCCATAGGTAAACAGGGTAAATTTACAGACATTTGATCACTAATTTTCTACTGTAAGTAAAATCAAGGACATTGTAAAACAGGGTCCCTCAAATCCAGCCCTGAAGGGCCACTGCCCTGTACAGTTTAGCTCCAACCTTAATCAAAGACATCTGAGCAAGCTAATCAATGTCTTCAGAATTACTTGAAAATTACAGGTAGTTTTGATCAGGGTTTGAACTAAGCAGGGCAGTGGCCCTCCAGGGCCAGATTTGAGGAACCCTTTAGTAAAACATGGATATAGATTATATAAAATGTGTGTGTGTTTCTACACTGGGCCAGATCACTCATGCTTTTTTCAGTATGTTCATTTTTCCCATAAAATGTCCAGTTTAATTTAGCATCTTTAGTTTAACATACCACACTGCCACAAGTTCTGATGAATGGCTGAAACTGTAATACACACAGGAAGATATTATACATTAAAACCATGCTTTTTCATTTCTAAAAACTACATTATAAAAATATTAGCAACTTATGTTTTTAAATGAATTACTTTACACACAGTTGAAAAAGAAATTAAAGTTTTGTCTCACCACAAGCAAACTTGACTGGTCTTCCGAACGCAAAGGTCTCTAGTCCCACCCATGCTCTTTACGCTTGCTTTGCAAGCAATGCAGAATTTAAATATGGCTAACTCCAAATATGGCTAAAATTTGAGTCAGGAAATTGGTCAGATGGACCATTTGGCGCTATCCATAGTTGGGAATGGAATAAATAACTGGAAATAATACTTAAGGATAGCTTGTTAAAAAGAGTTTAACCTCAGTACTTTGCTTAAATATGCAAGATACAAAATTTATGAAATTCACATTTGAAATTAAAGGGGTGAGCAGATTTTTGATTACATTAAACATGACATGAAACAGAGGCAACACTTGGAATAATTTGTTATTCCTCTTCATGTGTCTCAGTGTATTGTTTAGCAAGACTTGTCGACATAAGATAATATTCCTTATAGTAAAGAAAAAATGCAAAATGTTAGTCATAAAGACCATTACTGCTAACCAACCTCAAGGATTTCAGCTATGGGTTATAGCAGATAAGTGAATAAATAGATTTTTGTAAACTTCTAATATTGGTTAGTTAAATTCCTATAAATGTAACTATTAGAATGAGGTTATTTGCTATGATTTGGTCTTTTTATTAAACTGTTATTGGAATTAACAAATCAGTGTGTCTGGATTTATATATTTCTCATTTATGTTTTCTATTGACTTATTCAGTGTCAGTGCTGTAATCTGAATAACTGAGCATTTACTGTACCTATGTTTATATTTATTTTACATTTTATTGCTTTGCTTGATGAGTTTGCATTCCATGGACAGGCACTCTCAAGTATCAGATTTATTGCTGTGCCTTATATGTAAAAAAATAAAAATACCTGTATTTAGGGCTGCGATGTTAGAACTATGACAGTTCTTGGCTCCAGTACAATTGCACTACTGTCTTTTTTGATGTTTTTAACTTGATGTTTTAATTTAAAATAATTATATACACATAACCTTTAAGACTGTCAGATAAAAAGGTCAAACAATGGACAAGTCAAGTCAAGTCAAGTCAAGTTTATTTGTATAGCGCTTTTCACAATACAGATTGTATCAAAGCAGCTTCACAGTATTAAATTAAAATAATACAACAAAATTGATAAAGTCAATTTTGATAAAGATTGATAAAGTCTTATATTCACATTTATTTATTTGTATAGCGCTTTTCACAATACATATCGTTTCAACTTTACAGCTATACATGCAGTGCATAACAACTATTAGCTTTACAGAAAATGCATGAGTCCACATTACACATGATATGCTCTTGTCCTGACAGTGACAGATGTCTTTAATGCTTGCAAAGTCTCCATGTCATATTCCAAATGCTTATGCTGCATCATCAAATAAGAGTACCTGATACTGTTAGCTTATGTATTTCATTGGACTAGTTTGCCATAGATTGGTAAATCCATGTGACCAACAAGGCAAATAATTTATTTCAGACCATAAGAATAATAAGATGTATCACTGACAGAGCACATGAGGATGTGGTGTTTGTGTCATCATTATAATAATTACCTTCATCATCATCATTATCATCTTTGCTAGTAAGCAGTAATTTAAACCCCGCTCACACATACTATTCATGAATCATGACCATACATGATTTCAAGGATCATATTTTATTCTCATAGCTAATACACATACATTCTTATTTTATTGCATATTCTTTCTGTCAAGGCATTACCATCCTTACTCTGAGATATTTTGTTTTATTACACATGTGTATTTGGAAATATGGACAACATCAGGTTAGGTAAGATGTGGTTAGTACATCAAGTATTAGACAGATATTTGTTTAATGCTTCACAATTACAATTGCTCAGAAATGTTTGCATCAATACAAACATCTCGGTTACGTATGTAACCCTCGTTCCCTGAGTAGGGAATGGAGACGTTACGTCGGATGACGACGAATGGGGTTTCGCTTAGAAATCCTATCATCTTCGAGTATATAAAACGAGCCTATGGCAAAGAAATGCCATGGGTCTGTGGAATTTGCATAGCGTAACTCCGCCCCACCCTGGGGGTATATAAGGAAGTGCGCTGGCAACATGCAGATATGTCTTCGCTGAGGAGCCGAGACTGAACTCAGGCGTTCCAGCGGTACAGCGGAAGGGGCAGGGAGACGTAACGTCTCCGTTCCCTACTCAGGGAACGAAGGTTACATACGTAACCGAGACGTTCCCTTTCGTTGTCACTCCGAGTTACGTCGGATGACGACGAATGGGGTTCCCAGTGAAATCACGCCACCTCTCGACTCTCTTCCAGTGCCCTGCGTAAGTCTGAGCTCCCTGTCGTGAGACTGGCACGGACGAAGGACTCCTACTTAACACAGGAATACCAAGGTACACTGGGAAGCATATATCAGTGGAAATATGCAATCCTGCCCAACCCGAAGGGGGGGACTTGGAATACACATAAGACCCCGGAGGGCTGCATATGGAGAAACACTGGGGTGTCCAGCCGCAGGTGGAATATTTCAACCCCAGGGTGGCAAGGTGGCTTGCCAAGGGAAAGACACATGTTCAAAGAGGCTTACAGTGGAAATACACATGTGGGGGTCGCCCAGAGGGGGAACCATGCACATGGAGGCACCTAGCCAAGCGCAAAAGCTGCCAGTGGCATAACTCTGGCGTTGACGTCGTCAGTGCAGGAGGAGACTCAGGACTTATTAGGCTCACCTGAGAAAAATATCGCACGTATCCCGTCCGTGGAGAGGAATGGCGAGCAAGCGAAGACACCTGAGCAGAATCTATTACCGGCTAGTTGAAGCGAGTACATGAGAAGAAACTGGCTCCACTCGGAGATTATAGAATCTCGCGAATGTGTTAGGTGTCGCCCAGCCTGCAGATCTGCAGATGTCTGTTAGCGAGGCGCCATGCGCTAGACCCCAAGAGGGTGCCACACTCCGGGTGGAGTGGGCCGTCACACCAAGGGGGCATGGTTGACCTTGCTGCTGGTAAGCCAAAGCAATGGCGTCCACTATCCAGTGAGACAACCTTTGCTTGGAGAGAGCCTTTCCCTTCAGCTTCCCACCATGACAGACAAAGAGCTGGTCTGAGGTCCTGAAACACTGCGTTCTGTCTACGTAAGCACGGAGGGCGCATACTGGACAGAGCAATGCCAAGGCTGGGTCTGCCTCCTCCAAGGGCAGCGCTTGCAGGTTCACCACCTGGTCTCGAAAGGGAGTGGTGGGAACCTTGGGCACATATCCAGGCCGGGGTCTCAGGATCACGTGAGAGTTAGCCGGCCCGAATTCCAGGCACGCTTCGTCAACCGAGAATGCCTGCAGGTCCCCTACCCTCTTGATGGAGGCCAGTGCAACCAGGAGAGCTTTCTTCATTGACAGGAACTTAAGCTCCACTGATTGCAGAGGCTCAAAGGGAGCACTCTGCAGGGCAGTTAAAACCACTGAGAGGTCCCAAGAGGGAACGAGAGGAGGGCGAGGAGGGCGAGGAGGATTTAGTCTCCTCGCTCCTCTCAGGAACCTGATGACCAGGTCGTGCTTTCCCAGAGACTTACCATCAACTGCGTCGTGATGTGCGGCAATAGCGGCAACATACACTTTCAGGGTGGAGGGAGACAGCCTTCGCTCCAACCCTTCTTGCAGGAAGGAAAGCTCAAGCGCAAAACGCAAGTAACTTTGTGGGCGGGTCTTGGGCGCTGTTGCTATTTTCCCGGCGGGATAAATGACTCTTGCGCCCGGCGCAAATCTAAAAGGGGTTGGTCTGAAGTAGCTTCATTATTCATAGGTGTGGTTTGGGCGTAACGTGAAATAAACCAATCAGAGCGACATCTCACATTCCCTTGGCGCGCTTGTTCTAAAGCGGATTCCTATTATAACGGCGGATTTGTCAGGCGCGCGCCAGGAGCGGTTCACAGCCGAGGAGACCGACGTTCTCGTCAGGGACATTGGGGATGGAGAAACCCACCCAAATTAACTTCGGTTAAACAGGCGTATGATAATTTGGGTAAATGTGTAAGCTAGATATATGCTTTTATAATAAATTGTCTATCTATCTATCTATCTATCTATCGTAATAATGTATGATTTGCAAAAATGAAAACTGCTGCTTCTGTGTAGATGAGAGAATCAAAGTGCGCGTTGTGCACACGCTACATTGATTATGGCCAAGCATGCGCCCTTAAAATACCATATGAATAACATGCGCAACGCGCCACTGACTTTAAACAATTTTTTCCTGGTTAGTGGCGCAATTGTTTTCTAAACCTGCAAAATAGCATGAAGGAACGTTTGTGCCGGAACACGCCTCCTCTTTGCGCTGCACCGCCCCCGGGAGCGCAAGTGTATTTCCTAACTTACCGACGTGCTTCTGTGGAGGGAAAAGTCCGCTTTGCGCTGGTGCAAAATAGGAATGATACATGCGTCGGTGTACAAAGTCAATTGCGCTGGGTGCAAGATAGGGCCCATTATGTTCACAGGGTGTTTATAGTTCTCAAATGAGATACTCACAGCTTCTTCAGCCTGTCTCTTGTAAGCCTTGACCTTCAGCTGAAGCTTGTCAACCAGATCCTGCAGTCTGTTGAGGTTCTTCTTATCCTCCTCAGTCTGCAGATAATGAACAAGGATCAGACTAGAACATAATCATATTATAGTGACCTGAATTTTACTACACATTGTTTGTACCTGATAGGTGAGCTCCTTGACTCTCCTCTCATATTTGCGGACACCTTTAACAGCATCGGCTCCACGTCTCTGCTCTGCCTCAACTTCAGCCTCAAGCTCACGGACCTAGTTAGTGGGAGACATTATGAAAATTATTTCAGTCTATGAAAACATGTATGCAAGTATTAAAGCATTACACAATTTATAACTTTCAGATCATAACTATTAACATCAGAATAAAGGCAATCTTACTCTTGACTCCAGTTTCTGGAGTTGTTTCTTTCCTCCCTTCATGGCCAGATTCTCAGCCTCATACAGACGGTGCTGCAGGTCCTTCACTGTGACCTCCAGATTCTTCTTCATCCTCTCAAGGTGAGAACTGGTGTCCTGCTCTTTCTTCAGCTCTTCTGCCATCATTGCAGCCTTTTGCATTAATACAGAAAGTCATTAGATCCACATTTTGTTTCAAGTACACAAGTGTCTTTTGAAACATTTGGCAGCTACTGTTGCTCACATCAGTGATGGCCTTCTTGGCTTTATCCTCTGCATTTCTGGCTTCCTGTACAGTGTCATCAACTTCACTCTGGATCTGAACAAGGTCAGCCTCAAGCTTCTTCTTGGTGTTCAGAAGACTTGTGTTCTACAAAATGGAAAGCAAAAGTTTGAACATTTTAAATGATGCTGTCAATTTCCTTAATTTCATTGTAAAACCAAAATGCCCATACCTGAAAGTGCAGCAGCCCAACACGCTCACTGGCGTCCACCAGCTCTTGTTCAGCCACTTTGCGGCCTCTCTCTGTCTGCTCCAGAGCAGCTCTCAGCTCCTCAATCTCAGACTGCATCAGAGTGTTTCTGCGCAGTTGCAGTTGGGCATCCTGAACATAGCAATAGCTTTAGAATGAGCTTTCAATGTGCTTTCTGACCTTAACCTAACAAAAGTTAGATTATACAAACATATTAATACATCACAAAGTCGAACAGAAGTCAAATACCTTGAGTTGTCCCTGAACGTTCCTGAGCTGTTTCTGGGCCTCAACAGCCTGGCGATTGGCGTGGCTCAGCTGAATCTCCATCTCATTAAGGTCTCCCTCCATCTTCTTCTTGATTCTCAGGGCATCATTCCTGCTCCTGACTTCAGAGTCCAGAGTGCCCTGCATGGATTAAATGACTCTCTGGCTGTTCCTCTTGATCTGCTCCATCTCCTCATCCTTCTCTGCAAGCTTCCTGTCAATCTCTCCCTTGATCTGGTTTAGCTCAAGCTGGACTCGAAGAATCTTGGACTCCTCATGCTCCAGTGTACCCTATGACAAATAAAGCAACATTTAAATATCAGAATGAAAATATTCAGTAACAAAACAGTATGATGGTTCTAGCAAGATTTCCATATTGATCTTCAGATACTCACTTCAGCCTCCTCCAGGGCGGTCTGAATCTCTGCCTTCTCAGTCTCCACTGACTTCTTGGCCTTTTCCAGCTCATGGATGCTCTTACCAGTCTCACCTATCTGCTCTGTCAGATCTGAAATCTCCTCTATAGAAAGAAATAACATTATCTGTAATCATAATCACATGTGTTTACTTTTTAAAGCTCATTTAGAATTAGAACATTGAAGTATTTTCTAATTTAACGGTTTTGTTCTTACGCTGCAGATTCTTGTTCTCTCTCTTGAGGGTCTCCAGCTGATCCAGGCTCTCCTCATAGGAGTTCTTCATCTTGAACAGTTCAGTGCTGAGTGAACGAGCCTCTTTCTGGGCACCTTCCAGCTCTGCCTGACCTTCCTCATATTTCTGCTTCCATTCTGCCAGGACCTTTGGTGGAGATATTTTAGGATCGGTTTGTATATAATATGTTTAACAAAGCCCATTCCAGCAATATTTTTCAAAGAGAATATCATATAATGACTCAGATAGTTTACCTTGTCAAAGTTCCTCTGTTTCTTGTCAAGGTTAGCAGCCAGACCATTGGCTCTCTCCAAATCAATCATGAGGTCCTCCACCTCACCCTGGAGTCTCTGTTTGGTCTTCTCCAGAGATGCACATTTGGAGTTCACGGCCTCAATTTGTTCCTCTGCCTCTTGCAGACGCTGAGCCAGCTTCTTCCTGTTAAGTAATACACATTATTTTGAATTCCAATCTATAAAATAGCTGTGAGAATTGGGAATATTATACAATAATATACATACTTGGACTCTTCAAGCTCCTCCGTGCGCTGGATGGCATCAGTTTCATATTTGGTTCTCCACTGAGCAACCTCACAGTTGGCCTTTGACATTCCCCGCTGCAGCTCAGCCTTTGCCTCCTGCTCTTCCTCAAACTGCTCACGGAGCAGGTCACAGTCATGACGGGCTGATTGCACAGCATGGGCCAGTGCGTTCTTCGCCTAGGAGACAAAGTCACATAATAATAGCTTGTCTCTACTGTAAAGTAATTGACAAGTATGTGCATGTATTAATTATGCTGTATTACCTTGACCTCCTCTTCAATCTGCCTCTTTAGCTCCTCAATTTGCTGAGTGAAAGCTTGTTTGCCTCTGGTGAGCTGAGAAACCAGAGCCTCCTTCTCCTCCAGCTGACGGCCAAACTCACCTATTGAGATTTACATTTACAAAAACATTTTTAAGATGTAATGATGGTGAGGAAAATGGTTTATATTGATATTAATGGAGGGAAGAAGAACTTTTTTATGAATGTAGAGCCAATTCTTTATAGTTGATAAACTAATTGCAGATGGGTTTTAGTGCACTATCAGTCTAGTTTATGTTTGACTGTATCACACTAAACCACAACATACTTAAACTCCTCTCAGAAAAGTTGCATATCTAACATTATCTCTTTAATGTGTGCCAATGCCAGTGTGTAAACAATTTTGCCACTATAGGTCTGTGTTTATATAAGTTATTTTTAGTGGAGGAAATATATATTTATATTTATATTTTTGAGATATTGTGCACTTGTTACCATTCTCAGTTTGAAGTCTTGCTCTTTGAGCACTGAGGTAATTTATCTGGCGAAGGTTCTCGTCATTCTTGGACTTAATTTCACTAAGTTGGTCCTCAAGTGTGCGACACATCTTCTCAAGATTAGCCTGTAAACACATTTGACTCGTCTCAAAGAATCTTAACCACATATTTCCTTAAAACAGTTAAGAAAACATCTATTTTAGAAACAGTTCTCAAACCTTTGCTTTGGCAACAGCCTCCATGTTGCTGGAAAGATCATCAACCTCCATTTTGAATTCGCTCTTCTCTTTCTCAAGCTTCTGCTTGACACGCTGCAGGTTGTCAATTTGCTCTCCCAGCTCGGCCACACTGTCTGCCTGCTTCTTTCGGAGGGCAGCAGCAGAAGCTTCATGCTGGAGGGTGGACTCTTCAAGATCACGACGCAGCTTCTGGAATTCAGCTTCACGCTTCTTATTCATCTCGATCTGAGCAGCAGTGGCTCCTCCAGCCTCCTCAAGCCTGTCACTGATCTCCTCAAGTTCCCTGGAGAGATCAGCTCTCTGCTTCTCAACCTTGGCACGAGCAGCGTGCTCAGCCTCACTCTCTTCCTCCGGTTCTTCAATGCGAGCCTACGGAGGAAAAATAGTTCATTCGATTCTTAGTGATCTGATCATAATGATCGTAATGTTTGAAAAAAATCTCAAAATACCTGAAGCTCCTTGATCTTCTTCTGGAGTTGAGCACCCAGAGATTGTTCATCTTCTATCTTGCTGAGCAGCTGACTTGTTTCAAAGTCTTTTCTGTGTGTAAAATGAGAAAACAATGAATGATCTGAAATAAACGAAAACCATTATTTTTTATAAGAATTTGCAAAGAATTCCTACTTCTTCAGCTTCTCCTCAGATTGCTGCTTGTCATTCTCCAGGTCCATGATGGACTCTTGGGCTAATTTCAGGTCTCCTTCAAGCTTTCTCTTGGCTCTCTCCAGGTCCATGCGGAGCTTCTTCTCTTGTTCAAGGGAACCCTCAAGCTACAGGACAATGATATATAAAATATGTTTACAGCAGAAAACACAGTTAATTAATAACATGTTTGCATAATCAACTCACATCATCAACTTGCTGCTCAAGCTTTGTCTTGGATTTGGTCAGGGTGTTGACTTTGTCCTCCTCAGCCTGAAGATCATCCAGTGTCTGCTGATGTGCCTCTTGGAGTGCTTTCTTCTCCTTCGTAAGCTTGGCAATGCTCTCATCCTGAGCTGCCATTTCCTCTGTCAAGTTCTTGACCAGTGTGATTTTTTATTTTTTTATTTTTTTAATAAGCTTATATTTTACTATTTATATTCTTTATCAACATATAAGACAGAGATTAAGTATAATCTTAAATCAACTCAATCTCCAACCTTATTCTCAGTGGCATGTTTCTCCTTCTCCACTTTAGCCAAGGTGAGCTCCAAGTCATCAATGTCTTTCTTCAGCTCAGAGCACTCCTCCTCCAGTTTCCTCTGCTTGGCTGTCAGTTCAGCATTGATTTCTTCCTCATCCTCCAGTCTCTCAGTTGTCTCTTTGAGTTTAGCTTCAAGCTGGATTGTGCTTTTGATCAGACCCTCACACCTCTCCTCAGCATCTGAGAGATTCTCAGATTCCTGTTAATAACATGTTGCTATATCATTGGAAACAACATTGCTCAATTTAATGGAGCCTAAATTCAATTAAATCAATTCAAGAATACTCACAGATGCTACTTGCAGCTGCAGATCATTTTTCTCTTGCAGCAGTGCTACCATCTTCTCTTCAAGCTCCTTCTTTTTGGCTTCAGCCTTGACAAGATCTTCTTTGCATTTTGTAAAGTCCTCTTTCATGGTTGCCAGCTCCTTCTCAGTCTCGGCACTCTTCAGCAGAGGCTTAATCTTGTAATAAACCTTCATCCATGGCCAGTGTTTGACATTCATGAATGAGCGGATGTTGTATTGGAGGGTGTAAATTGCATCCCTTATGAAACAATTTGGAAATACAAATGCAGAATTATTGATAAATGGACTTGTTTTTAAACCAGTCAATACAAATATTTCCTTCAATTTATGGGTCAAAAATATTTGTCTAGAGTATGTTTAAATACATTTATAAGCCTATTTGACAAGAAGATGGGCTTGCATAGACAGAAAAATATTTTTATTGATAACCCATTATTAACAATTTCCAACTGAAAAAGCTTTATACTAACTGAAATAGTTAAATCAGAGAGTTTGAGAACATTCCTCACCTCCTCTCCGTCATTTTCACAAACTCCCTCCTCATCAGGTAACCACGGCAGAGAGCCTGAGTCATTGTGACCAGAGCAGACAGTTTCTCATCGCGCATCTCCTCAAGAGTACCCAGAAGACCAGCTTTGAAGAACACCTGAATTCATGTAAAACAGTCAATTAAAATATAATGATTTACCTGTATAAGCTAAATGACCATGATAACTGAATCTTTGAAAGTTGTAAAGCTGAATATTAACCTTTGTGGTTCCAAATCTGTACTCGTCATGATTCACGTCGATGGATCCCAGGAGTTTCTCACTGGCCTTCTTGTTATCCATAAACTGTCCCTCTGGTGGATAACCAGGAAGTTCTCCATGAGACCTATAATTTACATCATGAGCTTGGTAAATTAACATTAGCATTATTAAATACATTTACATTAAATATTGTGTTAAAATGAGAATATCTGTTAGTCCATTATTACTTTACCCGGAGTCTTAGACTCATTGGGAATCAGACAACGCACAAAGTGAGGGTGGGTGCTCCTCAAGTTTGTCATGAGCTTGCCCAAGTTTTCCTGTTTAATCATGAAAAGATTTAGCATTCTCACTCACATTCTCTTAGTTGTTGATTTCTCTGTTCTAGACTCAAGCAAGGTGATGTACAGTCACTCCTTCTTAAGTCCTTTCAATTTCATCATTCACATATGCTCTCTAACGAACACATACTCTGAACTGAGAAGAAACAGTCTGCATGGAGCCACCTTTCTTCTTGCCTCCCTTCTTGCTGCCACCAGTCTCTATTCAGATAAATAGACAAAATAACACATTATAAAGAAAAAACAAGAAATGACTGCAACCCTGAATCAAAGTTTGGTTAAAATTATGTACATAATCATGTTAACACTCAGTTGTTTACCCTCAACAACAGGTGGGTAGAGAGTAGCCAGCAGTTTGACAGAAGACTTCTGGTACAGCTGCAGAACAGACTCATTCAGTGGATCCTTGTTCTTGTCCAGCCAGCCAGAAATGTTGTAGTCCACAGTTCCAGCGTAGTGAACCAGGGAGAAGTGGGCTTCAGCCTTGCCTTTGACAGGCTTTGGTTCAAGGATGGAGAAGATACCCATGGGCTGTTTATAAAAGAATGTTGTTTCATTACTAAAAATGTACGATTTTGAGAATGGACCATGGAAATGAATAAATTCAAAAAACGGTAAAAACCTTCTCAATAAGCTCAATGCAAGCGGCCAAGTCCATGCCGAAGTCAATGAACTCCCAAATAATGCCCTCCTTCTTGTACTCCTCTTGCTCTAGCACAAACATGTGGTGGTTGAAAAACTGTTGCAGTTTCTCATTGGTGAAGTTGATACACAGCTGCTCCATGCTGTTGAACTGGAGGAAAAAATAACAGAATAACATTTACTGACTTCTGAATATGATTCAATTTACCATAAAAAGAGATAAAAGAATCATTCTTACATCAAAGATTTCAAAGCCAGCAATATCCAGCACACCAATGAAGAAGTTTCTTTGTTGTTTTGTGTCCAACATCTGGTTGATACGAATGACCATCCACAAGAACATCCTCTCATATATAGATTTGGCCAAGGCGCTAACAGAGTTGTACACCTGTAAGTAGAATAGAGTGGATATTTTATTCTGCTTCTGCAATAATTAGCCAGAATTTTAGGTTAAACACATGGCATGCTGGAAATGTTACTATACCTGTGGCACGGTCTGGCCTTTGGTCACAAACTCATTTCCGACCTTGACTCTGGGGTAGCACAAAGCCTTCAGCATATCAGCAGAGTTCAAACCCAGAAGGTAGGCAACTTTGTCAGCGTCTGCAATTTAAAAAGTTGCAAAAAAAAAAACTTCCCTTTTCTTGCCTTGAAAATTAAATGAAAACGCCTCGGTTACGACTGTAACCTCGGTTCCCTGAAGAGGGAACGAGCGTTGCGTCGAAAAGCTGACGCTATGGGAACGCTTTGCGTGATGACGTCTTGAAGCACATGTAAAATCAGTCCAATGGTGTGGCGGAACGTCAGAGGCGGGTGACGTCACGTACCAGGAAGCTATAAAAGCCGGCCCGAAACAGAAAACGAAAGCTTCGTAAAGTCTGAAGTCGCGCTGACAGGCATGAAGGAGATATGGCAAGGCGACGCAACGCTCGTTCCCTCTTCAGGGAACCGAGGTTACAGTCGTAACCGAGGCGTTCCCTTTCAAGGGAACTCCCGTTGCGTCGAAAAGCTGACGCTATGGGAACGTCTATACCAACGCTACAAATGTCTGTCCTGTGTGTAATCATGTGAGCAGCACTAAGAAGACAAAACATGAGACCCTAGAGTAGAGTCTAAATCCAGAGAGTAGAACCTGACGAAGGTGTGCGGTGAGGACCAGCCTGCCGCATCACAGACGTCCTGTAACGATACTCCTGATATAAGGGCCTTAGAGGCCGCCATACTCCTAGTAGAGAGCGACCGGACAGCCAAAGGAGAAGGCTGTCCAGCCGCCTCATAAGCCAGTGAGATAGTCTCAACCACCCACTTGCTCATCCTTTGCTTAGACACTGGACCTCCCTTGTTAGGGGAGCAAAAGTCACTTTTACGCCACAGGGCAGCTCTGTGGACATACGCGTCTAACGCCCGAACAGGGCAAAGCAAATTATTCGCCTCCTGGTCCGATTTCGAAAGGGAGGAGGACCTCCAAGTGCCACGAAGGAAACGAGATACCAAGGGGTCTTTCCCCACAGACATTCCACCCAAAGGACTGTGGTAAGCACCTATGGCCGCCACATAGACCTTTAAAGTGGACGGGGTCAGATCTGCAGTGAACCGTTCCCGCAGGAACTCCAGCACTGTACCAATTGGGCAGTGGACTGGGTCCAACCGACGGTCACTACACCAAGAAGTGAATACTCTCCACTTCAGGGCATAAAGTTTCCTCGTGGAGGGAGCTCTGGACTGTAGAATGGTCTCAACAACCTCGGTTGAGAGACCTGACTCTATGAGCTGGGCCCCCTCAGAGGCCAAGCCCACAGGTTCCACAGTTCTGGCCGAGGGTGAAATATCGAGCCCTCTGCCTGGGACAGAAGGTCCCTCCTGACGGGTAACTCCAGAGGATGCCCGTCGAGGAGGGACACAATATCGGGAAACCATACTCTGCCCGGCCAGCGCGGGGCTATAAAAAGCAGGCAAACCCGGTCCCTGCGAACTCTTTCCAGAACTCCCGGGAGCAGAGCAACTGGGGGAAAGGCGTACAGACGTAGCCTCGGCCACGTCTGTACCATAGCATCCAGTCCCAGAGGAGCTGGATGCGTGAAGGAGAACCAAAGTGGACAGTGAGACGTCTCTCGAGACGCAAACAGATCCACTTATAATTTCCATATCAGCTCCACCACCTCGGGGGTGGAGCCACCATTCCCCGGGCCTCGGCCCCTGTCTCGACAGAGTGTCTGCTCCTATATTCTGGACCCCGGGGATGTAGGCTGCCTTGAGTGACAGCAACTTCCCCTGGGACCACAAGAGGATATGGCATGCCAGCGCAAACCCCCTTGATATAGGCGACTACCGACGTGTTGTCCGTATGTACTACACATGGTGTCCCCTGAGACCTGTGATAAAGCTCCTCAGAGCCCGGAAGACAGCTAACATCTCTAGGCTATAGAATGCCAGGAACGATGATGGTCTTCCCACAGACCTTGAGATGAGCGACCCTCAGGATCGCTCCCCAACCCGTGAGGGAAGCATCCGTCGTTAGCAGTTTGCGACGACAAGGAGCTCCCAGCACTGGGCCCTGGGACAGGAACCAAGGTTTCTTCCACATAACCAAGGCACGTAGGCATCACCGCGTGACCTTGATTGTGCGAAATGGGTTGCCCCTCGGGGAAAAACCCTCTGGTCCTGAGCCACCACTGCAGGGGCCTCATGTGCAGCAGTCCAAAAGGTATCCCGTTGGAAGCTGCTGCCATGAGACCCAACAGTCTCTGGAACTGTTTGACAGTGAGTAGCTGGCCTAGCTTTACACTTCTCACAGCTGCCAGGATGGAATCGAAGCGTGGCGATGACAGGCGCGCCTGCATCGACACTGAATCCCAAACCACGCCTAAAAAAGTGGTCCTCTAAAATGGAGAAAGCACACTCTTCTTGGCGTTCAGCCGTAACCCCAACTCTTTCATATGGGCGAGAACAACATCTCGATGTTGAACCGCCATCTAATGCGACTGAGCTAAAATCAACCAATCGTCGATGTAGTTCGTGATGCGAATACCCCGGAGGCGCAGAGGCGCCAGAGCTGCATCCACGCATTTGGTGAAAGTGCGGGGTGATAAAGCTAGGCCGAATGGAAGAACTCGATATTGGTATGCTTTGCCCCCGAAAGCAAACCTTAGGAACTTCCAATGACACGGACGGATGGAAATATGCGTCCTTGAGGTCTATCGTGACAAACCAGTCCTCGGACCTGATCTGTGGCACGATTTGTCTCAAGGTTAACATTTTGAACTTGAGCTGCATGTACTCGTACAGAACTCGAAGATCTAAAATGGGACGCAATCCCCCGTCCTTTTTTGGAACTATGAAGTACCGGTTGTAAAACCCGGTTTCCCTGTTGGAGGGGGGTACATATTCTATGGCCCCTTTCTCTAACAGAGTGTTTACTTCCTGTTCCATAACCAGAACCTGCTCGGGGCCCACCACTGTGGGCAGGACCCCCATAAACCGCGGTGGGCGTTAATAGAATTGTATCTAATACCCTTTTTCCACGGTCTGCAGGACCCAACGAGAAACATTTGACAGTAGCTTCCACGCTGTCAAAGATTCTACTAGAGGTACCAGTCTCTCGAGACTGGTTTCTGGATTTTGTTGCTGTTGAGTAGTCGGTTCGTCGCCCTGTAACGGCGCACCGGCAGGGAACGACCAAACAGACTGCTCCAGCACCCTCCTCAGAGGGGGCGGGCATCCCGAGGCCACTACGTTTCCGGGTGGACCTTGAGATATGTGCTCGCCGGAGACCGCTGCGCCCTGTAACACCGGAGGCGGCAGGGTTGGCAGAACGGTCCCCTGAGGGCACCGAAGAGAGACGGCACCGTATTTTTCTCCTGCTGTTGAGTAGTCGGTTCGTCGCCCTGTAACGGCGCACCGGCAGGGAACGACCAAACAGACTGCTCTAGCACCCTCCTCAGAGGGGACGGGCATCCCGAGGCCACTACGTTTCCGGGTGGACCTTGAGATATGTGCTCGCCGGAGACCGCTGCGCCCTGTAACACCAGAGGTGGCAGGGTTGGCAGAACGGTCCCCTGAGGGCACCGAAGAGAGACGGGCACCGTGAAAAGAGGTGTTAACCGCTCTGCTTCGGGGGGACTACCCTCATTTGTCCTGAGCCCTCAGACATCAGGACTTTTTCCCAGCAGCCTTCTTGGCGGTAATAACGGTCCGCAGATCCGTTTTACCCCTCGAAGACTGCTGGGTTTGAGAGCGCCCTCCGTGTCCCCGAGATTTTTGTGGGGGAGCACGAGAGGACACACTCTGTTTTTGAGTGGCACGATGTTCAGCGCTCTTTTTAGAGGAGTGAGGCTGCTCCCGCTCAGCAGCCTCAATGAAAGAACGGCGGGGGAGAAGTTTTTGTAATGCAGCTGCCTGTTTAGCAGCTTCCTGAGATTTAGCTACCGCACTGTTTACTGCATCACCAAATAAACCAACAGTGGAAACCGGAGCATCTAAGAGAACGTGCTTTTCTTTCTCTTTTATATCGCTCAAATTGAGCCACAGATGCCTCTCAGTGGCCACCAGGGCTGCCATAGACCGCCCGATTGATTTAGCGGTCTCCTTGGTGGCCCTGAGAGACAGATCTGTGGCTCTGCGTAGTTCAGCCACTGTGTCAGGACCAATTCCCCCGCCCTCCTCTAAATCCCCCAATAATTCTGCCTGATAGGCTTGCATAATAGACATCGTATGCAGACACGCTGCAGCTTGACCAGCGGCTGCATACGATTTATGAACCAGAGATGATGTGAATTTTACTGGCTTAGAGGGAAGTGAAGGAGCTTTCAGGGAAGATGCCGTTGCTGGAGAGAGATAGCTCGCAAGCGTCTCCTCCACCTTCGGCATCTCCCCATAACCATATTCTTTATATTTGTGAATGGAAGAATAGTGGGATGTTTGTGGTGCATACACTCTGTATGAAACCGGTTTTCCCCACGATTTCGACACCTCGGTGTGGAGATCGGGGAAAAACGGAAGGCTTCTTCGCTGAGGCTGTGTACGAGATGGCAGGAAGCGTTCGTCGAGCTTACTTTTCGAACGAACGTCCTGCCTATCCTCTGGCCACTCAATAGATAGTCTGTCAACTGCTCTAGTAATAACATCGAGCAGTTCCTCAAACGCATGAGACTGAGGTGGCGAATCCTCAGACTCAGCTTCAATACTCACAACATCCAACTCCTCAGAGCTGGACAGTTGCAGTATTGGTGCCTCTATCGGGGGGGAAGAAACCGCAATGCGTGCTTCCACACCCTGATGAGAGGCACTGGATCTGTCAGATTGATGCTGAGATAAGGCAGAGCCCGTCTCAACATCCACTGACAGATCCATTTGCGAACCCCAGGTCTGAGATCGCCGCCGAGCCTCAGCCGCGGCGGGACCCGAGCCCTCGGGAACGCGATCGGGATTGAACCGAGCCAAGCGGGATCGGAGCGTGCGCAATGGAAGCGCGTCGCAATGCACACAGTCACCACCCTCGAGTGCTGACTGGGCATGCTCCTCACCCAAACAAACAACACAAAGAGTGTGAGTATCACCTCCCGTTAAATAACGCGGGCAGGGATGGACACACACTCTAAACTGCTGCTTGCTCGCCATACTGAATATATATATATAATATAGACAGACAACACCAAATAACAAGGACAGATTCAACACAGAGCGCAACTGAAGACTCAGAAAGCTTTCGTTTTCTGTTTCGGGCCGGCTTTTATAGCTTCCTGGTACGTGACGTCACCCGCCTCTGACGTTCCGCCACACCATTGGACTGATTTTACATGTGCTTCAAGACGTCATCACGCAAAGCGTTCCCATAGCGTCAGCTTTTCGACGCAACGGGAGTTCCCTTGAAAGGGAACCACCCTTTTCTTTGTGAAAATAGAAATACGGATCTCTCAATTCAAAGCACTGCATGTTATGACACACATTAGTACAATGTAGTCTCACCCTCTGTGCCATCAGGCTCAGCCTGCTCCTCACGCTGCTTCTGCTTGAACTTCATGTTGCCATGATGAAGCACCGCTCCAGTGAACTTGTAGATGCTCATCTTTTCCTCATTACTAAAGCCCAGAATGTCAATAGCGCTCTGAAAATTACAGAGAAGAATGAGCTCTAGGAACTTTTTTGCTACTGTATATTGAAATAGAATATGTAAATATTCAAACAGCAATGACTCACATCAGTAGCATCCAGCTCCTCTTTATCATCAATGCTGGCCACTGTGATCTGACCCTGACTGCACATGGGGAAGTCATAGGGGTTGGTGGTGATGAGCGTCATGTCTGTAAAATACACAGCATTTATGAAAGAGCATCTTACAATATTATCTGAAACATTTAATGAAATATGTGCACCTACCAATCAGCTCCGGCTTATTGGTTGGTCATCATCTGGTAGAAGATGTGGTAGCCTCTCTCATCTGTAAGCTGGAATGACACTCTAGACTTCTCCAGCAGATCTGTTGAGACAATGTACTTGAGTCACAATCATCTGAAGAGTGACAGATAAAGACAAATGTTCAGGATGGATCAATGAAATCATGTCCACCTACATGTCTCAATGTCAGCACTAGCCAGTTTTCCAGTGGTGCGGAAGTGAATTCTGATTAATTTACCCTGTTTAAAACAAAATAAAAAATTATTATTATTATTATTATTATTAATGATGATAACAATAAAACAAAATCTCTTTATAAAAAAATCCAAACCAACTGACTAATTGAACTACATGTAAATAAGAAGTAGTGAACTTACAAAACGAGAGGAGTTGTCATTTCTCACAGTCTTGGCATTACCATAAGCCTCAAGCAGAGGGTTGGCAGCAATGATCTGGTCCTCAAGAGAGCCCTGTGATGTTTGAAGGGTTTTCAGTTATTTTCATTTATTTTCTATTTAATGACTAAACACTCTTTAAAGGCACTTCACAAATTCACATATCATGTGAGATAAGTGTAAATCACCATCATTCAAAATAATATGTGTGTAGTTTTATATCTCATACCTGCATTTTGCCAGGAGTAGTATCTTTCTTCTTTTCACCACCTGACAGTGCAACTGTGGCAAAGTACTGGATGACACGTTTGGTGTTCACAGTCTTTCCAGCACCAGATTCTCCACTGGTTTATGAGAGATCAGAAGACAGAAGATGATAAGACATGTGGAAGTTCCACAAGAGGAAAATGTAACTGTTCTCAACAACTCTAATTGAAGGTTTGATACATACGTATTCAGGACAGACTGGTTCTCTCTGTGTTAATTCAAAGGGTAATAATGTTTTAGCAATTGTTTTATAAAAAACTGTGAATGTGAATTTCAGCTGAAATTTTATTCAGATCTCCTTAATCAGATCTTACCAGTCAGCATGAACTGATATGCGTTGTCAGAGACAGAGAAGATGTGGGGTGGGGCCTCCATACGCTTTTTGCCTCTGTAGGCAGACACCACTTCTGCATCATACACTGGGAGCCACTTGTAGGGGTTCACAGTTGCGCAGAAGAGTCCAGAGTAGGTCTGAAATGAGCAGAGACGTGGTCAGATTGCAACAACACAGACACAATTAACTTAAATGCTTTTCTGTCAGGACCACTACCGTCAAATATGATTGACAATTAGCATACAGTTTGGATTGGCGGTATGGTTCCGTTCTGGGCGAGAACTCCCTGCGCATCCATGCAGCCTAGCATGGATAAGAGCAGGGAGAGCAGCAATAATCCCCCTTGGGGTAAACAGAACAGAACCAACATGAAAATTTGCAAATATATTTAATTCAAGATTTTAAAGTACAACATTATTCGATAATTATTCTGATTCAAGGGGAATCAGAATGTCAAATCCTGACTGGGCGAGAGGAGGAGCTGGGGATGGAGGAGGGTAATTAGCTCCTGAGAAACGCGATAGCTGCTGCTGATAATACTGAAGGAGCTTATATATGTCAGGGAACTACACTGCGACCAAAATGGTCGCATATGCGACCTTTTGAAATGCCATTGCGACCAAATTTTTAAATGGGTCGCAAATGTATCACTGATTATTTTTGTACCTATGTTTTAGGCAATATTCTATGATTTACTATGAGCATTTATTAAAACAGAAATGTGTATGTTAAGAATACGTTTTATAACGTGCTTTGAGCATTCAACACATCAAGTTGGATACAACCATTGTATCTGTTGCGCGAGCTCTCTCTCTCACACACAAATACGGACACGCGCGCACACAGAGAGAGAAGATAATTGTAAAATGAAAATTGACGGGCAATAGTTTAAATTTTGTTCTTGCTTGTTTTTTTTCTGTCAAAATGTCGGAAAGCATTTTGTATTATCCATCCGTGTTTTTAAAATTCGTTAAATGACGGACGTTTTACAACACAGCCCTCGTTATATGTCGCATTCGTCTAACTTAGCCTACTTGATATTATTTTTAGAATTAGTGATTCGTTATGCTATTATTGGACTCCTGTCTATTCATTGTCAACTGTTTTCTATAAATATGTTTGTACGGCTAACATTTATGCGGTTAATGCGTGTCCTGTTTAAAATGTGCAATGTTCAAATGCAAAGACAGCACGTCACAAATAGAAGCCCTTTTCCCTGTGCTATCTTTATTGTACACCTGTTTTTTGTTTTGTTTTGTTTTTTACTGTTTTCTAGGGGTTTCTTAATTTTAGACAAGTTGACCAGCACACATTATATGCAATGCAATATAAGGCATGTGTGTCCTATGTGTGACATATTTTGCACACAGGTAAAGGTGCCCAACATAAGTCATTTCTAAAGTAAAAAAGAAAAAAAGAAAACATGTTTTGGAAAATATCTCTTTATTTGATTATCAGTAAATTTGTTTTCTATACAGAGATATCGATATCGGTATCGCCCATAACAGCAATATTAATATCGGTTATTATCGGTATCGGCCACAATTTTCACATCGGTGCATCACTACTTAAGAGTTCAGGAGTCTGCCCATCTGTGCAAACCATAGCATGTTGAAATCCATTTTGCACTTTATTGTGTACTGTATTTTCTATTGCAGTAAATCTATCCCAACCAATGTTAAAGAAAACAAAAACAAGAAGGCATGTGGTTTAAAAGATGGCAAGTAAAATAAAAATCACATCTGTATGCAATACAGTTTCATTATTGTTCATTATTATCCAGAGCGGCTTACTATAAATAATTTGTGCGACCAAATCATGTTTCGCGCCAGTAACTGAAAAAGTTAGTAGCGCAAGTGCCACCAGTGGAAAAGGTTAGTGTAGTTCCCTGTATGTATATGGTGATAGGTGTCGTATTACTATAGGTAGATGTGGATCAGCTGAGGGTCAGCTGATGCGAGCTTGACTAATGTGACCTGCCAGAACTAACGCTACGCTTGATTTTTATGTTGTTTCAGAATTTACGTAGATCATCCATGCAGCATAACGCTCTTTGAGGTTATACAGCACAGAGGCTTCATTGAGATGGGTCATCATGGCCATGTCCTCAATCTTGTCATACTTGGGAGGGTTCATTGGGTAGATGTCATCCTCCTTTACTGTTCTCTCCTATACATTTGATCAATCAGATAATAGATAGATAGATAATAGATACATTGTGCAATATGAACATCTTTTAAAATGTACCTCCTTAGTTTCAAGCAAAATAACTGTGGCTTTGCCGCTGTCTTTGCTCTTGATTGTTCCCTTGAGGTACAAATCTTTGTCATCAGCCACATAGCAGGCAGTCTTGGCATCAAATGGTTTGTTCTGAGCCTCAATTCTCTCTTTCTCAGGCTTACGGAGGTAAATGGCAGCCTTGCCATAAATGGCCATCTCTGCGTCCGTACTCATGGTGGCGGCTTACTGCAGTGAACAAAAGGTAACTTTATTTAATTTACATGAAATCATCACTATACATCATTCACTTTATAAAGTTTAAATTACCCAACTGTCATCATCCATACACCAAGTGTAATAATATTAAAAAAGATATTTATGACATTTCAGTTGCACTACTACATGACAAAAATAAATAAATTAAATAAATTAACTATCCATGGCTTACAAATGAGAAATGTTTAATTATTACCAAGATAAATATGGATGAACTTTACCTTTTTCTCTTCCACTGGTGAAGTTTTTCCAGCAGCCCTGTAATAGATTTAAAATTCACGTGACCTTTCTGTTCTACATTTTCCGCTAATTTAATGATCAAACATCTTGAATGCAAACATCCAGAATATTCAATAGTCACCCTTTTCTCTATTTTTCTCTAATCATCAACTATAGTAAGTGTACTAGTTGTAACAACTAATTTCAAACAGTAATGCTTGAAGAAAGTAGAGTTCTAGAGTTCAACATTGAAGATGCATGTAATGTCGACAGATGTATTATGATACATCAGTGACTCTGAAACCAAGACTGGATAAGTCACACATGGATTAGTTCTTATTGAATGTACCCGTTAATGTCATGGAGAATTATGTTGAGCTGCTTGGCTTTGTCATCACTATGCAGCAGCATCCCTCCTGGATAATGTATTTTTCTGACTTCAAGAGAAGTATTTGTAATTAGAAAACCTCTTAAGAAATTATAGAAATAGGTATGGGCATTTTATGTTCAGGACTAGTCTCAATATGAATTCTGTTGTGATCTTTTTAAATGAGAGAGAGACCTAGAGATGTTGACAGTGATATGGCAATGGTAGGGTAGTGTCAAATGTGGGTTTGTTGTTTTTGTTACCCGGAGAAAATGTTGGAAAATGTTAGACTTAAAGGGGTGGTATAATGCCCCTTTTCACAAGATGTAAAATAAAGTAAAATAATGACAAATGTTTTTGAAACAAAAAATCTTGTTGAATTGCACTACTCGAAAAAATAGGCATTGCATTAAAGGCACAATATGTATTTTTTTTTATTTAAAAATATAAAAAATCACTATATCCATGTTATATATTTTTTAAAGTTGTGTATTTACATTATCCCGACAGTTCCAATTAACTTCTAAATCCAGAGAAATTAATATTTTAATTCGAAGACACGGACCGTGTCTTTATTTCCGTTTTGTCGCCGTCAATGCCGTCATATCCGTGTTGTCTCTGGTTTCCGCTCGTGCTGCCATGGCAACCAGAGCTATGAACCAGAGCCCTCTGATAGTAACCAAACTGACGCGGACAACTGTGTAGTTCGCAATGTCTATTTGCACGCTGTTGTTGTTTCGTTCAAACATTATGGACCATGGCAAGCAGACTTTGGATAAAAAAGGAGAACTAAACCGAGAATCAATATCAGCGCGGTGTTTTCGAGATGTCGAGAGCTCCCATGGACACTATATAAACGAGAGCTCCACGTCCGAGACTTCGACAACTCCTACATGTACTTTATTAAACAGGTGAGCACATTTACATAAAACTAATCAAGGTTATATAGTTCAACAATGATAAAATGTTAGAATATGATCTGTATGTTATTCTAATGTTGATCTAGCTTACTGCTAGTCTCATACAGACAAACTAATGTTAACACATACATTTCAACACATTCAAATGCAGTTTAGAGTGATAGTGTAATGTTAGACCAAGTGGAACAGCGCTGCGTTACCTCTCAAGTTTAATTTGTCAAATAAACTGACCTGTGAGTAGTAATTCTGCGTGTAGTTCGGTAGAATGGAATGGCCATATTCCTTTTATATCCGCGGGACTCGCATCGCGTTTGGAGCTGATAGCTGTCTCTTAGCAATCCCGAACTGCTTCATATCACAGTCATGATAAAAGCATCGATGTATTCAGTAATCCATATACATTATTAGATCGGTCGGCTTGACGTTGACGACAAAATCCATAATTCATAGCAAATGTTGCGTCATCAATCTACGCCTTTATTATTGTAAATAGGTTAGCGTTCCCTAGTGGAGAAAAAATCCCATATTGTGCCTTTAACACTGCTTGCATTTTAATCAAGCGACAACATTCTAATCTGAAAAATGAAGCCTACCCGGAAGTGTGAAAAACTGCAATACATCGAAAATCCGCCAGGGGCAGGTCCCAAAAGGGAGCAAATGTCCATACACCCTCATGTTAAAATGTCCGTTTTCACAGCATAATTTCATGTTTTTACAGGTTGGTCCCATGGACTTTTATTGTATTTTTCGATAGGTTCCGAGTGCCTGACAACTGTGAGGGGGGTGACTTTTTTTCTAACTCGTTAGTTTAGATCGTATTTAGATATAAAATGTATGACAAATAAGGGCGCGATTGACATCTTGATTGACAGCTGACAACGAGCATAGGCTGCGCCGAGTGGAATTCCTGAAATTTGACGTCTCGGCCATGAACTGACACAACACATCATACCTGTAAGTTATCCTTTCTGAACATTTGTATTGAAATATGGCGCCGTCCATACCCCCCATAAACGGCCTCAAAACCGTTCTTCAGAAGTCTATGGGTGACGGCACAGACGCTTTGTCCATATTTTTTACAGTCTATGATTTTAATGCATTGTATTTTCAGGGCTTGCATTTTTATGGGCTGAAATTCAACATGGTTGTATATTTAAGCTGTGGATATTTCAATTCAAAACATTTCACACACGTTTTCGTTATTAAAAATTCAATAATCCATATTCACCTTTCAGATTTCACTTCCAAAATGTTCATTCTGTTTAAAAATACAACCTATAATATTCGACCGGCAATTTTCTGTCCATTTTATTTCGCTTTACAAATTCACTTCCACAAATTCAGTGGTTCAAATTCGACAGAAAATTCAACATTTGACGTCCGGGAACGTTAGGAATATCAGTAGATTGCCGATTGATGATCTCCATAGCTGTTAGTCGTCCTCACCTGCAGGGGGTGCAAGCGGCTGTTGACGAAGAAAACTATAGAGCAATGGGTGAGAGACTCATTCAGTACGTTGAATTACAGAAATGGAGCAAGCAGTAGGCTATTTGTGATTATTATCAGGGCGATGAATTGTGATGATTATCATATGGAAAAGCTGATAAAGACACAAAAGCTGTGTTTACATTGAAGTCTTCACTGTTACTTTTGTAGCATGTAAGTTTTGCACAGCTTTCTCTGTCGTGACCGAGATTATGTTATTCACCGATGCTGATGTACAGATCAAACGTTAAATCTGATGTAGTAGATATATATTTCTCTCGGTTGTTTAGTTTTCTTAACTTTATATTGCAGCGCTGTGCTGCAGAACTGGGGATTCCCTCAATACATCACTCTCCAGGATTCCCCTGCAGTCTCAGGACACTCAAAGTAACTCAGTGGACAAAATACAGTGATATAAAAGACCAAACTCCCACCTTATTGGGGATGTTGGCTATATTAATAGGCTACAGGCAAGCAGATGGACTAGAATATATATACTGATATACTGGCATAAGTTCGCCTGACACTGGATATTCGCACATTTAGGGACCGTCTCTAAAGTTACATATCGTCGCTGTCGGGCGGAAACCTCGTATGTCCAAATTTGGTCAATTTCATATTTTTTCACAAATCGATGCTATTGGTCAGTCCCCACGTGGTCCTGTTATTTTTACAAATTATTAACCAATCTAAACTGTTGAAAATAGCTTGAGAGCAAATCTCGTAACTCCATTGGACACTTCAACTGTCTGAGAATCCTCGTAACTCCACCTCTTCTTCACTCCACGGCGGGCGGGAGCCTCGCGGCATTTTGTCTCCTCAGGATTGAAACTCGCAACGATTAAGAAACCCTCGTCGAGCAACACGTAAAGCAAGCCTTAACTCTGATTTTATCTGTGTCAAACTATGATATCAGTTATTGATGCATTTTAAATGTCTACGTATTACTAGGCTTATTATTAGGCTTATTATACTTGTGCATTGAAGTTTTAAAATGTATCTAATATTATACTTGAATTGAATTAAAAGTTTTGGATACCAGCTTTAAATGATTGTTTTTATTATTATTTTACTGACTCGAAGTTGGCACTGTGCATGTAAAATACCCCAAGTAGCAGGTTTTATTTATGGGAGAAAAAGGGTCTGTCTACTGGCGCCAGTAAGTTAAGCCTATTTTTGCATAACTCTGTCTGTTTTTTAGACAATAACGAGTGAAAATAGTTAGGTTAGATACATTTTAGTTGGCTTGTTTTGTTAAAAATCGATAGCTGTAATGCTTCGGTGCAGAAGGAAGCCCGTGAGCCACGGAGGTAAATTTGCGTGCAGATTAGGCAAATTTCCACCTATTAGACAACGTTAGTCAGCTCATCATTTTTTGTTCTGCTTCACTTATAGCTCTTAAACTTTTAAAATGGAGTTTAGGAAGATGTATGTAACCACGGTCGTTAGCTTTGATTAACTATTGAAGCCTTTTCTCTTGTCAAAAGGCTCAACGCGACCGCCGATTTTGTTTGCGTGCAGATTAATTTCCGCCTATTTTAGACAGCCTAATATTTTGGTATTGCATCACTCATATCTCTTAAACGTTTAAAATGGAGTTTAGGAAGATGTATGTAACCACAATCATTAGATTTGAATAGCTCTTAAAGCCTTATCTCTTATCAAAAGGCTGAACGCGACCGCAGACTGTGATGAACACTGTTGGCAGCAGCGACGTCTATGTCCGTTCCATTCTAATCAATGACAGCGTAACCTCGTATCTCCCTGCTCTCAAGTCATAAATCTCCTATCTCCGATTAAACATTATTTTAGGGAAATGTTGTGTTAATGTTGGTATACAACAGTATATGATAGCGATATAAGGTATATTACCAACTTTAACGATACAATGTTTAATAACTCAAAAAATATGCAGTTTTTTTAATTTCCTGAAAAATAATGGTTTTGGAGATACGAGGATTCCGCCCGACAGCGACGATATGTAACACACGTTTCTAACTTCAATAGCATTTTAAGAGAATGACTTACAGTCATAAAATCAACTGTAAAGTGTTCATGTAGGTGCCAGACATGATGCACACTTTTAGATTTTTGATATTTAATCAAATAAACTGTCAAATCATGTGTAGACCTACATATTGCTATTTTTTTCAGCACCACATGAGCTCATATTTATTTTAATATCAACTATCTAAAAAGTGTGCATCATGACACCTACATGAATTCTTTACATTTGGTTACCCTTTAAATACAAATGAGCTGCTGCTCCCGGCACAGAGGGCGGAGCTTCAAGAGGTCAGAAACTGTTCTGCCTTTTATGTTTAAACTGGAGTCGGACAATGATGAAGAGATTCAAGAAGAAGTCAACATGTAGAATGCAACAGCAAAAAGTGAAAAGACGGATGCGACAGCTTGAGCAGACTCACAAATGTGATCTACTACAACAACTCTTCCTCTTCTCAACATGGACTGCATATGTTGTAGTCCTTAAAAAAAAAGATTTCTTTAAAAGCTAATATCTTCCTTTGCTTAGAACTTTGAGCGTTGCAACTTTGCAGATGTTGTTTATGCTCAAACAGCAACATTACACAAAAACTAAAGTTAGAAAAGTGAAATCATATTCAACCACCCCTTTAACGTTCAAACATCAGAAGCCTATGTCAAACTGGAAGCATGTTACATTCATCAACAATTTATCAGTATAACAATGTAAGTACTGCACTATACAATGTACTGTATGTAACAGATGTTAATCATGTTAACTTGATTGCCCCCATGTTTGCTTAAAATGTTTGAGCAATATTTTTTTTTTTTGATATGTTGTTATATAATGAAAAAATACATTAAGTTTGTCTAAAGTGTCAACAATCATGCTTCACATGTGATATATTAGATATTAACAATATTGCAAAATCACCTCAAACATTCAATCAAAAACATCATTCACTCAAAAACAGACATCAACACTAGCATAACATTTGCCACAGCAGGGCAAATTCTTTACAGCAGGGCAAATTAGTGTAGCACTGAGCCTGCACATTCTTAGCATGCATGGCTTTTAGGCAAATTAAAAGGCAACCAAAATGGAAGTTTTACAGCATTACATTGCACATTCTGGAAAGTAAAACTGTTTTAATTACTTCCAATGGTGATCATGAAAAAATATTTAATTGCAATTATTAGAATTTCGTGGAAACAATAAGTCTCCTCATACTTTATATTATAATGTTATTAACAATCTTTGGAAAGAACAAGATTCATTTTCCAAGACCAACATTCAAGATCTTTTTTTCTTTTTCTTTTCTTAACATGCTTAAGATGTATACTAGTTGAAGCTTCTTCAATACATCAGAAAACGCTAAATGTGAATAAGTCAAGTCAAGTCAAGTTTATTTATATAGCGCTTTTCACAATACATACAGATTGTATCAAAGCAGCTTCACAGTATTAAATTAAAATAATACATCAATGTTTGTTTCTAGTGGAAAACGTCCACATTTGGTAATGCTGATAAATAGTATTGTTGATTGATTAATTAAATTAAATATCCCTAAATATCCCCAACTGAGCAAGCCAAAGGCAACAGTGGCAAGGAACCGAAAAACTCCATCAGGTGACCTAATGGAGAAAAAAAAAAACTTGGGAGAACCCAGGCTCAGTCGGGGGCCAGTTCTCCTCTGGCGTTTATGAACTAGAGGTCGGATTTAACTGTAAGATTAAAAGTATTATATGAATGCCTGACTGAAGAGATGCGTCTTTAATCTAGTTTTAAACTGGGAGAGCGAGTCTGAGCAACGAACAGTATCAGGAAGACTATTCCAAAGTTTTGGAGCTAAATGTGAAAATGCTCTCCCTCCTTTGGTGGACCTAGAAATCCTAGGTATGACCAAAAGCCTTGAATTTAGTGATCTTAAAGAGCGCGATGGATTATAGGGCGATAGAAGATCCGTTAAATAGACTGGAGCTAAGCCGTTTAGGGCTTAATAAGTCAGTAGCAATACCTTGTAATTAATACGGAACTTTATAGGTAACCAATGTAGTGATGATAAAATTGGTGTTATATGATTATATTTTCTTGATCTAGTAAGAACTCTAGCGGCGGCATTTTGGACTAACTGTAGCTTGTTTATTGAGGATGCAGGACAACTGGCTAATAAAGCATTACAGTAATCTAGTCTCGAGGTCATGAATGCATGAACTAATTTTTCTGCATCAGAAACTGATAGCATGTTACGTAGCTTAGCAATGTTTCTAAGGTGGAAAAAGGCAGTTGTTGTAACATATGAAATATGATTTTCAAAAGACAGGTTGCAGTCTAGTATAACACCCAGGTCTTTTACTGTAGAGATAAAGTAACAGGACATCCTACTATGTTAAAGTTGTTTGAACCGATGATTAGTACCTCTGTCTTGTCTGGATTTAATAAAAGAAAATTGCGCGTCATCCAATCTTTTATATCTTTAACACACTCTGTCAATTTGGATAATTTAGCATTTTCATCTGGCCGTGATGAAATATAGATTTGAGTGTCATCAGCATAACAATGGAAACTAATTCCATGTTTCCTTATAATATTTCCAAGTGGCAGCATATATATTGAGAATAACAGAGGGCCTAACACAGATCCCTGCGGCACTCCATAGTTTACTGGAGTTGATCGATTTTTCTTCATTTAAATAGACAAAATGGTAGCGGTCAGATAAGTATGATCTGAACCAGCTTAATGCTTGTCCTTGAACACCAGTATAATTTTGTAGTCGATCTAAGAGTATTGTGTGATCTATAGTATCGAACGCAGCACTAAGATCAAGTAAAACTAGTATTGAGATACAGCCTTGGTCAGAAGCTAAAAGTAAATCGTTTGTGATTTTAATGAGCGCCGTTTCAGTGCTATGATGCGGTCTGAATCCAGACTGAAACTTTTCATAGATGTCATTTTCTTGCAAGAAAGAGCCCAGTTGGGCGGACACAGCTTTTTCTAGTATTTTAGACATAAAAGGAAGATTTGAAATGGGTCTATAATTTGCTAGATTATGTGGGTCTAATTGTGGTTTCTTAATGAGAGGTTTTATAACTGCCAGTTTAAATGTTCTAGGAACATGACCTAAAGATAAAGATGAGTTAATAATATTGAAGAGAGGCTCTTCCACTATAGGTAACACTTCTTTCAGTAGTTTAGTGGGTACAGGATCTAATAAACATGTTGTTGTTTTAGATGAAGTGATAAGTTTATTTAACTCGTTTCGTTCTATAGTTGTAAAGCACTGTAATTGTTCTTGCGGGGTGATAATTGAGGCTGAATTATAAGGCGCGATTGAGGAATGAACGTTTACAATTGTGGTTCTGATGTTTTCTATTTTCTCAGTGAAGAACTTCATGAAATCATTACTACTAAACTGTAACGGAATATTTTGTTCAGGTGACATCTGTTTATTTGTTAGTCTAGCCATGGCGTTAAATAAAAACCTAGGATTGTTTTGGTTGTTTTCTATTAGTTTGCGGAGGTGCTCAGCCCTGGCCGCTTTTAGGGCCTTTTTTTAACGTGACTAACCTCTAAATTAGTTTGTTTCCATTTACGCTCTAAATTACGGGTTTCTCTCTTTAGAACATGCGTAGTATTGTTGTACCATGGTGCTTTACTTTTCTCTCTGACCTTTTTTTAATCTAATAGGTGCAACAATATCCAATGTTCCAGAGAGAATGGTGCTCATAGTGCTAGTTAATTCCTCTAGTTCATCTGTTTGTTTGGGTTCATTGAGCAGCTGAGACAGATCAGATAAGCAATTTGAAAAATTATCTATGGTGGATGGAAGGATTGTTCTGCCTGATCGATAACGCGGCGCAGCATGATATATTACAGGAGTACGTAATATGCAAGTTACCATGTAATGGTCAGTGACATCATCACTTTGTGGAATGATATCTATATCGGTTGGATCGGTTCCACGTGATATAATTAAATCGAGTGTATGATTAAAACGATGAGTTGGTCCGGTAACGTTTTGCTTGACCCCAAAGGAGTTTAATAAATCCGTAAACGCAACCCCTAACGCATCATTTGGATTATCTACGTGTATGTTAAAATCTCCAACAATTAATGCTTTATCGACATTGACTAATAGGTCTGAGAGAAAATCTGCAAACTCTTTTAGGAAATCAACGTAAGGCCCAGGCGGTCTATATATGGTAGCCAAGGCTAGAGATAATAGGGATGTTTTCTAACATCTAAGAGCGTAACATTTAGTACAAGTACTTCAAACGAAATAAACGTATAACCCGTTTTCTGAGTAACATTGAGAATATCTCTATAGATTGTTGCAACACCGCCGCCACGACCAATCAGACGGGGCTCATGCTTATAGGAGTATCCTGATGGAGTAGACTCATTTAGACCGAAACAATCATTTGGTTTAAGCCAGGTTTCAGTAAGGCAAAGTACATCGAAGCTATTATCTGTGACTATTTGATTTACAATAACTGCCTTAGGTGTGAGTGATCTAATGTTTAGAAGACCTAACTTTAGAAATAGTTTTTGTTTACTAATAGCAACATTTTCTGTTTTAATAACAATTAGATTTTCCCTAGATCCTGCAGTAGATTTATTATTTAATCTCACTAAACGAGGAATAGACACAGTTTCTATGCAATGTTCTACACTAGAATTTATATCAGTTAAATTGGTGCAGCAGAGACTATGATTTGGACTTTTGGTTACTAGTCAAACGGTATTTAACATTTTGGAGAGGTTATCCGACAGAAGATCCGCTCCAAATCTGCTTGGGTGTAAGCCATCAGCACGGAAAAGCCTAGGACACTCCCAAAACAGATTCCAATTATTTACAAAGAGCAGTTTCTGCTAGAGGTCGACCGATAGTGGATTTTACCGATAACGATAGCTAGGTTGGGCCATACTTGCCGATAACCGATTAATCAACCGATAGTTTTTAAAATTGATACTGGATAAAAACAAACATAACACTCCAAGTAAAACAGTGCTGAACTTTATTATAAAAATAATAAAACTGTATTGAACCATGAAAACATGCTAAATGAAATAAATATATAATATGAATAAATATTGAAGTCAATAAAAGACATTCATTCAAACTGAAACAAAAAGTAATACTCTAAATAACAAATAAAACCAGTTACATTCAAAATGTAACTATTAAACTGTTATTTTTCAAGCCAACTTAATGAATAAAAAAGTAACAAAATTTGATCGGTATAATATTTGAGCAATACAATTGCACCTTGATCATTCATGTTAGTTTGATAGTGCATTAACTATGGTTAACAAATAAAAACCTTAATTTAAAAATGTATTTGTACATGTTAATTAACAAATAATGAACAATCCTTATACAGAAGTTATTAACCTTAGTTAATGTTACATATGGAATTTTATTGTAAGTGTTATCATTTCATATCCAAACAGTCATGCTTAAATATCTACAACGCCAGAGCATTGAAATGACATAAATATTACATTTATAGTCTCACACTTTTGCTTCTATTTTATAAACACTTGATGATTATCTAATCAAAATAACAAAACGTATTAAAGTGATGATGAAAAAAATAACCGAAATCTAATGCTTTTCTGATTTGTTTATGTTTCTGTCGGCTGTATGAACATATCAGTTTGCTATATTACATCTCTAGCTTTAAATATGCAACTTCTCTGCATATTAAATGCATAAAAGTGACCAGCTGGATATAAACTAATGCAAATAGAGGTAACAATTGTGACATTAAACATTCGGGTCGGACTTATGTTTATTTTTGTCAGTGTTTTAACCGCTTGAGGTACTACTAATGTTAGCGTCCTCTCAGCCTCGAAGGCAAACAAACATACTGGTGTGCTGTTCTTTCTCTACTAATGCAGCATTTAGTCAACAAATTAATCACTTTATAATGATATGACAAAATGTACTGTATACATAGACTACCTTTTAGCTGTCGGTGCTTTAAACGCGCATCTGATGTCAGCGCTCTCCACGCAGCGTGTGCTCTCAGTGCAGCACGCAGCATCACGTGTCGAAATAAACAACACGAGGCATCAGCGATAGTTTTTATTACACCTCCAGAGGTCGCTCTTGTACTGCATGATGCCAGCAGACCCTTCTCAGCTCTCTCTTACTGTGTAATGAATGACAGCGTGCGCTTCTCAGCCGCTCCAGTAACGGACGCAACCAGGAAAAACTATCGGTATGTATTTTTGCCGATAACGATAGTTCCACCAATCAACTATCGGCGCCGATTAATCGGCAAAACCGATGAATCGGTCGACCTCTAGTTTCTGCTCATTGCACCATGACATTAACCATTCATTTAGCGCGAATAATCTACTAAACTTTTCATGTCCTAGTAGTCGGTACGTGGGAAGCGGTCCTGACACAATGATCGTTGTTTCAGGCGATGTGCTGCATACCGTATCGATCAGATTCCTGAAGTCTTTCTTCAGAACCTCCGTCTGGCGCAGCCTGATGTTGTTCACTCCCGCGTGCAGGACCACAGTTCCGACGCGCTCGTCACCGTTCAGGATCTCGGGAACACGAGCAGCGATTTCAGAAACACGAGCACCAGGAAAGCAGTGACTGTGCACCTTACTTTTACCTAACGTAGCATGTACGTGCCGAACGATGGAATCGCCGATGATCACAGCATCGCGTTCTGTTTCGCGAAGAGGGGAGAAGCGGTTTTGGGTGGATATCTCGAAAACCGGGAGGGGCGGAGAGATTCTTGCTCTGGTCCTGGCCCGCGTCTTCCGCTGCGGAACCACCCAGGCTTCGTGGTGGCGTGTTGGAGCTGGAGTGAACGAGACCATGGCTGATCGCGACCTCGGCGCTCGGGACCGATGCTGAGAAACGCACGGAGTAGACGAGGTCGGAGTCAGCGGGTTAGTAACGTTAATCCCTGATTTGTGTGCATCGGCGCGTGATGTTTCAAGAGCTAAACGCCAGTCTCTCAGCTCGGCTTGTCTCACTAAAAGGTCGTGGATCTGTTTCTCAACAGCTTCCAGCTCAGACTGCAGTGCGTGCAAGTCAAATGTGTCCTCACCTGCACCAAAAGGTAAACTACTTACATCTGATATATTCGCCATTTTAACAGATGGACAGTAAGTTAGCAACGACGCTACCAGTGATGCTATCAATATTAATACTAATTTATGACTGAAGTCTTGGATATAATCCGTCTTTTTAGTGGTACGGGTGTAGAGTAGACGCACGATAGGCGAAAAAATGTTTGTTTGTAAGTGAGTGTGGAGAAGACGCGTTCAGCCATGATCCACAGGAGTAACCTATAAGAGTATCCGATGTTGGATCACTAATAGGCTTTAGACGCGTCTGCTCAACAGTCTGCGTTGTAACTATGAGGTTTGAGCAGCAGTGCTTCTCAGTGAGGAAAAGTAGAAAATGTTCGTTGTAAGTGAGTGTAAAGAGAAAAATCAAGAATTATCAATCAAAACAATGGAGCTCCAAAGACAGCAACGCGTTCAGACGCGACGCATGCGCATTCGTCAACAGGAAGTCTTCAACATAACAGATGTATTCCTGAGCAAAACTGTTCCTTTATGCTCACACATTTATGTTGTGCATGTAACACTGAAATGTGAAGATGTTGACAAATGAAACATTTATTGAGCTGTAAATCTTCATTTGCTCATTACACGTTCATTCCACAGACAGTGGCGAGTGGCCACTGTGGAGCTCAATGACCTTCTCACTATTTCAACACCATCCTTCCTCCTGAATAGCTTAAGGCTTGTAATGTAATTGGAGATTCCCTGTGCTGTATTTTTGGCATGTCCACCATGTGTGCACTCAGTAAGTTAAATGACGGTGCCAAGTGGCAGTTCCACATGCCGCAGTGTTGTATGGTGTATATTTACAGGCTTAGTTCCAACCCACAATTTAATCTGGCATGCACTAACAACAGTCATCATAAGCATTTTAATAGGCTCAGACTCTGTATAATACAACTGATGGCACATTCATTGGTCTTAATTGACTTATTGATGCAAGAAATAGATAAATAAGTTTTTAATAGCTTTACGCTGATTGATTTTTAACATATATTGACATTTGATTGTGTAAAATCTATTTGCGCACATACTGATCCCTTGACAACTTGTATGAATGAATTAGTTTGTGCCTTAAGCAACAAATTAAATTCTGCCAGATATGGATACAGATAAATTATGTGTGTTCTTTGCACACTTACACACTATATCCAGGTCAGAGTCTAATACAACCTAATGAACATTAAAGTCTTTAGTTAACTCTTTGGAATCATTTCAAAATAAAATTCATAGTCAGAAATCAAGAAACTCAGGAAAACACATCATATGGTAAACGTTGCCAATAAATCTCTTCTGAAGATTTATAGAGTGGGGTAGAAGCTCGATTGTCTGTCAGCAACATACATCTTACACTTTAAAAAAATTCTAACCTCTCCAAGTCAAAATTTTCTAGTGATTGGTCACATCTACATTTTTTAAGTGGCCCAAGTGCAATTCTTGTTGCAATAGTCTGTTAACATTGGCTCAATGAGAAATAATACGTCAGACTAATTGAAAAATGTAGATGTTATCAGTCACTAGAAATTTTTGACTTGGGGATGTCATTTTTTTTTACAGTGTATATTTTAAAGTATTTAGTCATTTTATGGATGCTGAATTGGCAGTCCATTCTATGAGTAAAGAGGACACATCCTCTGGCCAACTCATGTTAGAGAAATATTTGAATCATACAAAGATAATAGAACAAAATACTGACAATTCCCAAATACATTTGGGAACATGTTGCTGTTTTTACCATGAATAGTGTAACTGAGACATGTCACGTGATTACTGCTCCTGACCAATGTGATGAAAGCTATGGAACACATCCAAAAATAGTCAAGGTAAGAAGAAACCTCTCTCCGTACTTTTGATCATCTCCAAGAAGGACCAAAGAAGGAAAGCTTTGGGTTTCACAACTGCCACGACCTGCTGCACAAGCAGTGTGCTTGTGGGAAGTTCAGTACACAGAATCTGGTGTGAACTCTATGACTTTAAATAGCACCATCTATAGGATGTGACATGAAGCTCTAATCGGCTGCATGATGCTGAGAGTTAGTTATGCTAACCTAATTATTGATTTGAGATCACCATTTCATATATTTACATGATTGTATTTTTTTATTGTTACACATTTAGTAAAACGGTCTCTCAAAATCAGACCGATTGTCCTGGCATTATGACACCAGCCTCAGTATGAAACCCTTTTCAAATGTTTTTATTCCAGCCTGAAAAAGAGTGAACTGGTCTGATCTCTCTTTAGTCTGTCAGTACTTACTGGTAATAGGATTGATGATCTTAGAATAATTCATATGAAGCACAAATTATGTATTGCATAATGGTCAAATAATTTAAACCAAAGTAACTTATCTATTTAGCCAGTTACTGTCTGCACACACAGTAATGTTTGTCATTTGGTAATGGTTCAAAATATGATAAATATTATCTTGCAACACCAGTATTTACAAATGCTTGGTTAACCATCAAAAACAAAAAGTTAGGAAAACACATTCAATACTTTTATTGGGCATATGAACCAGTAACTAAGTTACTACTTTGCAGGCAACTGCTTGTCCGTCATGTGAATAGGGATGACAGTCTCTCCAGGAAGACTGGTGTTAGAGCCAGGTAATGGGACCTCAACTGAGAGAATACCATCTGGAGACAGCATGGACTTGATCAGTTTTAGGTCTAAGTCAGCTGGAAGCCTAATGAATAACACAAGGAAAATGAAACCAGCCATGAGTAATGATGGAGTAACACCCTACATTATGTAAAGCTGAATTATGTGATGCAAAAATACAGTATTAAAAACAGCATAATTTCCGGTTAGGTTCAGCTTGGAGAAATAATTTTTGTAATTCTTTTCATTTTAAAATACAGTATGAGTTAGCATGAGAACACAAATCAACAACAAAATAAATAAAACAAAAGCTCCCTTACTTGTATTTTCTTGTAAAGCTTCTTGAGATCAATCTGTGATTATCATGCCTTTCCTCGTGATTACCTATGAATGAAAACAGATATTAAAGAACATGCCTATCCCATCTGAATGAAATGTGATTTGCAGAATGTGGTTGTTGAATGTGCTATTTTTAGTCTAAAAAATAATTCTGTGGCTTAGTAAATATTACAGTAATATTGAACTTTATTAACTTAATAAAATCTCTGAATATCGTTTACTTGATTGTTTGAGTTAAACATACCAAAATAATTGACTAAAAATGCAACAGTTAATTTGATCTCAAATGTACAGTTATATTTAAGTTTTTTTCACTAAAATAATTTTGTATTTGACCAACCAATTATTTATTTATAATACACTTAATATATTTGTGAAATTTCTATCAAAATATTTGAGAATGGAGAATTAAACTGATCTGTTTCAAGAAACAAAAATATTACTTAATTCAAATCAATATTATTCATATATTTAACACACTCTTAAGAAATTGAGTAAGTTTACTCAATTAAAACAATGCACCCCTCCCCCACCCTCTGACGTGATGACAACTCAACGGTTGAGTGATCGCGAGCTGTTTTAATTCTCTCCAGTCCAGAACAGTTCTCTCTTCTCAGCGTCACAGAATTGGTGCATTTCCTCTGTGAAATTCAGGTTTGTGTATGTTTTATTTTATCTATAAAATCATAACTGTGCTTTAAATCATTTTATTTAATGCAAAACAACATACAGAGGCGTAATGTGACACCTAAACGAGCCTGTCTTTTCGAGTGTTTGAAATTCCTTGCATAAAGCACATGATTTTATTCCTAATAATAATGAATAATTAATTTGGATGATAAAATGCCCTCAGAACTGTGCACTGTTTGTTTATTGGCAGGTTATGGAGTCAGTCGCCTACAGTATCTTTCGGCTTTGAGTTAAACGCAGGACGGCGGTCTGAAGTTAGAAGTTCACCCGCAGAGCACGAGTCCGTCTCCGGCACGAGAACCAGCACTGATCCGGTGGAAATTGAATAACAGACTGGTTGATTACACTTGAATTAGGCTACCTGAATGTTTAACTGTTTATTTTTTACTTCTAAAATGTTTGTTAAATTAGTTTAAATGTAGGCAATATTGTATACATGTTAAAACAGTGTAAAATAGGCTGTATTGCATACTCATCATCGACAATAAAGGCAAATGTCATGTATAGCCTACTGGTGGTTGTATGGAATACTATTTTACAAAGGTTTAGAGGAAATTTTTTTTTTTTTAACATTACTCATTAATAAAAAACAGTAAATATTACTCATACATATTGTTTTTAAATGTTTAAATGTTAAATTAGTTCTACTCAATTGTATTTGTTACCAGTGTACCAGATGCAGTAACTCAATTTACTTAATTTTTTTACTTACATTTACTTAATTCATACAGTATATTTAATTGATTTCACAGCTTTAAAATGTACTCAAATGTTTTTGAGTGTAAAAATGTTTCACCAAAAAAATTTAGTAAATCATAGTTCAACGTTTTAGCGTGTAACAAAATATGCAGTGCATTATAAATAGACCAAAGACAGACATATCAAGGTCATCATACCCATTATCTCCAAATATCCCTCCTTGGTTTTGATGCTTATCTCCTCTGGAGAAAATGGACTGACATCTAGACAGACTTTCCAGTTTTGCTGTCCTTTCATTTGTTCACACACAGATTCAGAATCCCGTCCTTCACGTCCAAGACATGATTTAGGAGGAATCTCCATGCACAAAGAGCTGAAGAGAGGTAAACGCATAGATCCTGTCCAGGTCGATGTCCCTAATCTTTTCCTGGCTGAATCTATCCAGCTAACCTCATCAGGCTCAAGGAAACAGGGGAGGTCGGTGTTTTGGTTGAAAAGCTTTTTTTGTGTTCCCTCCTGAAGAGGGTCCCAGCAACCATTACGGTGAAACAAAGGACGAGGCATCTTTAAACTTAATTTCTAAACACTTTGTTTTGGAGCTTTGAATATCTTATTCTGATATAGCAAAAGTAAATCTGATATGCAGACTTGCGAAAAGCTACAGAAAGTTGTCACACACTTCTTTTATACTGTTCTTGTCTATTAAACATTCATCCCAAATTATCCAGTTCCAAAAGTCAACAAAGAGGCTTGACAAATCTTTCACCTCTGTTACAATCTGACATACACAGAATGATGCCATCCTGTCTGTATTAATAGAACTAAAGGGGTAATGGCAAATTCTTGGCACATGACAATGGGCACACTGGCAATAGTGTTGTTTCATTATGGCCTCTGTAGTCTGGTCACATCTTAGTGCTTTTTCTTTTACCATGGTAACAAACACTGTTGTACAATAGTATGTACTTACACAGTCTTTATCAAAGCTCTAGAGAATTCCTGTCAGTCCTGTAAACAACATTTAGAGCCATTATACATTAAATAACACTGATAATTGCTCAGTTTCTCCTTCCTGATGCTAAATTAAGCAAGAAGCTAAACTATTACTTTAAGGGTTTTAAACACAGGGGAAAAACAAAACAAAGCCAGATATTCATTCACTTTCTTTAATGAAAAATCATTAGGATTAAGCATATTTACTTCGTCATAAATGCTCAGGATAATTGCATAGAGAAAAATCATTTACACAAACATGATCATCTTTTATTCTCTCTCCTTCTCCATTACACTCTACAGAAGAACCCTACTTCAGCTACTTCACTGTGCATCTTATTTCATGAGTGACTTGAAATTGAAATGGGCTGATCTGTGTTCAGTTAGGAAGGCACAGAAAGTGAGGCTACATCAGATATACAGTGGGAATGCGAACAGAATACAAGAAAAAGGTTTTCATGAGTACATTTCTTTTCAATGTAGTAGAATGCTGATAGCAACTCTACAGTGCGTGTGTTTCTCTGGCTCAGCAGCACTGGATCAGTGGGAGTGTACTGAAATAAATATGAACAGCGAATTATTTCAGTGCATTAATTTATGTCAATAAAACAAAGCCTTGCAATGCATTGACAACATTTGAAATCTCTAAGAAATGTGATCTATGTATAGCCAAACATTAAGAAATATTTATAGTTGTGTACCAGCAGTGCTAAAGTTTCTCAGGCAAAAGGATTTCCCCCAAACGGGTCCCCAAAAGCATCTGCAAGGGCAGCAGTCTGAGTGGCTGGAGTGCTCTATGAAAAATATAATAAAAAAAATAAGACAACAAAACTCATACACAAAATAAATAAATGTAAAAAAATTAAATCAACAAATTTGCAATTCCAAAAACAGTATAAACACATGGTCAGTGTTTAACATTATAAAAAAATTAAAAAGGGAAACCTGCACATACTGTATTCATAGGTGGTGCTCCAAAAGGGTTAGTTCCAAAAGTGTCATCAAAAAGATTTGAGCCTGCAGGGACTAGATTAGGAGTGAAGGCAGCATCCAAAAGCCCTGCGGCTGGGACCGGGGTCAGACCAGCAACAGTTGCAGGGGACTGCTGGGGAGCAAGTTTGGAAGTCCCTGGACACAAGATGGGGAACTAATGATCAAAACTATCAAAATCGCTATGCTGCATGTCTTAATCACAAGTAGCAGCTAATAATTAAATGTGTACCATTTGAGTTAACGGAGATTTGGTTTATGTCAAAGTCATCATGATCTGCCACCTCCTGAGCCAGGCCAACCTTACTGGAAAAGTACTGGTCAAATGAGCCATTGGTGTTTGGACCAGGTTCTTGTTCTGCTTTCTGGGGCTTAACCATCTGGAAATTTTTGAACATGTCTTTTCCAGTCTTCTTCTCTTTCTCCCCAAGGGGGTCCAAAGCTGTAAAGGCACTTTTGACCACTTGGGGTTCTTCTTTCACCGGAGGACGTGGTGGAGGTCGAGGAGGAACAACTGCACCCTGCTGCATACCCATTATTGAATTAGGAGGCATCATGGAAGCAAATTGGTTTGCTTGGAAAGGACTGGCCACAGGACCAGCGGTGGGCCAGGCCCCAACAGGTGCTGCGGTTGCCGGTTGACCCCAGGCTTGTGAGGCAGCTGATGGGCCAAAAGGCAAAGCTCCTTGCTGCCCCCATGCAGGTGCAGGCAGGCCTCCAAAAGCAGATGGTTGAGGAAAAGGATTTGGTTGCCCTGGAACCGTTACTTGAGGAAAACCACTCTGAGGAGGAAACATTGTGGGTGTTTGACCCCATGGAGATGGAGCTGTCCCAGGAGTTTGAGTGACAGAAGTAGGGCCCAGAGACAATGAACCTAAAGAGAGAGAGAGAGAGAGAAAAAAAAATTTCAAATCAACATTAAAAAAATTACATCTCAATTATGCTCCTACTGTATATTCATTTACACTATAAATGCAAATTTAGTTTTAACAAAACCATTGTCTCCATATCACACTTGATAGTTTTCCCCTCACACAGTATAAATAGGTCTTCATACAGGAAAAAAAACTGAAGTAAAAAAAAAAGAAAAAAAAGTAATTATGAGATCAGCCAATTCAGTTATACTAGTGAAGCATGCATTATACCAAGAGCATTGATGGTGGAGGAAGGTGTGGTGTTGAATAAGTCCGCTGGAATGGATGAATTCTGATTCGAGGACTGAGACTCCTGGGTTGGTGGAGCAAAGAGTTCAGCTCCAAACATGTCATTTCCAGGTGACTGTGGAGGAACAATGTTGTTTAAAATGGTGCAGCTAAGTTTGATACACATACACAGTATATCTGTAGATGGTTTACTTGAACAAATTTTTCCCCTGCACAATTAAACTAAGGTACAAAGCATGCAGTTAGTCATAGTATTGCTTTCAGGGATTCTCATGACATTGTGTACATCCACAATTGAATTATGTTTGAAAGAACAACTTTAAAAATGAACCATTTTGTATGGATGCATCTAGCTTCTACAGTTGAGTAGAGAAAAAGGACCAGTCTATTAGCATAAAACTTGGTAGCTTTCCTTATCAGCAAAAAGTATATAATCAATTTAAGACACATGGACAACAATGCCATGTCCCTCAACACAAGTTAATAATGTGACAGTTTCCATCCAATTTTTCCAACGTGCCAAAAAAAAGTCGATGTGAGTGAGTTATATGAGACAGACTACAAGGACTTTTTTTAAATCAATCATTTAAACATCCATTCTTTCTCAAGCCTCAGTGCATTTAGACAACATGAACATCTTTACATTTAAGTACAGGAAGCATACTTTTTAAAAATATTGATTACATTTAAATGTATCGTCATTTATGCGATACAGCACAGTCCTTATAGTTTCCCTCATCAATGGTATGTGAAGGAATACAGACAGAGAGCTTTGTAGGGGGTTTCTCTTGCCACATGTTCACCTTCCCTCTCCTCCGCATGCATCCAGACTTCAAACTTTGGGGTGGGGGGCAAAGGACCATCAAGCCTCCATTTTGAACAGAAGGTGGCGTGATGGTTTGAAACAATGCCACTGATTTACTTGATTCACTTGATTCATTACACAAGAGAGGAGGACCTGATTTGGATACCCCATTCAAAATAGATGGGTTATACATTGAGGTACTCAAAAAAGGATTCTGGCTAAAGAGGGAATTGTGGTAACTGTTCAGATTGTTTAAAGGAAGCTGCTTTAATTGTGCATTTTGACTTTCATGGGACAACTGGGCCCTGGACAGTCCATTAAACTGCTGACTGTGTGAAGAGGAGTCTTTACTCAGGCTTTGCTGCAAGTCTGGCCCGTTTAAGAGGAAACTAGAAAGATCTGACTTGTTATTGGAAGAAAACATGGAATCTGATTGTGTGAAATCATTCACGGGAGAAAAGGGATCATCACTGAAGGGATCAGAACTAGGAGTTGGGAAAAGATCTGATGTGAATGAAACCGGTTTGTCATCTGATTTATTGCAGAGAGGAGTTGGGTAGCAGATGAAAGGATTTTCTTGATTGCCATAAATCACAACAGCAAAGTCAAGCAGCAGAACACTCTCAGGCTGGTTTTAGAAGAAAAGAAAAAAAGATGTGAGGTAGACTATGAAACATACTGAAAGAAAATAGTCAGGTAGTTATAGCATCATATAACATGAAAGTTTCCATAGGAAGCATCTTAAACACCAGTAATTGAAGAGCTCTTTTCCCATTTTATGGGTTTGGCTGCCATCTACTGGCCAATGGGACTTTCCCAAAAGCATTTTTAGCAGTGAAAAAGTATTTGGTCATGAAAAAGCAAATGCTTGAGACCCTTAAATGAGAAAAGAGGGCTGATGGATGACTTTGGTAGATGTTAACAGAAGATACTGGCAAAGACTTTAGTATGTTAAGAACTCAAAGGACAGAAAATTATGTCTAGGGAAGAAAGACAAGAAATCTAGACACATGTATCGAGGCAAAATCTTTGCTCATTCCAAAGTCTGGGTATATTTCTAAAAGGAATTATTTAATAAACCACTTAAAACATGTCAACAGCAGATCCACTGCAAAATGTATACTGTAGGGTCATTACCGTAGGAGAGTGAATGTCAGGTGGAGTGGACATATTGCCAAACAGGTCCATCTGCTCTACGGTCTGAGAATAACACACAAAACATGGCACCTCTAGGTTATTTTCTGAGGATTCCAAGGTCCATTTGGAGTTTTTATTTCATTTTTTTTTTTTTTATCTAATTTGTATGAAATTGCCATTTTGTATGAGGTTGCAAGCACTTACTTTTATAGCATTTTCTTGGCCATCCAGGGTGAGTAAAGCATCACCACCATTCTGATGACAAAACATTAAAGGGTTATTTCACCCAAAAATGAAAATTCTGTCATTAATTACTCACCCTCACTCATCAAACCCGCAAGACCTTCGTTCATCTTCAAGACACAAATGAAGACATTTGATGAAATCTGAGAGCTTTCTGTCCCTCCATTGACAGCAAAATCATTGCTACTCAAGGCCCAGAAAGGTCGTACAAACATCGTTAAAATAGTCCATGTAACTACAGTGGTTCAACCGTAATATTATTAAGCGAAGAGAATACTTTTTGTGCGCAAAAAACCCCCAAAATAACGACATTGTTGAATAATCTCTTCCACGTCATTCTCCTACTCTGTTGACGTAGTGTAAACAGTGCAGCGCTTCTGGGTTCTACGTCAGAATGTAGGCTCACTATTGGCCGGCGCTGGTCATGTGTGTGATGCTGACCAGCGTCGGCCATCAATGAGCCAACGATCTGACGAGAAGAGATGAGATTGTTGAATGTTTTTACTACCTTTCTGGGCCTTGAAAGTTACTGTGACGTTGCGGTCGATGGAGGGACAGAAAGCTCTTAGATTTCATCAAAAATATCTTCATTAAAAGGTACAATATGCAACATTTTCTGCCGCTAGAGGGCGCTACATTCCAAACAACAACAACGGCGTAGCTTGATGACGATGTAAAGGAGCGTAGAATGATGGGAACTGTTGTTTTCAACTCCACCGTGGATGTAAATCAGTCAGACGGGAATTGAAAAATCATGTTCATGGATGTTCTATTTTTATAAATGTTGCGTTTAATGACATGCTTTTTGTGGCGAGGGGGGGGGGGGGGGCGTGGATCAGCGCGGTCTGTAACGGGAGAGATAGAAACAAGACGAGCGGGACGTAAGTAGGTCAAGTGCAAATGACGAACCGTCTTCTTCCTGACTCTTGAACCTCATCACACTTTTATTTCATTAAAATGAATTAACAGCAAGAAAAGTAAGGTTTAATACTAAATTGGTTATCATAGATGTTACTGTATTTGTCGAATTCATTGTTGTGATAACGCTGCGCAGTTTTACGTGTTCTAAACAATTGTTGTAAAAGTACATTCGAACATGCCCACATCATTTGCCAAAATACTGATTAATCTTTTATGTATAACACATGCTATATTTATTTACATGGCCATAAACACCAGACGTGATAAACCATGTCAATAAACTAAACACAAACCTAAAACAATAATACTTTCCTTGCATAAACATAACTATTACCGAATGCTACATTTGGAAAATATAAAAATTAAGCATGCTTTGTCGACAGAACCAGCTGCAATCAGTAAATAATAATTGTGTTCCATAACGACTGCACGAAACAAGCTAACGTTTGTTGCTTGATAGACGCTACAACTAGGCCTACAACTTCCGCATTTGTCCAGGACTCCACGCAGTACGAGCGGAAACCGAGGGTAACGCGGATATGACGCAATTGACTGGCGACTCCCAGCTCCCCCCTGCTCTAACGCCCCGTTTCCTTGGTTAAAAATCGCAATTTTCTCATTATTTAAAAATAGTTGGAAACATTTGGGATATTGTAAGTAATCTACTTAAAATATATAACACTGGCCTTGAGATTTTGGGATATTTTAATGCAAAATTCTTACATGTTGTACCTTTAAGAGTTTCAAAGATGAACGAAGGTCTTACAGGTTTGGAACGTCATGAGGGCAAGTAATTAATGACAGAATTATAATTTTTGGGTGAAAAAACCCTTTAAGACATGAATGAAAGATTACATTAAAATAAAATACTGCCCAAAAATGGTTTACACTCACCTCAATCACAGTGCCATTTCCTTCACCCTGCAAAGTAGTAAAGGTTTCGGTCAATAAAATTAATCTAACAATAGGAAAACCGGTTAAAAAATGTTTATGAAGACATGTTTTTTTCAAAACCACAGTTTATGAAAATCTGCATATTCAATTTGAAAAGCAGTCAACTATTGAGAGCTGTTATTATGTTAAAAAAAAAAGAAAAAAAAAAGTCTTGAGTACTCACAATAGCTTAGCTTACCAACATACACATCTCTAGACAAGCCTACAATCTTCCTGCATGAAATATGTACAGTAATACCAAACTCGTTCCTCATTTTAAACTCTAAATAAAGTATTTTTATCTAATAAATTCCTTTTAAAGTAAATTATAGTCACATCACCGTCAGTGCAGCCTCCTGCTCTTTCTTCTTCATATTGAAGATTAGTTGAAACAGATCCTTCAAATCAATAACCAGAGACTCAGCCTGTAAGAGAGGAATCGACAACAGAAGAATACATGAGTGCTCTGCTTACACTGTGGATAACATTCCATCCACATTGTAAAAAAATAAATAATTATTTTGTCTTTTGTAAGTGACACCAAAAATAATGGCAAATTAATGACTCTTTACCCCAGATTTCAAATGTCACCCTCCATATATATATATATATATATATATATATATATATATATATATATATATATATATATATATATATATATATATATATATATATATATATATATATAATTATACATTTATAATATATACATTTTATAATGAATTTTGTGTTTGAAGAATGAACACTGGCCTGCTGAGATGTTTTAACAGCAAAAAACTGGTGCTGTCCCTCTGCCCCACAAACATATCCAAAGGCCCGGTTATCAGTGACATCACGAGCAATGAAAGAGATCTTATTCACTACATGTTCATGCTCAATCACCTGAGTGAGAGAGAGTGAGAGATATGACAGAGCATGCTATAAAGTCATTGGAGATTTTTATGACATGACAAGGCAGTAATTACTTTCACAAATCAACTTAAGTATTGATTATTGATTGATATTGACAAAACTACTCACCCCAGTTCTCTCATCAACAATTTTGATTCCTGTTAGAGAGATGTTCACCCATATTCTTTGCTTGTGCTTGCCTTGAGAACGAGCAGCTATTGCCATGCCCTGTACATAAACAAAAGCCAAGTACAGTTCCTTCCAACAATAACTGCAACATTAACAGAATATAATAATATTCTGTCGTCACACTGTGCACACCCAACCCTGCTACTATTAAATATCATCAGTTTAAAAGAAAGCCATTAAAAATACACTAAGATCTAAAGGACTTATTCTCATATAACAACAGAAATAAAGTCATCTTGAATATGCACCTTTAGTTTCATCATGGAATCCTGACACATTTTATCCCCTCTTGCTTCTGGGACATCATCCACGCCAATAAGCTTGGCTTTATATCTCACTCCATCACCCTGAAACCTGGCGAGCAGGAACTCGTCTGTCTTCTCTGGGACTGTGGAGGAACAGGATAAGCATGCATTACCGCATACGCATGTTGTAGGCAACAACCGCATTTAAATTATTTTTTTTATTTTTTTAATAAGAGGCGGCCAGACTGTACTTTTTCTCCTTTCCCTCCAGAATGAAGTTCTAGTCACGGGTGCAGTGGGTGTTGCAGATGTTGGCTCAGTGGTTGATGCTGGTTCTGCTAGTACCACAGTAATTGGCTCAGCATCAGGTGGTTGCGACATGATGGGTGCTTCGTTACAGAAGAATGGAAGCGAAAGATGGGACAAAACCAGGCCGAGAGACAAAAAAAAAACAAGGGGACAGACGGAGGTAGGATATTCAGCAAGCACACATTCTCAGCACTGCGCCTGGACCAAAAAAAAAAAAAAAAAAAAAAAAGAGTTAACAAATGAAATTGATCATTGAAATATGATGTGCCCAGTATTTATTTTATTCATGATGCTTAGTCACAGGAACAGTTGTTTTTTGCTTAGTTTTCATATTTAACAAGAACCATGTGTCTACATCTACAAGCAACTAAATCGTTTTAAGAAGGCATCACATACACATCAAGAAACTTAAAACTCTGCCAACTAATTTAACTTGGGCCATAAATTCTGTTAGTGACAAAGGCAGAGGAAGGAGAGGAAACGGCATAAGCAAAAAAACACTTCCTGCTTCGTAGGCAAAAGTTTTCCATTCCTGAAATACAGGGGGGGGGAAAAATTCACAAAGTAATCCCTCACTTCATTTCTATGCCTAATCTCCACATTTTAACAAATTCCCTGATTTAAACATGGGACCAATAAAGTAGCCTACTTTCAAATCAACAAACCAAAATACGTCAGCTTTAGAAACAAAATGGATAATGAAGTAAACATCATGAACTCATTTCAGAGACTGAAGGAAAGGCTGCTCATCTCAACCATAAGATACAGAGTCACACCACTCATACAAGATTCCCCAACAGATGGATAAACATCTCCACATATCAATCAGTTAAACTGAAACGGTGTCTCATTCAACGAAGGAAAGATAAAAATGATCAAATGGTCTGAAAGACATACCTTATGAGCAGCCAACAATGTTTAGCTGCGTATTTTTCAGCAGAAAGAGGAAAAAGAAAGCAAGAGAGCAAAGGTGGGCAGACCAAAGGTTGAGCAATTAAATCCTGTTAATCCTTTTCCAGCAGCTCATCAGCCCTAAAAACATGTCTCCAATCCCATGATTCTCAGTATTACCCAAATGTTCTCATTTCATCACTGGTTTTGGGGCAGAATTATTTTTCCCGGTTTACATTTGAGAAGAAAATCTGTCTGATGCACTCAGATTATCTGTTCCTTATCTTACATGAATTTGTCATGACCAATATTTAGCGCAAGCTTATGAGTTTACATAATCAGAATGCAGCAGGAGCCCAAAGCAGTGACAAGATGATAAAATAGAGCAGAAAATATATCAGGGTCCTTTCCAATTGTGTCCACAAAGATGAAAGAAAATTGCCATCATGAAAGCATTAAGGTTTTATACCTAACCCAAAGTTTTATTAGGTCATATGACCATGAGCATATTTTGAACCTTTAACAGCAGCAACAACAACAAAATATATAATAATAATAATAATAAACCACTATCATGCCTTAGGGATGAAATACACAATTATGTACACACTAAATGAGAATGCAGAAAAATGTAATTGGCAAATCAAGTACATTTCAAGAGTAATATGACAAAACTCTTAACTGGTAGAGGAGTAATGTTTTATGACACTAAACAGCTGACAGAGGCAGAGATATGAACAGTTTATCAGCTGAGTTTTGATTATCAGGAGCGGAAAACAGTGGCAGAATGGCTGTAAGATAATTCTCATTACTGCTTATCCAGGGTCATACAGTGCAAAATAGCCTGTAATACAGCAACCATAAGAGTGGTAAACATAATGAAGATTGAGCAAGATGACACACAATCATGAGTGTTTTCTGCTTTACAAGCACCCAAGCAGGTAATCTGCATGCTGTCTCACACAAGCACATAATAAAATGGTGATAAAAAGTTCACACTTTTTTTTTTTGCTGTGAAAGTGCAGGTATAAAAGTTACTTTTAAACATGGGTTATGAAGGGCAACAGAATTCTGCCAGAATAAACAGAACTTTCTTCTGCCTGCCAATTCGTAGATTTTGTTTAGTTTCTCAATTAAAGTCATAAATGTCATTGATAAGTCAAGAGAATGGACACATTTTTCCATCTGAATGCCCAGATGCTTCAGAAATTCTGTGATAGCCTGAATAACTGAGAATATTCAGAGACACAATCTTGTGACCATCTACACATTAACCCAGATGAGCCAGATAAGACAAGATGGAAGACCACACAAGCTCAGAAAATGAGGTCTCTGAATTCTAACTTTTTTATTTTTATTTATTTTTATTTAGAACTTCCTCCTGACTGTTTTGAGAACTTGTGAGGTCCATATATCTGAGACTGGGATATTCTACTGTTTAAACCAGAACACATTTAAATTCCTATAATTTCTTGATACTCAAATGAGGACTGGTCTCATGGCCCTGGCTGTTCAGTAACTTAAATGAACCCAAAAGTCACAACAGTTAAGTTTCATTAAAACAGAGGATTCAGCAACAGTGGAGGGTGTTCATAAACAGAGGCAAAATTCCACCTCAGCAGTATCACAAGCATGCAAGTTACCCATTAGCCAAAGCACAACATATCCAATACATTAATAGCTGATTAGCACGTAATGTAAAAAGAAAAAAGAAAGAAAAGAAAAAAGGCATAAGCAAATGACACCTATGAACAAGGGAAGGCAATTTATAACATGATTGTAATTTTTCCTGGTTGTGACATTCTGTAATCAAAGCACATATTTTTCAGTACCTGAGAAAATGTAGGCAGGCTTACTAGGCTACACTAATATGTATTATAATAATTATTTTTATAATTTAGCCTACGTAGTAGACTACTAAAATGTAGCACATAATTGTGTGTGTGTGTGTGTGTGTGTGTGTGTGTGTGTGTGTGTGTGTGTGTGTGTGTGTGTGTGTGTGTGTGTGTAATATAATTTATTTATTTATTTCAATAAATTTCATATGATTTCTTTTCCTTTTTTAAAGAATTCACTTGTTAAAAAATTTAAAGTTGACGCTCTTAAATGACACGTGATCAAATTCAAAATCACCTGTAATCACGTCAAGTCATTTCATAAAAAAAAAAAAAAATTATCGCAACGTTTCCTTTATAATGCCATCAAGTAAAATACCAACACATTCTGAAATGACAGTCAACTATCAAAACGCCACAGGTAACACTAGAGGATGCCGAGCAAGAGCCTTTGTAACTTACCGCAATGATGCATTCTTGAACTCCACACCTGAAAAACTGATAACAAACTCAAATTAATGCTGATGAGCGCCGTGGACAGTTTGAATGAGTGTAAAACCCAAACCACTCTTACTCTCCAGACAGGCGGTCCTCCTCCTCCTCAAACTGCTCGCTCGCTACCGTGTGCCACACTGGCGGAGACTTGAGCGCCTCCCACAGGTACCGCGCAGCGCGCACCTTGTCTTGACCTTTATAATAATGCTTATACCACTGATTGATTAACCTTGAATTGAACACTCTTTTTAAATTAATAAGGTAATCTCTCCTGAAATATTTATTAAAATGACAGTTTACATAGGCCTGCATTTAGCCTTCATAGAAATGAGCAAATTTCCTTTGCATTGAACCATGGAACATTATGAAAGCCAGTAAAAAAATGAAGCTCTCTGTTCGTTCATCCTTCCTTCCTCGCTACCCTTCCTCTACGGACACTGCTGACATACAGTATAAGAGCTTGCCAAACGGAGAAAGGGTTTAAAAGAGATGAGAAAACTAACAAAGGTCAATGCAGTTCTCTTTTTCTCTTTTTTTTAAGAAATTGTGTAGACTACAAAACTACACAAATGAAACGGCTATCAGTTACCTCAGAGCAACACTGATGGACTGATGATGGACTTGATGGACAATTGATGGACTTTCAGCTCAATATATTATTAATATATTAACAACCAAGGCATTTATTTTTCTGTTTTATTACTGATATGTGAATCTTTTGGGAATAATGATTATTAATAATTTGTCATTTGAGATTTTCTTTGTTTTCTATAAAACTTATTTGGCTGGCAATATCAGTTGTAAGAGTTGTACACAAGAGTTTATGGTATGTGTCAAAGATTTCACTTACTCAGCTTCCTGCATGGAAGAACAGAAGGCTGCTTTTCCATACAGATTTTAGTTTTTGCATTGTCTAGGGATAAGAACTGAGAAATGACCAAAATCTATTTACTAAATTATGACAGCTATCTGAATGTAAAGTTTGCCCAACACAAAGTGCCATGCTTTCCTACAGGCTATTTGCATATGAAGTCTTAAACTAAAATTATAATTCTGATCATTTTAAATAATTATAATAATAATAATGTATTTATTTATGTTTGTTTTAGTGTAGGTTTTAAGGTTGCAAACTTCACCAATCATCTCCTAGATGTGCAGAAGAACTGAGTGAAGTCTGAAGTTTTTGAATTGCAATTGGACTAATTTTCCAGTAATAGTGCCCCAAAAACAGGAAACGAGGAGAGGAGTGCAATTCATGTCCGATCAACCTTCCTGAGTGAGCCGAGGGGAAGTGTCTGAAACATTAAAAAGTGGTGTTCTCAGCACATAGCTGTGGTGCAGGACAGGATCTATGTTCACTTTGACTGGCCAAAGTTCCTCTTTGACCCTGCACAAAGACACCATCGGAGCTGTATTGTTTTGTGACATGGTTGAATTTGATGAGTGGAGAAGGCAGCTGACTTAGCACAGATGAAGAGCAGGTTGCTGATAGGTCACTTTAAAAAATAGGAATCTACACTTATAAAAACTACATGTGTTTATTATACACCATGACCGTGCACCATCAATTAATTTATATGAAAGATTTCAAATAGAAGTAATAATAATTAATCTCATCCCACGCAGATCCTTATATGGGATTGTGCATTAAAGGAATAGTTCACCCAAAAATTTAAATAACCCCATGATTTACTCACCCTCAAGTCATCTTAGGTGTATATGACATTCTTCTTTCAGACGAATACAATCTGAGTTATATAAAAAAATGTCCTGGCTCTTCCAAGCTTTATAATGGCAGTGAATGGCTGTTTCTGTTTTGAAGTCCATATAGTGAATCTATCCATCATAAAAGTGCTCCACACGGCTCCGGGGGGTTAATAAAGGCCTTCTGAAGCGAAGCGATGTGTTTGTGTAAGAAAAATATTCATATTTAACACGTTACAAAGTAAAATTCTTCCAGCCAAACGGCCATGCACAGTCTACTTACGCCTAAAGCGCAACTTACGACATCAGAAGTAGCCTAGTGTGTCAAGGCGTAGCGTAAATATCAGCAGTACATCGCATTACTCGCATAAATTGTGCTTGGACTTAAGTCAAATCCGTATGTTTGTTTGGCCGGAAGTTAGTTATTTTACTTTATAAAGTTTTAAATATGGATATTTTTCTCACACAAACACATTGCTTCGCTTCCGAAGGTCTTTATTAACCCCCGGAGCCGTGTGTAGCACTTTTATGATGGATAGATGCACTTTTATGGACTTCACTGCTATTATAAAGCTTGGAAGAGCCAGGACATTTTTTTATATAACTCCGTAGGATGTACGGATGTTAATATACACCTAGGATTTCTTGAGGGTGAGTAAATCATGGGTTAATTTTCATTTTTGGGTGAACTATCCCTTTAAGATTAACATTTTTTTTTAAAACAACCACAGAAACAAACACCATTCTCTAAAGCGTGTAATCAGTAAAAACCTCTGGACTTCTGATATGTCAATAGAATTTGTTTGAGATTTCAACATGTTTGTGAAATCAAGGCTCTCGTGGTCAGAAAAACTTAGTTTAAACTAAAGTGAGAAAACATAGGAATCACTTAACTAGTTTTGTTTTATAGAATTTGTTGTATTTTCTAAAATAAATACAATATGAAATATATAAAAGAAAAAAATGAAATAAAATGTATTTAAAGACTGGGTAACATTAAAATATTTTATTTGGAAATTGATTTGCACACTCCTCATCTGTATAAAAATACTCTTACTGTTGTTTAATATTAAAAATACTCTTACTGTTGTTTAATATTATATAGAATGCTAAAGCATTTAAAAGAAGAAATATTCTATAAGAAAATATAGATTCTGTGACATACAAAAATTCAGGTAAAAGAAGGCAAAAACAGCTTGAAATACTTTAGTCGGATAGTTTAACATTAGACAGTTGCGGTAAATGCTGTGGCGTCACATGATTTAGGATATCTGGGAAAGCACAGTGATACACAAACCTTTGGAGACACACATTTCCAAACCTCTTCAACTCTAAAAAGCTTAATTATTAACATTAAATCCATGCTTAAATACAAGTGTACACATTTCAGCACACAATCAAAGGACTGTCCAAAGCTTCACCATGAAGGCTTTAGCTGCTTTATGTGTAACAATATGCCTTTTTTATCAGGCTAATGGAAAGAGCATAACGGACCACATGTAAGTATACACAATTTCATCAAAATTGGAGTGGATGCTACACTGTTAGATGTGGAAAAGTTTGTACCTTTCTGTTTATTTTTTTGTGTAAAACCAAAGTTATGCGCTAGAATTGAGTTGGAATTGTAAGTTATTATTATAACGGTGATCATTATTTGTCTTTCTCAAAGGGGGGGGCCCAGACGGGAGGTGCGGGAAATTAATGATCCTGCATCAATTGACTGCAAAATGAGTGCCTGGTCCCTGTGGACATCCTGTGACCCGTGCACTAATACCACGGTACGGGAGTATCTCTTCTTCTCTGTCACTTTCTCTATAAATAATGTTGTTCAAATTGTCATCTGAAATCATTCTGAATTAATAATGTTTTGAAGAAATGTGTAGCCTTCACATGTGCTTGTGTAACACAGCATCGCTCTAGGGGCATAGAGGTCTTTGGGCAGTTTAAAGGCTCTAGGTGCATATACCCAATTGGAGAGCGGAGACCCTGTAAACCTTCTACCAAATGTCAGGTGGACCCTCCACCCGTCTGCAAAAGCTCTCAATGGCGGTGCGCTTCAGGTCAGCATTTCTTTTTTGTCGGTATTTTGTTTTTTGGCCGGTAGGTGGTTAGCTGTAGGGTAAATTGCGAAGCAATATTCAGCATTAAGTATATTACTTTACCCTCAGGAATATGTATAAACAAAAATCTCAAGTGTAATGGGGATAACGACTGTGGAGAGACAGATACGTCTGATGAAGACGAGTGTGACGTCATCAGGACACCTTGCGGCAGGACAGCTGTATTTGAGTCTGACATAGCCATCCAAGCTGGATACGGGTCAGAGCCTTTTGTAACTTACACAAATGTTAATAATGTACACACCTATTCAAAAGTCAGTCACATTTTATTTTAAAAGAAATTAATACTTTTATTCAGCAATAATGCATTACATTGATCAAAATGACCGTAAAGACATTTGTAATGTTACAAAAGATTTCTATTTCAAATAAATGCTGTACTTTATCATTTTCATCAAAGCATCCTAAAAAAAGGAATAATACAAAATGTTTCTTGAGCACCAACTCAGCACATTAGAATGATGAAATATCTCGGCGATTCTCTCAGATCGCGTCTTTGATCATTCACACTGCGTGATTGTCGAGCACCGGTTTGCCTATGATTTCGGCCATTTGTCGGCGATCTCACAAAACCTGTCGGCGAACGAAAATCGGGCCTAAAATCGTTCAGTGTGAACTCAGCATTAGTAAGCATAGTCAGTTATGTCTTAAGTAAACATAAACAGTTGAGAAAGACAACGCATGTGAAACAGTATTTTGTATCCGTGCATTAGTCTTAAAATGACAGCAGCATAATAAACTACTGTTAGACCTACCTGAAAAACATGAAAAGCACTGATTATTTCATTTGAATCTTAGTTCTATTGTATTTATTTATTTGTGCAATTGCTTGTTTGATTATTTGTTCTTTTTTTATTAATGACTGTTAACTTGTCTTTAATAATGTTCAAAATTTATATTAGTAGTTTTAGCAGTGGTATCAAAATTGGAATCGAGAATTGTGAAATGTCACCTTTTTAATTACAATACAATGATACATGGGTCAAAAACAACAAAATCTATATTATTTATTTATAACTTTTTTTATGGTGGTGGGGCCAGTGAAAATGATTCACTGAATCGAATCGAAAATCAAGACTCGCATCGAATTGAGATCTTGCAAATCAGAATCGAATCGGGACGTCTGTATTGATACACAGTTGAACATTGTCATATTCATTATGCTAAAACTACTTTGAGAGTTGTCATGATTGAAATTTCATTTTAAAATATTTTCAGATAGGAAACAATTATTTTAAATATTTTACTACATAACTTCCCCAAACTTTTAAATGTGGTAGTTTATGTAATTAACATTACCAAGATTAATATATGCTGTTAAAGTACATTGTGCTATTTCATGGGTTTTGCATTAACTAATATCAACCCTGTCATTCTGTAGGCAATTATTAAAAAATCTAATTATTATTATAAAATAGAATAAAATAACGGAAAACACAAATATTGCAATTATTACTACACTTTATAATACATAACTACTGTACATATTCTAAAGATGTTTAATTCTTCTCTCAACAGAATAAATATTCTGGGATCTGGACCTCGAATGAATCCCTTTAATAACAGATTATACAATGGCCAATGTAACCGGATCAGAGATCCATCTACATTGGAATATATCAGACTACCCTGGAATGTTGGAGTTCTCAGCTATGAGGTGGGTCTCTCAGTTTACTATATGCATGATGTCAACTGTTGTTTTACAAAGGTTTTGAGTATTTATTGAGAGCAAAACTGAAAGAAAAAACTCTCCTAAAAAAGACAAACTGACAAGTAAAAGCACTAAAATTCTGTCAGACACACATACACAAAATACTATTTTTAGTCTTGACCCATGTCTCTTTATCTTCAGACAAAAGTGGAAGAGAGCAGCTCCAAAGAGATGTACGAGGACATTCACTCATTAATAAAAGAGATAACTAGAGAATCATCCAATTCTGTTGAAGTGGGCTTAAGCTTTAAGTTTTCACCTACTGAGGCCTCCAGTGCTGGTGCTGGCAGTGATGCGGGCAGTGCTGGTGAGGGTGGAGATGTTGCCAGCACCGGTGAGGCTGGTGAGGCTGGTGAAGCTGCTGGTCCCAGTGAGGATGGTCCTGGTGTGGGTGGTGATGCTGAAGGTCCTGGTGATGGCGGTGAAGCTGAAAGTCCTGGTGATGGTGGTGATGCTACCATGCCTGGTGGGGGCCAAAATGCTGGTCTTGGCATTTCAGCAGGAATTGACACTAAGCAAGAAAAAAGAAGTATCATCAAACAGCTTTCAGAAATCACAACGACCAAGGTGAGTGAGATTCAGGTTTATTCCTTTTATTGCTTTCTTGAGCAACTATTTCTTACCCATTTGAACTTTATTTATTGTAATTCACATCTTCAGGCTCATAAACCACCATGTTCATGGAACAGACTGAAATTCAAAACTGAACAAAAACAAGAAAAATATTCACAATAAATAGACATTGTTTGTTTATGTAGAGTATGAAAATTAATAATAAAGACTACCTTCTCAAATCTGCAACATCTGTGTTGCTTCTACTACTAGCACGTATTCTCTTTCAGAGAAAGACCTTCATGAGAGTGAAAGGCAGAGTGGAGCTGGCCACCTACAGGATGAGACAGCGAGGGGTGGAGGTATCCTCAACGTTCTTGGATGATGTGGATGCCCTGCCACTTACATATGAGAAGGGACAGTATTTTGCCTTCTTGGAGGACTATGGAACACACTTCACCAAGAACGGAAAGTCCGGTGGAGAATATGAGCTTGTTTACATAATGAATGAGGATATCCTCAAACTAAAAGGTGAGTTTAAAATCACATTTCAAGTTTTTTGTAAAGCCTGGAGACCTTGGGGCAACATCACAACATGTTATTGCAATTCCAAAAGATATTCAAAGATACTGTAGATGACATTTAAATGACACTCGTTAATGTAAATGCGTTAATGGGAAGGATGCTTTTTTCAGGCTGAAAGCCCCATTAAAGGATTATGACTTGACTTTATTTGATGGTTCAACTATATCTAACTACAGAGGTCACTGAATCCATGGTCAAGGAGTGTTTCGAGGTTGGAATTAGAGCCAATTTTCAGCTTTCCCAATTAGGAGAGGGAGGAGGACACATTAAACCAGTAAACAAGTGTGATACTCTAACAGACAAACCCACAGGTGTGTATGTGTGTGTATACGTTCGTTTTAATAGTAAGATATTAAAGGAATAGTTCACTCAAAATGAACACAAAAAAGAAGATATTTTGTCCATACAATAAAAGTCAGCTGGGTCGAGAGTTGTTTTGTACAACCAAAAACAGTACTTCAAAATATCTTCTTTTGTGTTACATGGAGGACAGGACATGAGGGTGAATAAATTATGACATAATTTTCATTTTGGGGTGAACTTTCCCTTTAAATCCAACAGACACATGCCTTCTGATAAAAACATAACTATAACTTGCTTACATGTTCACCAGATGACAAGAACAAGAGGGGGGTTATTGATAAGGTGCTGATTGTAGTGAGAGGGGGCAGTCCAGCCTCAGCAGTAGCCATGAAGTCTCAACTCACTAAAGATGGCATTCTAGACTATAGTCAATATGTGGAATGGGCAAAGACCGTCTCTGCTCTACCTGCTCTTATTCACAGTGACGTAAGACACTTCACCTTCACTTTACAAATTGCCAGTGCATGCGTGGTAACTACTGTAATTGGAACACAATTTGTTTTCATTGTTCCGGCAGCCTGAACCCATCTACAATGCGATCCCTTTGGACTTTCCTGATGCTCAGCCGAGGCGGGACAATCTCAGAGGAGCCCTCGATGACTACGTGGCCGAGTACAGCGTGTGTAAGTGCCAGCCGTGCCAGAATGGTGGCACTGTGATCCAGATAGACGGGGAGTGTAAATGCATGTGCTCACCAGGGACTGAAGGTGTCGCGTGTCAGATCGTTGACATGGAAATGGTGAAAGGTGCGTGTTTCTGTGTGCAACGGCCTGTAAAACTTCCATACCCTTAATTTCTGTTGCTTTGAGTTGAGCGTTCCATCTGTCTCTGTTCACTCATTTCTAGGAAAGTCTTTTGAACAACTGGGGAACTGGGGCTGCTGGTCTTCCTGGTCCAGCAGCTGCTCCGGAGGGCGTCGCAAACGGACCCGGACCTGCAATACTCGAGGTGTACCAACCGGAATCTGCAGAGGAGATACAACCAGTGAAGACTACTGTTAAGAATCACGGAGTCACAAATAATCACGGAATATTAAAAATGCTGTGTACAAAATAAGGAATTAAACTGGTTCAATCACATGTAACGTTACTTTTAGATATTATGAAGAGCGTTTTATGGCATTGAAACACGCATTTTTGACAACACTGTCGGCTTGTGGTCAAAGTAGGTAGTGCATCCCAAATAGTTTGCATTGCATGATTACATGAACAGCAAGTTTTTACCATCACCCATCACTGTCCTATCAAGGAGGTAATGGCATCACAAATTGATCCCAACTTCTGAAAATAATTTACCAATGTCGTTCAAAAATACCAGTAAGGTTTAGAAAAGAAAAAATCTAAAATTCAAAAAATGTTTCCGTGAACAAGACTTATGCACCCTAGATCACCTTGTTGCCAACCAGACATTAAATAATTTAAGGATTTGACTAGAATCCGCTAATACACATTTTTATGAATTACCATCCCCATTTTCTAATTATTTTGTTATTTTTGTATGATTTGCCTACATTATATTTTAGTTTAATGCTCATGTCAGCATCATGCTGAAACAGAAACAAAAATAGATCAAAAACATGTTTTATTTTAATATATATACAATCAAACTAAAACATGTTTTTGATCTATTTTTGTTTCTGATCCAGCATGATTATGCTGACATATAGCATTTTTTACAAGAACTAGTGTTTTGGGCCACAGAAAGAAGGAATGAATGTATGAGGAATAGATGTGATGTTGAGGTAGATGGCTCACTTTTCACTCTTCTTGGGCCTCTAGAGGTCAGGTTAATAGAGTAGCACTCTTAACTCTCTATTGAGCCTCTGAGAAGCTCCTTTCAGCTTCAATACCCTTCAAGAGTCAACTTGTGGCAGCAATGGCTTTGGACTGAGACCCCATCTAAAAACAACACTCCAAACCAAGAACAAAAATAAATAAATGAGTACACACAGGGGCAATTACAAAGAAATAAAGCAATAGTAAAATTCCAAGACACTTATTTTTTAAGTATTCTATCACAATGAATAATATCGAGCCATTTTTTCTTAGAAAATAAAACCTATCTCAAAGCAATGAACTGAAAGGTGCACCTCCTGCTCCACCCCCAAAGAAAAAAAAAATTAAACGTCCCAGTGCAGTCCGATTCTGACTTCCATGAGGTCATGGCATCCATTGAAGTTTCTAAGAGCCGTGTCACGCCACATTACCTTTCCCATCTGTCTCAGCAGCGTGAAAATTAAGTTATGCCCCATGTCAGCACAGTTTTGTTTCTCTTCTCTCACTCTTTTCACTGCTCTTGGTCCGCTTGATGGAAGAAAAACTGGACATAGAAATGCAATCAAGTAATATGCGCTCATGCAGTCCAGCTCACTATTGCAGACTAAAGTATGCTGATGGTGTGGAGGGGGTCCTCAGTTTGTCCATGTAGGGTCATTCAGAAAAAGGTCCTTTACTGCCTGCCCTTCCCCCAAATTCCTTCTTTTAAGAACCCCTTAAAAAAACCAACCCCCTCTTCCCACTAACAACTGAACCTCACCCCTCTCCCGCATTCCCCGCTCCATTATTTTTTTTTTTTTCATTTCATGTTTGGTATATGACCCAGTCAACAGATAAAATGTGCTATGGGAAAAGTTTCCACAAAGAGAAACTGCTCCTTGTCGAATTGCTTATGTAAAATCATGATATAGATGAACTGTTTTCAGTTGAAAGGAAAGTTGTGAATTTTTATTGCATGCTGAATCTGACATCAAAGCAAACTCCAGCTATTCACACAAGAACTTTTAAGAATTTGAACGAAATTGGTAACATTTTCTTTCACTTCTCTTACACTCAAATCAGTGGACACAACTGGATTATGCAGTGTTGTCATTTTTTAAAGGGGACTGTTCTCAAGAAAAACGGAATGTGACAGGTTCAACGCCACGTCTGATCTGAGAAACGAAACGGCTCCCCATTTACTAAGTCCCAGTGGGGCCCTTCACCTGACGAGGATGAATAGTCAGTTCACCTCAACTTGTTACTTCTAACTGAGAGAAAACAACAAGCAGAAAAGTTTAGTTAGTCAGTATGCAGTCTTTTGAAATACTTTCAACATGAAACCTGCAGAAAAGAATTGCTAAATATCTTGTAGAGAGAGAGAGAGAGAGAGAGAGAGAGAGAGAGAGAGAGAGAGAATATCAACACTTAAAGGGGAAATTACATTTTTAGCCTTTCTAAAATATGTTCAAATAATAGCCTACAGGCTATTAATACGGAAGTCCTGAACAGCAACGTTAAAAAATAATTAATTTTGAAATTAGGGGGGGTTGAAATTTCTGCGCTCGTGAAGTCGAACTGCCTCGGACATGGATCTAAACAAAATAGTAGCTTTTTACTTTTATCTGGGCTTTCAACTAAAGGAAATTCTACAGGTGCTAATCTAACAATGGCATTAGCCTACCATTTGTTTTAGGACGTTACAAAATATACTGCGCCGGGATAGACTTTACTGGCGTGGCGAAAACACTTTTCAGACTGGAGGGAGCTATCCAGCTTTATGAGGAAATCGCGGGATCCGGCCAAATGATTGGATACAGAATGATAAACTACTTAAAATGTATCCAGAAAGGATTTACGGTGAAGAGGGAGACAGTACGGTTACTGTTGTTCTCGACCCAGATGGTGTTGCCTATATTGACGAGCACGAAGACACGTACTGTACAGCTAGGCTTCGAGTCAAAAGTGCCACATAAAGTTTGGACCAGGATTGTGGTAGCCTACCTACTCCGGCGGAGTCTTCATGCTCGTCTAGGCGTCCTAAAACAACTGCTAATGCCATGTTGTTAGATTAGCACCTGTAGAATTTCCTTTTGTTAGAAGCCCAGATAAAAGTAAGAAGCTACTATTATATTTAGATCTATGGCAGAAGCAGTAGGCTACTTAACGAGCGCATTTCTTCACAAAAAAAAAACAAACAAAAAAATTATATATATATATATATATATATATATATATATATATATATATATATATATATATATATATATATATATATATATATATATATATATGCTAAATAAGAACTTCTACTGAAGACTGTATTCTCGTAATTTTGACTTTATTCTCGAAATATTTAGACTTTTTTTTTTACAGGTATTACATCACAAAAATATGAAATCCCTTTTTTTCTCTAAACAAAAATATTACATTTCTTAGCAAAAATACTGTTTATTTATGCAAAAATATTTACTCTCCCCAAAATAATATATTTACAATTTAACTTTTTCTAGTACAATGGATTGCTAACATTTTTATTTGCAAATAAAGTGTAGAAAACTATTAAATAATATAAGGTGTGTCCGAATTTGCATAGCCTACTTGTGCACTATTCTATGCCATTAGTATAAATAGTGTGAGTAGTGCATTCACACTGAAAATTCCAAACAGAAAAAAGTGCACTTTAAACACCCAGATGATACACTCAATTAACTGAAAAAGCGAAGTGTGGAATCTGGAATGTTGGACACTTCATGTAGGCTACTCAACTGTTGCAGCTTTAATTACATTGCGTAGCAGGAGGAGCAAGACACTGATGTTGAATCAGTGACAAAATAACCGTATAACATTCATACACAGGGTTGAGTACATGCATAAGTGCATAGTGTATCATTTGGGACACAGTTTTTAAAAAAGTAACCTCCACTTCTTCATTTAAGCCAGATTAACATAATTTACATTGTACTATCTCCTCCTTCTGCTCTTTCAAGAATGTTCAATCTGCTCTTTCTAGAGGTGTCAGCTAGAAGACAGAATGAAGTGCCTGGTCATTGTGTGCTGCCTCTATTGTGTGTTTAGTATTAGCATGACAGAAGTGCCACTCGACTTCTCCTTCATTCATTAATTCTGAGGAGCCTTGTCCCGCATCTGCCTTGAAATGAAGCGTCACGGCTACCATCTTGGATCTCTAGAAGTCTTATAACATAAGCATAAACATTCACCATTTTCCCAATGATTCATTTCTGTGAGAGTCTGATATTTTAAGTGTTGGGGAAGGGCAAATTCAATTATATATTATGGGATAATACCTTTCTGCTCTTTTGTATTTGGAATGCTAACAATATCAAGCTGCACTGTTATATTATACTTCACAGAACAAAAAGGCATTTGGAGTCCAAGGGGGGATTTGTACTATAAGTGCTACTCACACTGAGAAGCAAACTCTTTTAAGCAATGACAAGCCCACTTAAACACACACACAGTAGCAGACTGAGTGCGTTTGTGATGGCTACTTGAGGCTTCATTCACTCGAACACCGCTTTTTTACTTGTCAGCCTGAGTGAAGACTTTATATAAACACTCAAGCTTTGAACAAATAAGCCAGCCGAGGCCTTCCTTGGTTCATGTTCAACTCTGATCCTGTTTAAAGACAACCTCATTTGTTTCCTCAGATGTTGAGAGTCTCTGGGAACTTAGACTAACTCCCTCTGTAAACATTTATGTTTACAAGGTCAAGTGCAAGAATAGACAGAGCCAAAATGTTTTAATAACAGATTACTTTGGTAACATTTATACACTGGAGTGGGTATCAGGTGGAAATGTAAGCTTTTTTGATGACAGCCCAAGAACAATATTGACTTAATTGAAAAAGCAAGCGTTTTATGACAAGCTTTGCACTATTCTTATTTAAGAATACATAAAAAGTCTACACCATGAATTATGTACAATTTAATTATGATCAGACTTGCTCAAATCTCTAAAAAATAAAATCTAGACATGTGATGTTTAATGCTCATTTTACTAGCATATATTCTAAATGGTAAGTTAAAATTTCATCTGCTCTGTACAGTAGAAAGTAAAAACATACTTTACTTGTCCATATCTGCATGATGGGCATGAAGACTGTCAGTAGACAGCTGTTGCAAAACTGATCAATAAAACAATCAGTAATATCTAGTTGCAGACATGAACTGTTATTAAACTATATTTAAGTTAAATACATGTGCAATTATTTAACAGTTATTTAAGCTGTTTTAACAAAAAATATACAGCACTTGTTTTGGTTTGTATAGTGAAATAACCAGACACAAAAAAAAGGTCAAATGGTAAAAATGGTTTTATAATAATTTGGAGCCAATCTTTATGAACATTATAAACAGTATTACATGGTATTATTTATCAACATTATTCACACAATTATATGATACAAAACATATACATTTACAATAATCAAGTTGTTCGTCTACAATTTACACTAACCAAAATTTCATACAAAAATAAACTTTCAGTATTTTTTTTTTTTTATCTCTTTGAATATAAGTTTCCACAATAGTTCATAATAACTTAATATATGGGAGCACATATTTCCAACATATTTTCATGGTGTGCAGATGTTGGTAGCTCATCTAGGTTTTGGAACAACCTTTAACTATGGGATTCTGGCTCTGCGACTCAACTCAACTCAGCTTTATTATAGCACCACTAAAAACAACAACTGTTGACAAATGTGCTGTAGCCTACAATATATTCTTCCACCATTTCTGCTTTTTTTTAAAATGGTCTATTCTCTCGTGTACCTGTACAATACAAGCACCTAACCAAATGCAAATATAGAGTCAAATACAATGTGCGAATGAATCGATTACTTTCATAGGGTCTACTTTTCTGCCAGTAGGCAAAACTTTTTCGAAATGAGACTCGTCTCGTGCAACGCAAATGTCTTGTGGTGCCACCGCACAAAAGACATTTTGAACAAAACACAATTGGTCTAGTCATATTTTTGTATGTAAACCAACAATAATAGGCTATTTGTTTCAATGAGGGGAACCCCCCTTGGATTTCCACCGAGGATGCGATTTCATTTAGTTAGCTGGGCCCCAATTCGTGTGTCCTGGCGCGAGGCCTGGGGCGAGAAAAAAAAGCGACTTTGCGAGGGTTTTTGATAACATGTAGCTTTACTTCTGCGGACACTGAAAGGTTGAAAACTGTATGCAGCTAACCACTGAACTCTAAAAACATGACTTATCTTAATATAAAAAGTGTTAAAATGGTAAACACCACAACTGAAAACTGTTGTGCTCTTAAATCCCAGGCATCACTCTCTTCGTCCTCGTAATCCGTCTCGTAGTCGTCCTCCAAGTCGTCCTCGGTATCTGAAAAGCCACTACCGCCATATCTGTCGGCAAAGCAGAAGTTTTTCATGCTGACTTTGACATACTCGCATATTGCCCTTTCTGTGCCGTCGCACACGCAAGTGTCCAGAAGTTGGGCTTTAGGAATTGAGCGCATGTTCGTGATGACCCGCCGGCAATCGTCCGAGCAGCGCTCTCCTCCGAACAGTTTCCTGCAGTGATAAAGATAGTCCCTCATGGCGGTACTGCACTCGGGATCCATCTCGCACTGCTTACGGGCTTCGGTGCAGCCCATGTGGCTGGTTCTGGGCATACAGGGCTCGATGGCTCGCTTGGTCATCTTGCATAATGTGTCCGAGGAGCATTCGCAGTCCTCCAGTGCCGGGCCGTTCACAGTCAGGTTGAGCTGAATGATAGAAGAAATGCAGTGGCTAGGACATTTCTTCCTATTCCCGTTGATAACCGGACCGCACGCGTGTAGATACTGAGTATACGCATAGTGGCACTCCGGTTCTCCTTGGCACTTCATGATGGCCTGCCAGCATATCAAACGCTGGTTGTGTGCCGGTGAGGCGGTGGATAAACGACTCAAACATATCAACGCACAGCCGATGGACAAAATCAATATCTGCAGCCGTAGAGTGACTGCATGGTTGCCAGACTGTGCCATTCCTTGATGTGCCCACATGCAACAGCTTAAAAGTTAACTTATTGGGTCAAGGGTTTCCATTTGTTGGTCCATAATCCATAGGCTACGGTTTCTCTGTTCTTACCAGAGATTGAGACGAACAACTCGCCTTGTTCCATGCCCGCCGTCGTCAAGCCGCGTTTTGTTGACCACTTTAGTTAAGTGTGCTCATATTTGTTCCTCCACTATCCACAGAAACATGCATCGAAATTTATCCGTGGACAAAACTCCAAATGGTTGGAACGAATCACATTTGCTCACTGCCGCGAGAGCAAAACGCGCAGCAACATCTTGATGCGCGTCGACTCGTTTTCTCGCTGCTCTTGATTGCAGTAATCCAGCGATAAATCAACGCTTTAGAAATTACATCGAAACATCCCAAAAGCGATCTCACACCGCACCTTGTTCAAATAACAAATCTGGAAAAAGTTCTACTCTCTATGAGAAGTCTTGGAAGTATCTGTTCGGTTACCCAGACCCAGACGTAGCCAATGCATGCAGCAGCACACTATTGGTCCGATCAGTTGTTGTGATTTCTGACGTCATTTGAGGGTGGAGGTCAGAACTTGATGAAGGTCGAGAGTGTGGAGAGGGTGCGGGTCGTAATTTGACTTGTTAAAGCATCAGTCCCTGACAGGGCCGGCGCTCCGCACACGCACATCACGCACTGCGCGTAGGGCACCAAGTGCTTGGGGGGGCACCAAAAAATCTGGGTCGTGAAAAATCATCACAATAGGGTACTAGTATAAATAACAAATAAAATATGTCTAAAGCATGTTAATATTGGGTTTAAGTGGTCGTTCAATGAGGCCTATTATATGTTGATCCGACGAAAATTATATGTGTATTTAAGTGGTCCAGTGGTAGAATTTTTGCCAAGCGTGTCAGAGGTTCTGAGTTCTAATCCGCACTCATATAGTTTTTTTTTTTTTTTTTTTCATCAAAACCGATTATGTTTTTTAGTGGTTGTATATCAGGCAGGGACACTTTTTGTGCTTTTTGTTTTCTAATTGTACCGGAGCGAATAGAGAGTCTCTCCACAACGGATTGAAACGCGCGTCTGAGTGAAGGCTGTGCGCGAGCCAGAAACAAACATAGTATCCGCGCCACTGATCGCTCGGCAACGAGCACTTTGATCAGTTGATTTAAAAAAACAACACATTTCAGCGCTAGATCGACTCTTATTTAAAAAACGAATGAAATGAATGCTCTGCTGGTTAACTGGAGATGTTTTGTTTGTTTGTATTGGTACATTCGTGCCGCGAGATGTTTCAAAAGTGGTGGGGACATGTCCTACCCGCAAATTACGCCTATGCGTATGTATGTCCAGGGGCGTCGCTATAGTAGTGCAAAAGATCCGGGGCTTTAGCCCCGCATGGCTAAAATCTTTTTTTTTTTTTTTTTTTTTACTTTGAAACTGCAATTAGAAGAAAAAAAACCCCCACAATCTCAGTGTTTGTATATTTTCATATTCACAGAGTTGTCAAATTATGTACAGAATTATTATATTGTGCCTGACCTTTGCACTTTTAACTTTCTGTGTTTACATTGTTCAGTTCCAAATCTGTGTTTTTAGTAATTGTGGTGGTATTTGGTATTTATAATTTTAACCTTTATATTATTTATTTCTTTTCATGTTTGGTGCCATTGTTAATGTAAAATTATTTATTTGCAGCAGTTATTTTGGAAGTAAAGAGAACCTAACTAAGAAATTCTGAATGGTTGTTATTCCCTTGGTGGGTGGGTGGGGGGGGGCACCACCAAGCATTTGTGCTTAGGGCACCCAAATGGCTAGCGCCGGCCCTGGTCCCTGACACAGTGCTAAAATATTTTGGCTGTCAATGTGCATTGCACATCTCATCCGATGTCTCTGCCCAACCCTCAGCACCCAAACAGCACTTTCATTTCTAATTGTGCAATTATTCATTTAACTTGAAGCCACTTATTTAGCTCGACAGACCTTAGCATGTCTTGAGAATTGTTTTAATATATATAGTCCTATCCATAAAGTAGCATATTAACCTACTCTAGAAAAAAAAGGAAAGGGACAACTTTTGAATATAAGGTTAATACTACAAAACACCATTTATCATTTAATACCATTTGATAAAATACAGCCAATATGTTATTTTGTTTGATTTAAAATAGAATAACCTTATAATACTTTGGTTTCTCCGGGAAATATCTTGATCCATTACTTCCATTTCTCGCAAAGAAGGAAATTGACATTTTCCAGGTAAAATGATCAGGTCAAGTTTGTTTTGAATGTCCATTATTTAAGAAAACATCAAACCAAAGATTTTAAAGGAAATAACAGAGATTTTACATTGGTTTATGACTCTTCAAGTCTCATGTTTATACACAATCCATAATGAATTTAACAGACAGCATTTTGCTGACAGTTGTTTATTTTGCTAAGGAGAATTACCATTACAAACACTTGTAGACAGTTCAAGGTGTTTTCTGTGACAACTTCCTCGGAACAGTCCATTTGGTCTGCAATAACGGTCAGGATTGCATGAACAATCCTTTGATCCTTTCTGGTCGGTTTGGAGCAAAATAACAGCTGTTACAAGTTACAACTTTTTTTCTTCTGTTCTCACACCAAAACTTCCCCATCCTCCACAGCATTTATACAAAAGCCCTGGCTTGAAAATGTTCAACATCCAAATAGTAGCAGGTTTGCATTTTGAGAAGTTGAGATGAACTATACTAAATTGACTTCCTAGCTCATGAACACATTCATGTAAAAAAAGAAAGAAAAAAACACTCCTGTGCTTTCCATCTCTAAATGACTGATTATGATCATCACTTGGCCTAGATCTGCAGAAAGAGAAGGAGCAGCTTTTGGAGAACAGAGCGGACTGTGTTATCCATGCTACATTGACCCTATCACACTTCTGCACTCAAACCACAAAGCTTGGGCAGCTGGCCAAAAATGCCCCCTATCCCTATACCCCCACTTTTCAGCATTTTCTCCTTTTCCCAATTAGAGAGATTAGATGGCCTATTTGGAAGGAAAACAGCAAACAGTCTCATGTAAATTCTCTGACATTCCACTGTAAAACTGTAATACAGAACATCCATTTCTCACAAGCATGTTTTTGTCGAAGTGAAGAAATGAACTGATGACATATAGCTATACCGTGAGATTCACAATGTTGTTTTGAATGGTAATGAGAAAAGTGCTGTAGTTATCTAATATGTATTTATTCAGATGGATATATTTTAAATAATAAATATCACATCACACTAAAATCCCAAAACTATAACACAACAAGCAATGAAACTGCTTTCCCAACACAGTGAGAAAACAGAATATGAGCCCTGTACATTTCATTCGCACACAGAGAACTCAGAGCAACTCCAGAATTCAAGGCTTCACTCCTCACAAAGGATGAAATTGTTCGATCTGGTGAGACTATTACTGCAAGATGTTGGCATTTCCTTTTCTTATAGAGAGAACTGCTGTGAAATGTATTCAGAATCTCTCTGAGGAGTCGGTTGTTCCCTCTTGCCAAGCTGTCAGACCTGTTTATCATTATTTGCTGTAAAGTAGCCCAGACTTTGCGATCAAGGGAAAAACTAAAGAAGAACTTTCAGTGGAAAAACCTGGATCAGAGATTTGTCTAATTATTTGTCTAATTTGAGTTCTAGAAAAGTTCTATCTCTTTTAATACACGCATGCTGCTGGAATCCGGTGTGAATCATGTCAGTGTTGGACGCAGACCAGAAATGAAGCGAGCCAAATCTTCTCTCGCTCAGATGAATTCTGAGGCATGAACGGACAGATCTGTCCTTCTTAACTTTAACCAGTTCCGTACTTTTACAGATATAAACTACATTGTAAAAAAAATATGAAAAAAAATACGATTTTTCGAAGTTTTAAATGAAACAAAGATTACTGGAGTATATGCAGGAAAACTATCTTGTTTTTTCTACTTCAAAATGTCATGTTTAATTCAATGTGTTATTTCCAGTTTATTTATAGTTAATTCTTTAATTGTATTTTCTAAATGAGTGTTCATTCATTCATTCACTATATAATTCTTCAATCATTTATGAATACTGTATCTTATATTTGTTTTAAGCTTGCCTGAGCTGCTCAATGTTTTCTGTTTTGTTGTAATGGTTTTGTTGAAAATTTCAATAATGAATAAATAAATAAAAATAACACTCAATTTCCTTTTTCCTGTTTTGCACTGTTGCCCACAGTGACAATAAGTCATAACAACTCTAGAATAGGAATGCTAAGGGTTTTTTTTTGGAAAGAAGATAATTGGCTTTCTCAGCACTCCAGAAGTCTCAGTCTTCACGTCTCCACCACTGTCACAAATGATTACACACACTCAAGTCTCATTGCCAAAAACATATTCATCAGGACCTCCTTCATCAAGAAGCTCTCAGAGGCACAGCGATTGCACACTATGATATTAGTTTGTTGCCAAAAACGGCCCGGCTCCACCAGTCTTTTCTTTCTGATTTAATGGAAACAGCTGTTTACTGTCTCTCTGTTACTTTCACTGGTCTATGTTTTTTTAACCGTCTGCTTTCTTTTTCATAACTCAAGCAAATGTTTCTGAATGACCTGATGCAGCCATTTCCTGGGCTTTTTTATTTTTTTATTTTTTTTGGGGGGGAAGACCCACTCTAAAGCGTTTTATATAAGTACCATCTGTTCAACTGAGCACATACTTGTATGTGGAATTTGGTCATATTTAAACAGCACGGTCATAGTTACAAAGCATTTGTGAAATGAATAGAACAGAACTGAGGGCTGTTGACACAGTGGTAAAGCTAATATCTTAATCAGAATTTCAAATCATTAAAAATGTGCCACATTTTTTATCACATGACAACTTTGAAACAATCATCTCTAGATGTTTGGTTTTGTGCTGCCCACAATATGGTTTATAACAGATCTAAATAGAAGGCCCTAATCATGCTAAATCTTTTTTTTCACCCGCTCATTTGTATTGAGATGGGCATTATGCTGAATAAAATTGACTACAGACTCTAGTTTCAATCAAAACTATGCACTATAGGCTGCTACACTATACCCAGATGACTTTACAAGAATAGCCAAAATCTTTTTTTTACATTGAAAATTGTAATCTCCAAACTGTTATACATCTTGGGGGTGGTGGCACAGACTAGTCGACTAGTTGACTTTAATGCTCTGCCATAATGCTTTGAGCTTGAAGTTGAGTAGTCGGTGATCATGGCCGCAACAGGAGAATAAATATTTTTAAGTCTACTTTTACGCTCCATTTCCCACAGTTAAAACGACAAATAAATGCATACTCACTCAGAGAGCGCTCCACAAAATTTGTTTGATTATACCATCTGGATGCTCAAAATTGATCTGGAGAATGCACGTTTTAAACAGTTTATTGTACATGTAAGTTAATCGCTGTTCTAAACTAATGCTGCATTACGCACACACAAACAGTAACTCGCACATCACGTGCAGGTCGTGCGCACACAGAAACATTCAGTAGTGCAGAAATGTATTATCAACACTGATCTGTGATATATCAATAAAATAGATTAGAAACTGAAAAGTTCTAGCATTTCTTAGTAATTAAAACTCACTGGCTCAATATAATTAGAGAGACGCTGTCAGGTAGAATGAATTCACACACAATCACTCTCTCAATAAATTCAAAGTCTTTATTGGCTATCTTTATTTGTATCAGATTTAGAAAGAGCAGAAATCTGTGAGAAATGTATGACCAAAAGACAAAAGAACTGATCAAAAATAAGCTCTATAGGAGCAATAGCCTTGTGGGCAGGCTGTGTCATATGCCATTGTGCACAAGGCAACCCGTATGCGAGTCTCAGCTCCAGTTTATTTGTTCATTAATGACGTCATCATCGACTAGTCGATTTAAAAAATCTGAAGTCGTTCATCTCCTAATCTGCACTGCTCTTGGGTGTAGCCTGCGTCAAATCCTCACATATTGGTTGTTTTACAAGTTACACTCCTTGCAATTTTTTGTATTACTTATTAATGATATTTCAGTTTGTCAGAACACAGTTTCAACATTAAATTCGGCATTAAATGGAAATTGCAACTGATATTTCTTCTTTGTTGTGACGTATCAGAGTGAAGCAGCACATCAACCAAGACAGAATGCAGAATGGGACTTGATTTTGTCCAGTAATTGATTGGAAGGTGGCATTGCAAACTAAATGTATGAGTGAGAGGTTTCTGGAGGGGAGGGATTGAAACTTGTCTGGCCATTGGACAACCTTATCGCCCTGCCCTCATGTGAGTACACTGTAAAAAATTTGCTGTAGTTATGCAGCTGTTTGCCAGTAACTTACTGTAGATTTAAATTTATGTTATTTACTGGCAACAGTTTGTTCAAAGTTAAATGAACATTAAACATGAACAAGTCTTTGTCTTTACAGAATAAAATTATAAAATAAAAATCTAATGCAAAGCATTCTGGGAACCAGAAATCTTCATCAACCTTTTTCTGTTTTTTTTCCTTTAGATTTTGGTTCCCAGAATGCTTTGCATGAGGCTGTTATTTTAGTTTTATTCTGTAAAGATAAAGACTTGTTAATGTTTAATGTTCATTTAATTTTGAACAAATTGTTGCCAGTAAATAACATCAATTTAAATCTACAGTAAGTTACTGGCAAGTAGCTGCCAGTAATACTGTAATTTCTACAGATTTTTCTAACAGTGTAGGCTACATGACATCAGAGCAGATAGTCGCATTGTTAATGTTTTTGATCAAAAGGGCATATGTTTAAACTAATAATAATAGTAATAATAATGTGTGGATAAATCATTCACAATAAAATCAGCATTTACATTTTTTTTTTATAATCTATTGTGATTTTATGGTGACTTTAAAAAGAAACTGGTGAATTACTTATTGCTGTTGTGAAATTTAAAGCATTACTCTATCAATATTCATCTGTCATATTGAGTGCCATATATATATATTTTTTTAAATGCTATTTCAGCTAGCTGTTGTGTCAGGTAATGCTAATATTGGTTATACATAACCTTTCTGCAATGTGTTAACCATTTTTCATCAAAGAACAGATGAAATTTGTTCCATGTGGGACATCATAGCTCTCATGTCCCAAGACAGTTCGACCAATTAAGCCTCATGTTTGATGATTAAAAGATAAATCATGGTGGTCCTGAGCAGAGCTTTTATTCTCTCATTGTAGATCATTTTACATTCGTGTACAATTTATAATCTATACTGTAACATATTTTGGGAAACTGACATGCAGCTGTTGGTCACTATAGTTATCAACATCAAGTTTTGGTTTTCACCTTCTCATCAAGTACACTCACTACAACACTGAATACAAGTGTAAACATTTTATACCATGAACTGCATTGATGATTAAGTGTATATCACATGTGTACCAATGCCAAAGTAAAGCAGTTAACATCAGTAGCGAGTGTAATGACACCAGCTCTGTCCCTCTCATTAGCCCCATGTTTTTGTTGATTTGTTTAGGGAGGGGATATGAGATGTAAATAAGGCCTCTGTTGCCTATTGTATCCTGTATCTGTCCCTCTCCCTTTCCTCCCCCTTCTAATTATCATCTCGGCTGGAAAGTTCCCACAAGGCCTGAATGTTTTTTTACCATAAGCCAATCAAATGGCATGAAGGCAGGGCAGTGTGAATGATCCATTGTCTGTCCATGGAGAGCTGGAGAGAGGGGAGGAGAGTGGAATTGTTTGGGCCTTGAGTTCACCACTATCAACAGATGACACAGTGAGTTTCTGAATAAGTAAAAGAGTATAAACAAAACTCAGAGATTTTTATGTAACCTTTATTGCATCTGTGTTAGTTCTTGGTCCGATCATTACAAAATTGCAAGAGAATGGGTTTGAAAGACTGCTGAATCTAAAATTTTAGAAAAACAATTCTTCAAAGGAATTAGCAGGAGATAGAAATCAAAAAAGTTGATTTTGGACAACGATTTCAGAGAACTGAATAATGTTCAGACTAACCCTAACCCTATATATCCATATCTATCTATCTATCTATCTATCTATCTATCTATCTATCTATCTATCTATCTATCTATCTATCTATCTATCTATCTATAGAACAATTTGGGAATTCGCTGTAACTTGCTAAAAACCTATATATATATATACTATATATATATATATATATATATATATATATATATATATATATATATATATATATATAATTATTTTTTTTTGGTTTTTAGCAAGTTACAGCGAATTCCAAAATCTTTCTACCACCTGTATCCTCAATGGCCTTTCTCCTCTGTTTCATGTTGACATCAGCATACCATGGTTAAATGAATGTCATCACTAGCAGTAATAAATCGATGTATACGTCTACAGACATAAGTTTTCCTCACATTGACTTCAATTCCCATATGCCCACTTGGGTTGTGCATTTGGAATTAAGTCTCACACACACAGTTAGACAAGCTGATGTAAACCATTTTGAGGAGCCCCTTAAACTCTCAGAAAAAAATTACCATTAGGGGTACAACATTTTGTCAATGGGGCAGAACCCTATAGAGACAACTTTCATATTCACCCCTAAAAGGGTGATACACTCTTAAAAATTAAGGTTCTTTATTGGTATCAATGGTCATGAAGAACATTTAATATTCATGGAAATTGTCCATTGCACAAAAGATTCTTTATACTGGAATAAAGTTATTCCGATTTTTAAAGGTATAGGCTACACTATGGTTTTTTTGGTTCAAAATGTATAATGAGCGAGTACATCATGAATCCATCTTCCAAATCGTAGTTTTGTATTATCATGAATCACTACAGTACGCCTATAATAAGTGCTTTACCTGCGTGACTCGTCATATACATAAACAGAGAGAAGTAGCTCCGACTTCATTGTTCTTCCGCAAGACGCATGCTGTTGCTAGAGCGCCAAAAGTTACATAGTGTACCTATAAGAAGTAAAATGGTTCTTTTAGAAACTGTTTTTGCTGCAAAAAACGAATATTGACTATGTATTGCTACTCTAAGATACTTATATGCACATTTGTATCGTTACTGATATACAATAACATAAAAGATCCAAAATGACAGGGCAGCATGGGCACTGGGACATTACTTTTGAATTTGAGAAAAAAATGTAATGTATAGATAGGACTGGAATGATAAAGATAATGAGATTGAGAAATTATGTAAGTCTAATTTGCATTTCCTGCGTGAGCACTGCAGCATAACATCTCAGAGCACATAAACTGACAACTATATTGCAGTTCCATAGAACATATTATGTATTTTAATCATTACAATGATTGCTCCAGCCGAACACAGTAGGCCTACTGAGATGAGTGCAGTAAAAGTGGGAATGTCCTGTCTGATGACATGCACACACTGAGGGGAGGAGAATAGAGAATATGGCTGAGGGCCTAACCACAATATCTAAATATTGACTGTACAACTTGTAATCATGTTTGGTCTGCGGACAGGGTGAAAATAAACACCAGTGTGTGTGGTGTTCTCTCATCCCATAATAGAAACAGTGCAGACATGCCTTTTCAATATGTTTAGAGCACTCATAATTGAACATGTTTAAATCATTAAAAGGATTAGAAGAAACGTATCTCATCAAGACTTAATATGCTGTGCTTGTCAATGATATTTGTGATTTTAAGCATATGGAGTTCATCAGTGGTCCTTTGCATTGTAATTGCTTGTGGTTCCAAAGCATACTGATATAAATCTTTTTATGTGGGTGGTCTTAGGAATGGGATTTTACTGTCTTAGTGTAAAGACAGTAAAATATTGTATGTTGTTTTATGTTCTATGCTAAGCATTTCAAATTCATCTTCATTGTTACATTTGAATAATTCACTGTTTGGGGTGGGTAACAGCTTTCCCTGATCCTTCCAGTACTGGAATGTCATTGAGCAAACACTTAGAAAAAAGAAGAAGAAAAAAACATTAATTTGACTAAATATCAGCATTCAAGCAACATTTCCCACCAATACTGTTGGAACATAAGGAACATTTCTGAAATAATAAGAATTCATAATAATTCAGTTTATAATTTACTTAAACTGTATAAAATATGGATACACAACTAAGTTCAAAACTTCAAGAATTTTGTACTGTGCCATTAAATGTTAGCATTCAAAATTATGATAACACTTTACAATAATGTCTCATTGTTAACATTAGTTAATGTATTAACTAACATGAACTAACAATGATCAATACATTTGTTACAGTATTAGTCTTTGTTAATGTTAGTTATACAGCTCATTGTTTGTTCATGTTAGTTCACTGTGCATTAACTAATGTTAACAAATACAATTTTTGATTTTGATTTAACATTAACTAAGATTGACAAATGCTGAAGAAGTATTGTTCATTCTAGTTTATGTTAACTAAAGTTTAACTAATTAAACCTGATATTGTAGTGTTACCAAAATTACTTTCAGCTATAGTTCATGTCCCTCTCCCAGCAATAATAACAATGGATATAACCAATCTTTGACTAAATATCTACTATGAGAAAGCAGTTCTCAAGGTAAGTGGATAATAAAATGGAGTTTAATTCGATCCTTCATAAACCATTTTTTCAAGCATTTTTTCTGTTTGCTCATAAGGACAGAAAAGGTATTTTGTATGGTCAAATTAATGAGTAATTGGGACTGCTTGTGTAAACTGTGATGTAATTGAAAGTTTTGGGATTACGCAATATTAATGCTTAGCCCAAACAGCCTATGAATTCTGCACTGAGATTGAGAGGGAGAGACAGGTAATAAGAGAGATATGCCATGTTATTCTTCTGCCTTTAACTTCTTCCATTGACCTTTGGAGGGGGTAAAGGGAGGAGCGCGAGGGGGAGCTTGGGGGAAGAAAAAGAAGGCGAAGAAAGGAAGACGACGGGGAATATAAATTAGCTGAGAGACAATTGAGCAAGAAGAGGGAAAACTGAGATCAGACCGAGTGTACGCAAATATGGCGTCGAACTGTGGGAACGACACTTACATTTACACAAGCTCTAAGTTATTTCGTTACACTTCTACATTGAGTCAAGGGGCCGTCACCCAAAAAGGAAAATTCATCATTCACTTACTCTCACAAAGTTTAATAAAAAACAATATATATTTTGTTAACTCTTATTGCCACACGATGTCCTCGCTGCAGCCTGTAGTGCAATGACGTGCATACATCCAATACAGTTCTTCCTTCTTTTACCACATTATATGTGTTGCAGCATCGCCCTCTAGTGTGCAAACAGATTAAAAGAATGTTTGAGAAAGGCCCCTGTAATTCTGGTTATAACTTATAATACGATTGTCACTTGCATTGTGGTTCAGCGACCTGGAGGTTCTGTTGACGCAGAGCTGGATTAACTTGATACATCACATGCAAGAGAACATAACTAGATGTTCCACATCAGGAAAAACAGTAAACATCATGAGTCAAAAGAAAGTCAACTTCTATCATTAGCTACTGTCATTTATTTGTAAGACAGCATGTTATTTTGTTATACAAACAACAGACCTGAATTCTGCTAATGATGGATGGATGCCATTACTGTCTGTGAAGTTAGCATTACAGTGAAGTAACACATGACCAGTGCATACAGACGTTGTAACTCCCCAATGACATTTTCGGATAATCATATTTTTACCCAGTATCTGTCCACTGAAATATGTGAGCAACATGGTGAGAAAACATTAAACTATCAACCCCCCCAAAAAACTTATTCATTTGTTTTGATGGTTTGGGAAAATAAAAAGTTTCATTGTTCTAATGTTCCAGTAGGATATACAGAACTACAGAAGCAGATATATAAAGTGACAAAGGCGGGTTAGCCCTGGATTATGCTAAAAATAAGATCAGTCTTTAAAAATAAAGATTAAAAATGAACATTCAATGAGATTCACAAGAAACATTTTTGTGCAATCTAGTCTGACTAAATAGTGGTAAGACTAACTCTTACAGTGTCGATTACATTAGGTTAAAAAAATAAGCATAAAACATTTTTCTCTCATTGAGGGAGGATTGTAACATTGGTTTTCAGAATGTGACACTGTAAATGCAAAGGGTTAAGTGTTAAAATAAATGCACGACTAATTAACTGAATGAAAAATAAAACCACGGGTCAGTAACAGCAAGAAGCCACCTCTGAATGACCTTCATATGAAACCCATTTCAGACTGCATTTTATCAGAGTATTTTCAAAAACTCAGCAAAATGACCAACACAGATGTTTGGGGTGCAAGCCAGCGCTTAGAGACGCAGAGGTCTGCAAATTCAAATTCTTCAAAAGGAAATCGTAGATTTAAGGCAACATTTCTCTATCTACAGGAAAATTCCTGATGTTGTAAATAAAGCAAATTTGTTGAAAAGGTAGCACTCAAAACAAAAAAAACACTTCATTGTCAATCTTGGTGATTGTGCTAGAAAAAAAACAAGCCAGCTCTACTGCTCATGCTTGCTGTGAAGATCTGTGCTCAGATGGTGCTGGAGCATTTCACTACCTCTCACTGGTGTGAAAGCAAAAGGAGCTGAAATCTGAATGTCAGTCGGAACTCTCTTAAATCTTCAACAAACAAAAGCCTTGGATTGTTCACATCATGGAGAGAAGTTATGGTCTGTAATACAAATCTTCAGATGTCTCCTTTTCTATAAATTGCAACGAGTAGAATGCGTGGTTTGCAAGTGAATAAGAAAGAGTGAAGCAAGAGTAAATTCCTAATCTGAATGGAAACAAATGCAAAGAGGGGTGAAAACACTTTGGTCCATGCATTATCTAACTTGGTTGGCTATCATTTCTTTTTTCAAATTGAGAGCACCCTTTTTTCTTCTTTTTGTTGTGTTCATAAAAGTTTTGCCTGATTTCAGAGCACAGGGCTAGTATTCACCACCTCTGTGTTTCTAGCCGTTCTCTCTCCAAAGAACCAGATGAATGCTATGGTCGGGCATGCTGGTGGCGAACACCAGGCCCGAATCGTTCTTGCCGTCCAGTCCGTTGAGCCAGGAGGTGACGCCCGGTAAGAAACTAGAGCCACGTTTGGATTTGCGGTAGGCTGGCAGTGGCCAACGGCCCACGGTGACCTCAGTCCTCAAGTCCATAACATAGAGGTGGTGGTTATCAAAAAGCAGAGCGAAGATATCACCGAAACCAAGCAGAGAGAGGCTGGAGGGTTCCTGCTGTGGTTTGATGACTCTGTAAATATGAAAAAATCAGTAAATAATAAGCACAAGCTGCCTTTTATTAAAACAGCATTTTATTAAAACGGCCACAACTGGGCGCAATGAGCAAAATATGAATGCACTGTATTCAATTGTTTATTCAAAGCAATTAAATAAGATGACTGTCTGCAAAAAAAAAAAAGAAAAAAAAGTGCATAACATTTAAACTAGGGCTGCACGACATACCCCTGGTTTTACAGACAAGGTTTAAGCTAGTCCCAGACTAGAATGCATGTTTGAGCTGGTTTAACTGAAAGCAACTTACACTAGCATATCTTAAAATATATCAGTGCCATTGTTTTGTCTCAAGATGCACACCAGTAATGTTCTTTTCTAAGGCACCTTTATAAAAGCTATTTAAATGCCCTAACTGAACTAGAGCCTAATCCCGGCTTAATCTAAGCGATTTCTATTAAATCAAGCCATATCGTTTTAGCATCGATATGTGTGTATCATTTTATCATTTGCATGTGTTTTTGGTTATGTCAGTTTAAAAATTCAAGAGATTTGAAACCATTCAAGCACAAGACGACGTGAGAGAGAACTCACTTCGAAACTCGTGAGCTGTTTTCTGTGAACACACACACAGAGCAGCACAGAAAGCACGCGAACACAGAATTCAGTTCTCTTTTACGTCTATTTGTGCTTGAACGGACACAAACATGTACAATTACGTTTGTTACGCCTGTTTCGGTGAGTATCGTCGTAAACACAGTCGCTTATGTCTTAAGAGACTGTAAACAACTAAAACAGATGTGTATCAGTATAATGGATCTGTGCATTTGGTCTTAAAGTGACAGTAGCCTAAAATTCCTGCTGCTGTCTGTCATTAATGTTAATAAAACAACAAAATACAAAGAGAAAATCACTTTTGCAGCTTTAACAAAGATTAATTATATTTAATTTATACAGTGAAGACAATGCAGTTTTGATTATTCAAATTCTGTACCAGCATGCTGTTTGACAAGAATAAATGAAGAAGAAAAAAACATTTAAAAAACATTACAGTTCACTCTCTAATATAAAAATATTCAAACTTAAAGGGATAGTTCACCCAAAAGTGAAAAGTTGACGGTAGTCATTGATTTCCATAGTAGGAAAAAAATAGTATGGATGTCAATGTCTACCGTCAACTGTATGATTACCAATATTATTTAAAATAATCTTCTTTTGTGTTCAACAGAAGAAAGAAACTCATACAGGTTTGGAACAAAATGAGGGTGAGAAAATGATGACAAATTTTTCATTTTTTGGGTGAACTATACCTTAAAAAGGACATTTGATTCAACAGGGTTATTAGCAGCTTGGTTAAACAATTGAGGGGCTGAAATGAATGTACCTGATGACATCAAAACTTGCAAAGTCCCACTGATATATCCCCAGGTCTGAACAACAGACAATGTACCGGCCGTCGAACTGTAATCGTGGCTGCAAGCAGACACTGCGGTCTTCTGACACGGATAGGGTCTTTAAGCACTTACAGTTGATCTCACACCCTATAGGCCACACCTATGGAGAAACAGAGGCAGAACAGATAAATACTGCGCATATGAAGTTAGAATATCACATAAAAATATTGGCTCAACTGAAAGTTCTTTTTGTATGCTTTTTTTTGTAGTTAAGGTTACAAGCTCTCTTGCCACATCCTTATACTCATGTTTTGAATGTGATTCATTAGGGGAAAAAAAAGAGAAAACACAATACAAAGTTCAAGATTAAATTTACTGAGAGTATTTTTTTTTTTACTACTAATGACAGGCCTAAATGCAACAATAGAATCATTTAACTGCAACTTTACATTTAAAAACAACTTTACATTTAAAAATCACAATCTAATTGTTTTAGACATCAAACTTCACACTGAACAGCAATTTGAAAAACATTAATAGAGCTTGAAAAATACTTGCACAAGTGATTTACATTACCTTTATTTCATACTTATCAACACTCAGTAGTATGTAGTCACCAGGACTGTGCATCATGGACTCCACTTGGCTTTTTTGAAGGTGCACCTAAACCAGAGCAGATGTACAGAGTACATCTAAATAATAATAAACTACAATGCTTCATACCACAATCAGATCTGGTCAAAATAAGTCTTACCTTAGTGACCCACTCTGTGTGTCCAGTAAGAGTGTTGACACAGGTTCCTGCAGACAGGGACCAGACTTTTACAGTAAAGTCTGCTGAGCCGCTGACCAGGGTGTCCAACTCATCGTTGTAGTCTATGCTGAATACTGCAACAACAGTAAAACTGTTTTTTTATGCATATGCAATGTCTTGCTGCCGTGACATTACCATAAAGGTCAGCAGTGACAAAACCGAAATCATAAGCAAAATCTTTAATCATTGATCTTCTTTGTGCTATTAGCCGACAAAGCTTGACACCAACCTGCCCCAGTATGTCCTCGGAATTGCTGGATTTTGGCACCAGTGCTCCATTCCCAGCATGCAATGGTGTTGTCAAAAGATCCTGTTACCAGTTTCTGCTCATCAAATTTGACAGTGGCACAAGTGTGGGTCTGAATGCCATAGACGCACTGACCTGTGCGAACATCCCATAGTTTGGCTGACAGGTCATCGGAACCTAAGTGGAAGGACGTCTACAATCAGCGAGCCACTAAACGTGATCTTCATTTAAAACAAGCAATAACTCCATGCTTCATCAGTAAACCACCACCCATTCATATTTAAATTCAAAATAAATGAATTTGATTATGTGGATTCAAAGAACAGTGTTGGTTTAGTGCGATAGAGCAGATATGGCTAGGTAAAAATAAAATTACAGCCTGATTGAGTTCAATCTATGAAAAGACTTAAACCAACCATTTAATGCACTTCAGATTAACATGTCCTATCATTTTTACTGACCCTAGGATTTAACAAGAATCCATAAGAAGCACAATAACTCATTCTCTTCCACACTGGAAATTGAAAAACTGAACTTACGAAAGAGAAAATTAGCACATAAATGTCGCAATGTAACAGAAGTAGCAATCTTTTCTACGTTTTTTGAATGGATTATAGAAACATCAATTGTGGAGTGGCTACTTGCTTCTATTTGACAAAGACAGATCTGAATGCAAACTTGAGGATGAATTTAAAAAAGGGATGGGGTCTAAATGATTGGAGAAGTCTGGTAAACATTACACCAGAGGGAAGTCAAATTGACAATTTGATGACAAAAAATTTGATTAAAAAAAATAATTTGATCAATAAGATGCACTTATAAATTAGATGAATTTAGGGTGAATTTCCATGCGGACTGGATCTCCTTTTCACCACATGACCAGGAAAAAAAACAACCTCTATTAAAAGGTAACGTACCTGTGCAGAGAAGCCCATCCCGGTAGTAGAGAGCATATACCCGAGCACTGTGTCCAATCAGAGAGCTCGTCTCAAACGCATCCTCCTCATTCAGCTGCTTCATGCGCAGTTTGGCCTTCAGATAAACACCCTTCCAGTGCCCCGCATCCTGGATGGACTCGTCGATGCGCCAGCCGAGGTCTCGACACACGCTCTGCCACACTTCTGTACAGGTATTGATGACCTTATTCCACTGCTTGCACACCAGACAGCAGGTGAGCAGGGTCTGGGGGTCCAGCCAACGGAGCAGGTAAAAAGCCAGCTCTAACGGCAACAGACGCAGGAAATCCCGCTTCAGCAGCGCTTCCAGCCCGTTGGACAGGTGTCGCAGCTGGGCAGCGCCGCTCAGTGAGATGAGGTGGTCCAGCGATTGGTTGCGCTGCTGGTCGCTTAGCGCCAGGAAGGAGGTGGAAACCGACTCCAGCCACCTCTCGAAAGCCGCCTTCTCCATGGGCACATGAGGGCGTCTACCTGTTGACAGATAACAGCAGGTTAACATATCAGAAACATACTTTTTGCATTGCATATAACAAACAATGATATGCAATTAAGCAGTGCCATTTATATACAGAGTAAAAATAAGACTATAACAACTAACAAGAGAAAGGAAAGAAAAAACACCTTCGGATTACATAATGGAGGTCTATCAGAGAAAACAAACACTTTCCACTCTGAAGCAACCTTTGAATAATGTAAATGTCATCAATATAAAACATGATGTTGAAGGTACTCATTTATTTGAAGAACAAACCATGACGGTGTTGTTTCGAAGTCTGTGTTCCTCCTATGCTTCATATGGACTGTCAAACCCTAAACCTAACCCTACCAGTAACCTAAGGGGAAACGGGGAACAGATATAACGGTAAAACAAGACTGAGAAAAAAGATGAGATCTCCATGATTACTTGACTGTCATGTTAACAGAACCTGACAGGCTGTCATGTAATTGGAATGCAGCTTTCTGGATTCCAAAAACATTTGACAAAAAGTCGCTAGCTAGCAGGCCAGAGACTTTATTAAACACACACACATACCGGTATAGGCTATACATTTTTGTTGACCAACTTAATCTCAATAACATGGCCTGCAGATATTCAAAGAGAATACATCTTATAAACACAAGCTTAACGGTGAATATAAAATAGAGTAAGCCAGAAATAATCACCATTTCCAGTAGAATCAGTCTGTGGAGAGCGCTAGCTAGCCGCGCTAGCTAACAGGTGTCAACACAAATCGATATCGCTCTACAAAAGATAAACTTTTCGTTTTTGCGGTTGAGTCACAGTCTGGCCTAACATTTATTTTTAGCGACGAACAAAGAAAAAGAGAAACTCCAAGCTAGCTGACATCAAACAAATCTCTGGAGTCCTGAGCTAGCATTATAACATACAATACAGTGTGAATCTAACGGAAACGCTTTGACTTTAAATTTATTCGATCTCTGTTCGTTCACATTTCAACGGCTGTGTTATTCCGGAACGTAATATCATACGTTAATTTAATGCACATTATTGTTGTGTTTTTTTCTGTTTGTGGAGTTAGCTGGATAGGCTAAGATAGGAAGCCTCCGTTAGCAATGAGGAATTATAGCGACAGGAAGTTGCAGGATGAGCAATTTGACACGAGCGGGAGGAAGTCAGGAGGAGTGTCCGCCTGTCACTTTTTCAAACCATGACTTTGAATGAGTTTGCATTCCTTAAATACTGTGTGCAAAAATTATGTGAGTCATATGCAAAAGCATAATATGATGCTGTAGCTAAAATATCTTAATCGAGTTAAAGTCACACAGATGGTGTTTGTGGCCGGTCATTCACCGCGTGGTAAACAGGGGGCACACTATGCCAACAAACAAACCATAGCAACAAACAGAGAAATTTAGTGTACGTCCAATATTACTGTTTTTAGCAAACTCAAATTACTCGTTGTAATTCGTATATTATATACATTACATATAGCTAACGTTACTCGTTGTATATTATTATGGGCTACCATTCAAAAGTTCGGGGTCGGTTTTTTTATGTGTTTTAAATGTATTCTCTTATCTGACATAATAGCTAGGCTACAATAAAACAGTAATATTGTGAAATATTTTGAACTGTTTTCTATTTTAATATATGTAAAATATAACTTCAGCATCATTACTCCGTCTTCAGTGTCAAATGATCTTTCATAAATCATTCTAATATGCCGATTTGCTGCTCAAAAATATTGATTATTATTATCAAACAGTGCCGCTTAATATTTTTTTATAAATATTAAATATATGATATAAAATATATTACATATATTTTTTTTCTTGAGTAACGTTACTATAAAGTTTAAAAGAACAGTATTTATTTGAAATTAAATGTTTTGTTTTTACCAGGGGCGCGGGAAGTGGGGTGCAGCCAGCACCCCTGTTTTCACAGGATTGTAAATGCAACGCACATTTGTGTTGTTAGTTATTATGTTAAATGATGTTTATTAAAACATACGCACAGAGTGTTACGTCATATTGTCGTAGCCACGGGTGTGCCAGGGTGTGCCGGTGCCACCCACAGTGGTAGCTGGCACACCTAAAAATGGATGCAGAATTATTTTTTATAGTCTCAATAAAAAATGTTTTACTAAACTTGGGCTATTGTTGTTTATTTAGAATATATATATTTTTAAATCAACCCTTACACGCGCAAGTTAAAAATATTTGAACTGACCCCTTGTTTCCATGGCGACGCGTCATGATTGTCACGTGACACACCGCAGCCACAATAACTAACAGACGTATCGCTATTCGTTTTTCCTTTTTTATTAAAAATATTTACAAACTTGCTTACCATGTAAACTATCTGATATTCCGATTCTTCGTTTAAAAACCTTTATAAATTATCTTGATCTATAACGAGATGAGCGCTGCAGTTCAGAGAGTCCTGTCAGCTGGATTTACAGCACCTGAACTCCACAGTTTCTCCCGAAATACATGAAAGTAAGTGGCTGTTGAACTGGGAGAAGAATAGAGTAACTGTTAAACTTTATAGTTCCGCTATGTGTGTCTGACATATGAATAAAACATGTCGGCAAATTACATTCGAATAGATTGTTTCAGCTGCTTCCATAGACATTACTGTGTATTTTACAAACAACAAATGTATTGTTTTACTAGTACTTATGTGTATTTAAATGTCTGAAACATAAAATAAACATTATGTGGTTGAAAACACTGCATATTAGTTGTGATATAATGACAAGAGTCCGTCTCTGGCTCAGCGCCAGCCAAAGCGCGAAAGCAGTTTGAATCTGGCAGTTCTGTGACGTCACAGAACATTCTAACTCATACTCTCAGGGGCACAGAAATAAGAATCCAATATAATTATGGTGCCATAACGCTCAAAATGTTAAAATGTGATTTACAGTTTAAATTATTTTCGTTAAAAAAATATCTGCCGACATTCGGACTGCCAACCAATCAGCAAACAGCAGCTGACTGTGACCCCCAGCAGCTCCCCAGAGATGTTTGCCGCGCATATAATCCTGAGTGTAATGTATAGTTATATTTTATATAGTTTTATGGTTATGTGGGCCATGGTTATATGGTTATGGTTAATAATTTTGCACAGTAATCTGACAATAAAAGTGGCACACCCAGATTTTCAGATGCACACCCAGAGTCTCTTTTCTGGCTACGCTATAAATAAATTAAATGATTAAAATGAAAATTATAACCAGATTAATGATTTCATTACAGAAAACTGTATGCAAAAAATGTGACAAAATTGAGAATGAAATTCAATGATTTCATTTTCACAGCATTATCCCTGTCAAATTGAAAAATAAAATGCAATTGGTGATTTCACATTTCATTTTCACTACAGTCTCGAGGCAAGACTGCCAATATTAAAATGAAAAGCCAAACGTGAAAAGGAAACTACAAATACAGTTTGTACAAAGCTCTTTAGTAACGCTCACGCAATAATAGTGACACAATTCAAATACAAATGTACATTTTCGTTTTCATTTTAATTCCTCTTTTATTTCACAGTTTTCATTTTCAAAGACAACCTGCATGCAAATTCTATGTTAATGAGTGGGCGTGGCTTATTCTAGTAACGGCGCTGAGACACGCCTTCTGTAAAGCGAAGTCGTCGACGTCCCGTGTGCATGATTTGAATGTGTGAAACGAAATTATTTAAATGTGATTATATTGTAATCGAGACGACGAGATATGGCGAAATCTGTTAGTGAGCTTTTGCGGGAAGCTGCCGCAGCATTAGAACGTGGAAACAACCAGCCTGACCATGTTAGTTATGATGTTAGACTCAGACTAGACCATAATCGACGATGAGGTTCATTCATGTATTAGGCTGTTTTGGAAATTCAACTATTTGGGTGTACAGAAGTCTTAGTAACACAATTTCTACAACAATTATAGCTTTGTACAAACTGTATTTGTAGTTTCTTTTTCACGTTTGGCTTTTCATTTTAATATTGGCAGTCTTGCCTCGAGACTGTAGTGAAAATGAAATGTGAAATCACCAATTGCATTTTATTTTTCAATTTGACAGGGATAATGCTGTGAAAATGAAATCATTTAATTTCATTCTCAATTTTGTCACATATTTTGCGTACTGTTTTCTGTAATGAAATCGTTAATCTGGTTTTAATTTTAATTTTAATCATTTAATTTATTTATTTAAATTTGGCAGAAAATGCCTTCCATACGTGCGTGCATAGGGTCCGCAGCCACAAAAAAAAAAAAAAACTCCACAGCCGCTCTACTCGTGAGCGCACGTCCACCTTCAGTCTTGTGTAAGCTTGGCACTAGGCACATTTTTTTGTTCATTTCTATTTCCTGTTGCTGTGAAGCCCAATAAGGCAATAACCCTTTTATTTTTTAAATGTATAGCCTACGTGGGACATATGGTAGCATCGCAATCAAGTGACAAGATTCAGGGAGGAGTTTTAGTTGAATGGCTGTGCATCTGTTGAAGAGATAGTGTCTCTGCTGCATGTAAACACAAAACAGTCCCACCCTGCCATACTGATACCTACCAACTGCTGTTAACAACATGTCCACCAAGGCATGACATGACAGAAGTGAGGTGACCCTACATTCCAAGGGCTGAGGGTATCTGAGCCCAAGCAGCCCGTTAAAATTAATGCGCTGTCAGGTGAGGCTGAGCCCAGATAGCAAGAAAGTGTAGATATCTGGTATAATCAGTCAGCAAAGTTCTCATATGGGCAAGAGGAACTTTGACTGGGAGTAGTGTTTGCACTGAGTAATGATAATGATATTTAGTAATATTATTATTAACAGGGATGTATTTAATGAAATCCTGGTTAACCATATACGTTTGACCATGTGTTAATAATGAGATCATTGTTTTGTAACATACGGCAGATTTAATTGAACTCTAATGAATATAACAGTACAGAAGTTAAGCCAAATATGAAAAGGCCTAATATATTTTCTTTTTTCTAGTGCCTTTCGTTTTCTGAACCAGCTTCCATTAATCATGGGACTGATATTTTCCATGATTAACATCTGGTTGGTTTAAATGATTATTGAACAATGCCAAGTGTTCCATTTGTGAAATGCAAGCAGTGAGGCTCTGCCAACTTGAACCTTTCCATCTCCATTTTTGGTCCTTTTAGTCTGGAATCTTTTCATACTGCATGTCTATTAAAGCAGTTTTGATTGGATGGTGGAGTGAGGGATAAATTGAAGTCTTTTTGACAGAACAATAATAGAGACATTGGAGTTGAAAATGAGTTAAAGATAAACAAACACTATCATTTTAAAACATGACGTTGTTGTGATTATTATCCAACATGCAATATTTAGGTGAAATAACTTCCTGTAGAGCAAGATATTTTCTTAAAAATATTTATTTAAAGAGACCCCATTAACATTAGATTTCATTAACATTACTCTATATATAACCATAATATTTCATCTACTGCAGTGTCTGTGTGACATTACAACAAACTCATCGGTGCATTTTGTAAGTGGAGAGAAGACGGACCTTGTAACATTTCCAGATGACCATATTAGAAAGATGAAATGTTAAGCTTTAAAAAAAATACATGAGTGTTGTTTATTTCATTGTTCATTTCAACATTACCTCAAATCTAATTATACCAACACTGTACAGACCTCCAAAAACTGTGTATGTGCATGTGTAGTGCTGCTGAATGCTATACATGCTATTGTACAACATAAATCTCATTCTTTCAAACAAGCTAAGCTGTCTGAAAAGAGCACGTTTGCCTGTGTTGAATGCATCGCATGTATGCCCACACCATCACATATGCAATACTGTAGAAAAGTTGCATTCTACATCACAAGGTGTACAGTGAGACTTCCTGTGGGTCAAGCATGGCAGTAGATACAGGTTCAATACAGGTTCATCATGGCTGTCAGAATTTCATAAGGCTGTCAGAGTTTCATAAGGACTGATGATCAGATTTTGTTTATTGTTGAAGTTTGCTGATTTACATAGACAGGTCTTATAAATAAATACGGCTGAAAGCATGTGATTCATTGTCAGTGCTGGCTGAAGTTCTGTGGAGCAACTTCATCTTCGTTCTTCATGTAGTAGTGAAGGCTAGACTAAAATCCAGCTAGGTCCATCCTATCACTTATGACAAAGACCACAGCAATATAAGGAATTCATTCATTGGTGTTAAGGATATTTGAGTTATACATTTAATAACACTGATGTGGACACCCTCAAAGTCACTCTCCATATGAGTGTCTCTTTTTCTTTACAAAAAGGGCACTGAACCCATCAGACCTCATAGGTTCTTTTACTGTACATCATTCTTCCCAAATGAGTTCTGGAAGGGTTCACATTGTCTTGAGCGGCTTTTGGTCTGATCCTCTCTCAAGAGCAGCACCCACAATGCACCTTCGGGTTGGCAGGCCAAAGAGCTTGGTGATAGGTCAGCTTTCCTCCACAGTGCCAGCAGAATGATATAAATGTATTGTATTGATTATCTAGATAGGAATGAAAGACAGAAACTTTACATTTACACAGAGTGGGTAAATGATTTATAAATTGCAATAATTACCATTAATTTAATTAGTGCTTTCAAGTTGTTGCAATGGTCAAAGGCCTTGACGTCGTTCCATCAAAATATGAAAAAAGGCAGAGAGTCTATAAGGCTTAATATTCTACAATACAATTTTTCCCTTTGCTAAGTATATTTGTTTCAGTTTGCACTGACGAGTAAGAGAGTGCCAATGTTGTTATTTTCAGCTAAAACTACATCTATTAGAAATCATTTTCAGTAATTTAAATAAAGCTGAAATAAAATAAAATAAGTATAGAATGAAAAAATGAAACAAAAAAAACAACAAAAATTGGAAAAGTTGTCTTGGCAACTAACTGAAATATGTTGAAGTACTAAAATTATTACAACTAAAACTAAGATATTAAAGCGGTATATAAATATATAAAAAGTAAAAAAAAAAGCACATAAAAATGACAAACTAAACTATTTTTAAATAAAAATAAATGTAAAAAAAAGTTAATTAAAACATGAATAAATACTATAGTAAAATACAACTGCAAGCAGCAATTATCGGGGCCAAGCGCAAAGAAAATTATAAGACATGCCAACATGGCTGGGAGTATCAGACCAACTTGCAACATTGAGCAATTAAAGACATTTAAAGATGATTTTAGGCAAAATGGCTTAAAAATCATACATACAGTAACTAATAATATGATTGAATGGTTTATCACTATCCCTTTCACTGTTACGAAATTGATGTGACGTGGTCAGAGTGAGGTGACAATGACACATACAAAGTTTGGTGTCAATATGTCAATGCATTGCAGAGATAAAGCCTGAGTAGTCATTTTGGCATCATACCTCAACTTTGCTATATGAAAACGCTATAGGAACTTATATGAAAACAGTTTAGTCTATCAACACAAAATCCATAACTTTTTGTCGGCACGGTCTGGAGATGATACGATTCGATTTTGGTGAAAACAGTCTAGGAGGAGAAACGGTCTAGGAGGAGTTTGAAAAAGTAGGTATTGAATGAAAATCAAGATGGCGGACAGGAAGTTCGGCCAAATATGGCAAACTTGGTATCTGTGTTCTTGGGCGTGACCCAAGAGATCTATTAAGACCAGTTTCATTGCAATAGGCTAATTTATTCATAATTTATTAGCATTTTTGGAAAATTCATTATAACTTTTGACCAAAAGGTGGCGCTGCCCCAAAACATTTTGAGTACTTTCAGGGCATGGTGCCGAAGACACATGCAGAGTTTCGTAACGGTACACCAATGCATTCGTAAAGTGTAGCATTTAATATCATGATATTATATTGTAATTAAAGGCAATTTCCATGTTTTGTTCTATTACAGTTCCACCGTTTTTGCGTGTCCTCAGAGAGTGAGCCCATACACATAAGCTTGTGAAATTTAGTGAACATATCTCATTTCGTTTAGGAGTTATAGACATTTATATGTATGAACACACACAAAATTACACACAACTGACTTTCATTGGATTTATTTACCACTTACTATCAAAATTTTGACATTTGGGCATTGATGTATAGCCAGCGACCTAATAGTTTTGAAGATATTCGAAAAAGTTTTTTAAGCACTAAATCACAACGTTGCACTAACCATAATGCAAAACCATGTTTGGTATCATTGGACTCGGCTAGGATTCAGGAATGTAAGGAGATGACTCCCGTGAAAATAAGTCAATTACATCCAAAGTTATAATAATATATATTTTTTTATAAAAAAAATAAACTTCTCATCACTCTTTCAGAGCATCGTGTCGATGACCCATACCAAGTTTTTTAACGATACGTTCATGGGTTCATTAAATACAGCATTTTAGTACAAAATTCAAAATGGCCAATATGGGACTATTTAATATCTTTCTATTTTGTTATAAACAAAAATATAAATTTTTCTTATCTCCGGACCAGTAGGAGGCACTGCTTGTGATGACGTACCAAGTTTGGTCTGAATACAATAAAGCGTTGCAGAGACACAGCCTTACGTCTGTTTTTGCAAGCGCTATGTAAAATTCGTTTGTGCGGTATTCGAGAACGGTTTGACAAATCATCTTGAATTCCATAACTTTTTGTCGGCATGGTCTGAAAATTATCTGGTTCAATTTGAGTGAAAATGTTAGGTTTTTCGGAAAATTCTAAATGGCTGGAAAATTTTCATGCCAGAAAATGATGTCATAGGATGTAATTGAATCGGCTTGAGCTAGGGAATCAGAGGGGGGAAGAGTTTTGTTTGTAGCCCTTACGGTTAAAAAAATATTAGCATAAACATGAGTGAAACTTTGGGCAGTTGGTGGCGCTAGAGGATTGAGTTGGAGACTCCCAATTTGCTATGGTGACAGTTCAGACTGTCCTCTATCAGTGTGCCGAATTTCATAACTTTCCCGCAAGCGGTTCTGTGGGTTAAAATAACACTGTGTTCATTTATGAACTTTTATGAACAGAGGCTGGTACATTGCTGTTATCAGCATTTGGGAAAATGTGAAATGGGACTCACTGAACGCCACTTTGAGATGCGCCTACACCAGGCCGTCATAAAGGGAGAGTGCCTGTACAATAGAGGGGTCCCCCTTGGAGCCCTCCTGAAACTCCTGCAGAGTCAGCATCCCATCTGCATTCTGTTGACAAAAGAAAGAAAGTTAGTCTTAAGTCACATCATTGTTTTCAACCACAAATACTAGGTATTAAAGGGATACTCCACTTTTTGGGGAAATAGGCTCATTTTACAACTCCCCCAGAGTTAAACAGTTGAGTCTTACCGTTTTCGAATCCATTCAGCCGAACTCCGGGTCTGGCGGTACCACTTTTAGCATAGCTTAGCATAGATCATTGAATCGGACAGGACCATTAGCATCTCTCTCAAAAAAATGACCAAAGAGTTTCGATATTTGATATGATATGCGTACTGATATGACGCAGCGCCTGAAAATAGTCCCCAGACTTCCAATGTGACCGGGACTAAGTTTGTCTAACCTATTAGACCTATTTTCAGGCGCTGCGTCATATCATTACGCCTGCTGCACCCATGGTACGGCAGCAAAGTTTCTTGATTATTACGCAGGAATGAGAGTATAGTTCCTAGCCATATCAGTCTAGAAAATCGCAACTTTTCATTTTCCGTCGGTCTTAGTACAGATGTAACTACAGAAGAGTCAAGTTTTAAATAGGAAAAATATCGAAACTCTTTGGTCATTTTTTTGAGAGAGATGCTAATGGTCCTGTCCGATTCAATGATCTATGCTAAGCTATGCTAAAAGTGGTACCGCCAGACCCGGAGATCGGCTGAATGGATTCGAAAACGGTAAAACTCAACTGTTTAACCCTGGGGGAGTTGTAAAATGAGCCTATTTCCAAAAAAAGAGGAGTATCCCTTTAAATGCTTACAGTTGGTGGCAGAACATATGCAGGGAATCAGGTAGAGAAATTTTTTAAATAATGTATTCAAATCTCTTTTTTCTCTCAAGAGCTCCGTGTTCTTTCAAAGGTTCTTTTATCGAAGCTTTTTAAGAGCCTCTAGAGCTTCAATTTTGCGTCTTTCATGTGGTGTGCCTTCTGTGTTTCTAGTGCCTGACAAAGGACAGCTCTCCTGACAATCACAGCAAAAATAAGCCATTGTATTGAACCTATAGCTATGAATACAATGACTGAAAATGATCATAGAGTGCAATTCACTATAAATGGTACATTTTCCATGTTTGCTTTTTAAATAGACAACTATTTCTACAAGTAATGTTGTGCATGGGAGAAATAAGGAGGTGGAAGACAATAATATACAGCATTAACCTTATCCATCATAGAAAAGATGCGGTCGACTCTTTTCTCTGGTGTGTTTTCCTCCTCAGGTAACTCCACTGTGTTCCCCTGCAAGACATAAACAAGATGTGAACTCCTAGGACACCTGGCCTTTCACAGCAGGATAAGAAACCACCTTAGTCAGAAACATGTTACCCATTCATCTCTTTATGTGGAAAATAATGAGAATTCTACCATATATTTGTTTATATAGATATATAAAAAACTTTTTGCCAGCCAACTGAACAAAAAGAACACGGCAATAAAAATAAGCTAACTGCATGTATTAGATCGAGCTGAAGGGGGAAAAAAACAATGTAAGCGATTTCAGCAGTTAAAATATGGCGAATTATGTCAATGTCCAAAAATGGAAATTTACAATAAGGTTCAATAACATTATTTTATGTATTTGATATAATGAACTATCAATGAACAAGATATTTTTATTTACTAATGGTAATTTATGAAAATACTACTTAATACATTTTTTAAAAGGACTGTTAATTATTAGATCATCTGAAAAACCATATTGTTGTAGCATGTATATTCTGTTATGTTATGTTTTGCCTGAGTTCCCAGTTATCGTTAGTTTCCCTGGTTGTTAATTAGTTCCCACACCCGTTCTGTTTTACATTGATTACTCTCCCTGTGTATTTAAGCCCTCAGATCTTTTTTTTTAGTTCATTTTATATATACTATATACTGTATGTATAATATATACATGCATACATACAGTATATAAACATAATAAAAATGTGAGGACCTCATTTCAGAACACCACTGCACCCCACTGATATATACATTCAATTGATAGAAAATTGTTTTTACTTTCAAAAAAACAAATCTACTGAAAATATCTCATCTTCATATGTCCTCATTGAAATGAATGGTAACTGTAATAACTGGGATTCGTTTTACAGCACAGGTGATTGGGCCTCTTTGCCAATTGTATATGATCAGAACAGCATGAAAACATCTTGTGATCAAAAAAGCACACAATGCTATTAAGCTTCCTGGAAGCTAGTATTTGCGAAGGTAGTCATTGCAGTCTCTTTATCAATCAGATGCTCATAATCGATTTTTTGAGTTTAGGCTTTACAATAAACACCATGTTGGCCTTCCAAGAAAGCACTTTCATTTACTCAGTTGAAATAGAAAGTTACGGTTCAGTGAGAAGCATATGACTCACCACCATCTGGTAAATGGCATCTACGATGTTCAGCATCTCATCTCGGGTTATGTAGCCATCATTATCAAGATCGTAAAGTTTAAAGGCCCCTGTGATAGCAATAACAATCAAGCAGATTAAGAAAACTCTCTCTCTCTAGCTCTCTAACATCTTCAAAAGAGCTGAGAACAACAGTGTAGCTTCTCATTAGTAAACTAATGTTAGACTTTTCTATTGATTATTCGACATGATCATCTTTTCATTAGACAAGATGATAAATTAAAATGGACTGGGAGACTTGTTCAGATCTAGTAGTGGATTCAGTGTGGGTAAGAGCCGTCTTAATATATAACACTGAAATGTTACTCAGTCTTCAGACAGTCTTCTGCAGATAAATAAACACATCTCTGGTGCAGAAACAAGAAAGCATTGAGGTTCTGATGACATTATGAGATTTATAAAGAAATTCTGGTCTTACATCTGAGTTTTTCATCCAGTGTCCCTCTAGATGTGACAGACAGAGCTTGAATAAACTCTGAGAACTCAATGCGTCCATCCTGTAGATACACAACAGAAAGACAGCATGGTAGCTGATAGGTGAAATGTAAAAAGGAGCCTAAAGGGCTGAAAAAAAGGTTTGATTTTATACAGCTTTGTTACAGACTCACACCTGAGATGAAAGAGACACCAAAGATGACAAACAACTGCAGAGTGACACAGCAAAAACTGCAGTTAAATACAGAAGCAGCAGGGAAGGCTGTTACGTTCCCTGTGTTCAGTACTAGCTTACAAAAGGTTATACATATTGGAAATGTCATTTTGACAGTGATTCTGAAGTGTGTCTAAAGATTGTAGCACACAGTCCCACTCAGAATATAGAAACATCTGAGAATACTCTACAGGGGCATTGTCTGTCTGTCTGTCACACATTGTTTAATGTGTGTAATATTCTCTAAAGCTCCCAAATGCATCATCATTTTGTTCAGACTCAGACAGCAAATTGTTCTACCACAAAAAAAAAAAAAAACTCAATTCTGCAAATCTGTTGAAGCTGCATTTCTGCAACTAAAATGGAAATGCATAAATGTCCCTGTCGCTGAGTAAATGAAAGTGAATGGAGTGTTTACACACTTTATTTAGCTGTTCAGTCAAACATCTCTTCAGGGAGAGATTCTAGTGGCGATAGTTTTCGCCACTAGACTCAGTAAAGAAGATAACAAATCAAAACAGTGCATATCAAAACATTTATTGTTAAACTGCAACTTTAAAAAGCCCCAGTATGCTAATATAACAGTGCTTTTCTTTTATTGATGTTTCCTTTTTTCAGTTACCTTGTTCTCGTCAAAGACGTTGAAGACAAAGGTGGCAAACTTGGTGGGGTCGCCGAAGGGGAAGAACTGCTTGTAGATCTTCTGAAAGCCAGCTGCGTCCAACTGACCACTGGGGCAGTCTTTAATAAAACCCTTATACCTGCCAAACGGACAGGAAAAATGAAACAGGATAGGAAGAGTGGGGAGGAAGGAAAAGAGAAAGAAGAAAAAAAGAGAGACTTTCATTATGCAAGGATGAACCCAAAGACAAAATATCAGACATCTCCCCCCCCCCCTGTGAAGATAAACTGATAGCAGTGTTACAGAGTGCTGGCAGTGTTACAGAACATGTGGTCAGGGCATTTCAAGACAAATTGAACCTCTGTCACTCTATCCTGTAATTTTCAGAAACAACACTTCAGCGCAGTTTATTTCCTGTACGCTAATTGATCCCTGAAAAATCCGAGGACTATCATTAGGGGTAATTTCCGAGCAATTTGGGGCAAAGGGTGAAACTGTTGCCCAGGATATTACAGTGCATGTCAGTCTTCAATTGCAAATTAATTTCCAGGAACATCCAGGACATTTTCTTTTCATTGCATGCCAATTTAAGTCATTGAACAAAATGGCCCTCACAATCATTATAAAAATCTCCAGCATATGTTGCGGTTAAAACACTTCATTAGCTAATTGTTCATTACCTCCTCAGAGGGGCTTTCAAAGAGACATTTTTCACATTATGCTAATTTATAGTAGCTTGATGACAGAATCCTGTCACAACATACGTGCAGCATGCAGCACAAGTAACGAGTGCTTTAAATGATCAAAACTAAATATCTCAAGAAAATCTTTTAAATTGTGTTTCAGATGGGGATATATGCCATCATACCACTGTTATACAGTCACATAAACGTTTCAGGCCTAATTATTACGTTTACTGACCAGCTGTCTGTAGTACTTGATTCTGATTGGTCAACTGCAGCATTGTCTGGTGAAATGTTTTTGTATAATGACCACTAAATTGCATATTTGACCGTTGCTTCTGCAACCAATCTCTTACACAATATGTCTCCCTCCACACTTTCTTTCCTTTCACATGATAATAATCTAAACTCAAATCACTATTTAATGTACACTGATTTACTTGCTACCCATTAAATAAGTGGGATAATGTGCAGTTAAGTTAGTCAGTCATTATCATAAAATAAATGTCTTCAGGATGAATGACAGTACATTATAACTAGGGTTTGGTATCGTTTACATTCCGATTAAAGTTTTAAATGATTCGGATTCTTATCTATTCCAAAAAGGTAAAAAATAAATAAATAAAAACCTGGGTATCATTCACATTTATTCTTATTGCAAAACATTTAATTGTAGCTGAAGACCATGAACAAAAATCAGCAGGCAAAAGAACACTTACACAAGGAACTTATGCCTATATGGTTTAATAGGTAACTGGCCTAATATAAATTTCAAGCATTATTAAAGACAAGTAAATACCCAGTAATTAAAAAAGATTTAAATTTTTTTTTTTTAAATCACACAATAAACTGAACAAAGATACTATTGAAATAAACAGTGTTTTAAGATTTTCAGATACAGGAACAATTGTAAAATAACACTGTAATTTATAAATTAAATATACATTACAAGTATATATAGTTACACAAGTTATTCAGTCAAGAAGAGTTAGTTGATTTTCTCTGTCTTTTGTTGTTTGATTAGTGTTATTATAGAGACGGCAGCAGGAATATTAGGTTGCTGTCACTTTAAGAGCTGCACGGATCCAATGTACTGACTGTTACACATGTGTTTTCTTTGTCAACTGTTTTATGTTCTGAGAATATTTGGACATATTTTGTGTGTATTTGTCCATTCAAGTGCAAAAAGACGTGGAAGAGAACTCAGTATCGCGCACTATACAGTTTTGAGAGGGGGCTTATTGTGCGCACGTTTTGGACAAGTCTTCTTGCTCTTGAATGGTATAAAATCACTTTTTCTGTGTTTGCGGTTTGGATGTGTCGATAAGATAAGAGTAATCAAATAACAAGTATACTTATAACAAGTATCCAATTCCTGAGTTTAAGTATCCGATTCCAGATTTGGCATCCATTTTCAATTCCCAAACCTAATTAACTCACATTTTTCCTGAATATTCCTCCCTAGATTCAAATATCTACTTTTAATTTAATTGGAAAGACACAAAATCAACAATGCAGCTATAATCCACAAAACTCTCCATGTGACAGCAACTCCTAGTTTTGATTTTCAAAAGCACAATTCAGCCACTTTGCTTAAGAAACTGTAAAAAGTTTAACTTTAATCTGCAGTACAGTACATGTATTGCTAAACAAGGGAACAGAAAAATTGTGTGTCTGAAATTGTCTTTGTAAGGCTTCATCTACTGATCCTCTGAGGACTCAAAACAGATAGCTCAAAGGGAAGTCTACTTCTGGTATCAACAAACATACTTCTATATCATCAGAGAAATGGAAGTAGAAAGTGATGCGCACCTTGAGCTGTGTGTGTGTGTGTGTGTGTGTGTGTGTGTGTGTGTGTGTGTGTGTGTGTGTGTGTGTGTGTGTGTGTGTGCATGGCTTGCTGCTTTGCGATCTGATCAGCACTAGACTGAGCTCCAAGGCGCTCCGCTTTCAACACAAGAACATAGTGCCTGTCTTTAACAGAGCTGTCCCCAGTGAAATGCCAGTGAAGTACAGTGCAGTGCATCATCTGTGAGTATAAGAATCAAACAAGAAGTAAAGGTAGGTTGTCTATTGGCTTGCTCTAACAGACAAACACATAAAAATACAAGGCTTTTTGAACAGTCACAGAAGATTGGCCCACCTTTGTAAATGTCATCAAAACTATTTTCCAATACTCTACGTATCGTTGACTGCCTTTATATGGATTGTTAGTCTCACTTCTTTGTTCCACGATTTTAGTTCTCTTTTCTTGCTCTTTCACTCTCTCTCTTCATCCTTCTCTCTTTCCCTACTGGGCACCCTGCCTAGAGTCAACCGTTTCCCATCTGCCATGAGAGGCATAGAGCAGCCATATGGATGTTGGCATGTGAAGTTAAGAATTTATGGGGAATTTGTGCTCTGAAAAGGCACTGAATATCTACAATGATGTGGTACTTGACAACATCCCCTTCCTTGGTGGCAGACATTTTCAAGATGAGCCAGTCAGCGTAGTAAAGAGAGGTACAGATATTGTTTGCTGTCAGAAAGTGCCCCATGGGTCATTGATGTGTGCCGTTTATTTTCCCCAATCTATTAACATTTTGTCAGAATTACACTTGCAATTCATACATGGCAAATTAGGTATGAATAAGGTCAATAAGTCTTATAAAATATAAGATAAGTGACCTTTTAATGACCAGCCATGTGGTGCAAATCCCCCAAAACAATGACATCTATGAATAAATAATGAATACATAAAAATAAATAAATTAATCATTAATACATGGAAAGAAAATTCAAGGTGAAATTAAAATACTTATTATACTTATAAATATACTTATAAAAATACTTACATTGTATTTACATAAAATACTTTATCATGGACACTTATTTGTCATTGAACCCCATAACAAGCAAAATAAGCAGTCTGTCCAAAGAAACCACAACACATGAATTCATATTAATCTACTAAAGCAGATGCTCTCTACAGTATTTTCTGCCCATGTCAGAACTATGCACTCAGTATAGATGAGAAAACAATACCGTGCACTATTGGTAGTAATGGAGGAGGATGGAAAGTTACATTCTTTAAACATTTTGATAATAACATCTTTGTTGAGATTTGAAATGATTGATTGATTTCCTGTTTATCTCTCAGTTGAACTCATGATGAGGACAGGTGCGAGAGAGGAATGTTTACAGAAAGAGGACATACAGAGCACACTTACCACTGCTGAACTTCCTTCTCCGTGACTGCAAAACAAGACAGAGTACAGAAGACAGTAAGATTTTGTTCAAACTACAGAAACTAGATGAAAGTGTGTGAAAACTTTCCATGCTAGTCTAGACTGGTTTGTGCTGGGAAATGCTGGTTTGGTGCTGGTCTAGGTGATGGACCAATGTAACCACTAAGGGTTGAATGGAGAATTAAATTTGAAATGAGGTAAGTAACACAATGCTGAATTCGTTTATTTTTTTACAAGAAAAAGAACGTTTGTCAAGACAAACTTTGAATGGTTTGGCAAATCCTAATTTTGAAAGTAAAAAAAAAAAAAAAAAAAAAAAGTCTTGAGGTGTGAAGCCTTTAATAATTCATAAATAACTCCCGGAGTGAATTATTTAACCAGCATTTATTGGCATGGGGCATGGAATTACACAAGCTTGATTCTGGCAGACGAGATCTGCTACGCTGCTGCTGCTGAGAAAATTAAAGAATTTGTTCAGCTTAGTTAAAACAACATACATAAAGGACATGCTGCTGAAAGAACATAAAAAACCCCGTGGCAGATCTCTACAGGTGGTGCTGGGGAAGAGGAGGGTTTAAACAGAAGTTTTCATAATCGCACAGCAGGGCGATCGCAGGCTATGGTACAAAATATATAGTTACGTGGATTAAACAGTACCTGTGGTTGGCTAATGCCACAGCTTTAAAAGAACCAACCAGCACTTGATTAGAGTTTCATGACTGAACTATGTATATACTACTGTTCAAAAGTTTGGGGTATGCATGATTTTTTAAATGTTTTTAAAATAAATCTGTTATGCTCACCAAGGCATTTATTTGATCAAAAATACAGTAAAAAATAGTAGTATTGAGAAATATTATTATAATTTAAAATAACTTTTCTATCTTAATATATTTTATTCCTGTGATAGCAATGCGGATTTGGTGTTTAACTAAGATAAGATATCTTATCCTTATCAATGTAAAAAACAAACAAAAAACTGTTGTGTAGCTTAACATTTTTATGAAACCGCCGGTCATACTTTTTTTTTTTTTTTTATAAATAGAAAGTTCAAAGAACAGCATTTGAAATAGAAATAATTTGTAATGTAAATGTCTTAAATGTCACTTTTGATCAATTTAACGCATCCTATACATAAAAGTATTCATTTCTTTAAAGACAAACAGACAGATCATGGAATGAGTGAATTACTGGCATTGCATTTCTAGTAGATAACATATTGCTGCGGAGTAGCTGAATGGAGACAGGGAAACGTGGAGACCTGACAGGAGAACTGCTATATCTGTCTCTCACAGCTTAGAGGCAGACTGCCATGCCAACTAACATCAGGCCTGTCACTGCACTGTCACTACATTTGACAGCCCCTCAGCCATTGCACAGAGAGCTTTTTCACAAAGATTGATTCGTCATGCATACGCATAAGCAGACATACACTTCAAGATCCACTGCTACAGTAAGTAGACCAATAAATGAAATGTAAAATATAGTTATGCATCATAATTTATTCGTTTAGCACTTTTATCAGGTGAATTTAGAGGCCGTTTAAACATTGTTGCATTCCATCTGAACTTTTTTGTACACACACGCTAGACTAGACGGGTGTGTTTGGCATTTGCATCTCGCTGTATCTAAAGCAACTTGCATAATAAGCACATAGTTATTTTGTTTAAAACTTTGAACAACGTGCCTCGAGATGCCCCAGTAAGATGATACACTAGACTAGAGGATGATGCAAAACTTTTGCATTTACTGACCTAATATAATATCAATATGTCATTGGCTCAGATGGTCATTGTTTGTGTAAGTTTACTGTTTACATCTTAATACTCTTGAGTATACTGTGTGCAACTGTCTACACACACACACACACACACACACACACCTCATTGTCTGGGGCAGGAGTGTAGTCATTACCAAGATTAGTGATGTGCATCAATGTGGAGTGAAAGGTTGAGATGGGGAAAAAAAGAAATGGAGAATTAAATCAATTGTATGAAGATATTTAAGATTGGATCAGCATTTCTTTGATTATGGATGAGGAGAAAGAGAATTGTTGAAAAAAGTATATGACACAACCAGGCCTTGAGGAGTGAGAGCACTAGCCGAAATATTATAATAAATGTATAAAGGAATGAAATATTTACATTACTAAAGGATAAATGTAACCAGTGGGTATGACAAAAAGATGTCTGAGCAGGGAGAGGAGAGGGCAGAGGGCACTTGGTAACACAGGTGTGTCTCATCAGCGCTCATGACCCAACATGACTCCATCCAATACATCCAATGCATCTGCTACAACAAAGAACAACAGAGAGAGAGAGAAAACAGAAGAAAACATCCTTCTCCATCAAAAATGTCATTAATAAGATACTCAATATAAGATACTCTGCAACCTCACAAACCATAATAACCCAGCCCATAACAAACGACAAAACATCTCATCTAATCTGCCCGTCACGCTGAAGGGCAATTCTACTCATTCTACAATGCCTCTCCCCCTCACTGTCAGCTATCATGGGCCATGGCAGCAAATTAAGACCAGTAAAGAGCAAGACAAGAGTAAAAGACAGAGACAGGCAAAGAATAATGAACAATCCGGTGCCTTGGGAGCCAATGCACTGTCAGAGCCATTTATAGGTCTCATATGTCAACTCAAATGATTGCAAGACACACCAGCATGTAAGATACTGACTCGGAGGTGTTTTTTTGTTCATATATACCTTGAGAGGAGCCATAAACGAAATCAATTTTCAAAACACCATTCCCAATTCTGAACATAAACTGTATAATTCTGCTAACATGGACTATTACGGACGGTAAAGCAGCACGCATCTTTTAGTTTTTGCTTACTGATATTTCCTTTTCATTTAATACCGTTTAAAATTTTTGGGTCAAAGAAATGAATGAATTTACTCAGCAAGGATGCATTTTATTTGTTCAAAAGTGACAGTAGAGACTTTTATAACTTTTTCTATTATTTTATAACTATTTTTTTTCTTTAGTAATGGCTGCTAAAAAATAAGCTTTGCCAACACATCAGCGCTTTTTAAAATTACATTTTAAAAAGGTAACACTTTATTTTAAGGTGGCACAGTTACACGTTACTACATGTACTTAAAATAGTAATAACAGTAAATGATGCATCAAGTAACTAACCCTAACCAAACCCTAACTCTGTAACATTTACATGTAGTTAATTAGTATTACTCAGTACTTACATGAGTAAGTACAATGCGCAAAGTGTAACCTCTAAAACATTGAAATGGAAAACAGTTATTTTAAATTGTAATAATATTTCACAATATTACTGTTTTTACTGTATTTTTATCAAATAAATGCAGCCTTGGTGAGCATAAGAGACTTCTTTCAAAAACAATAGAAAATCTACTGTAACTCTACAACCAGAATACCACTGGATTCAATCAGTCCATTTATTTTCATAATTTGTTGCTCTCATCAGCTCTTAGTAAATGGTTCTTTTGTTGTAAAATCATTTTTGTTGTACATATTTTATTATATTATTTTGTCAGGATCTCCAACCCATTAAATTTGGAGTGGCACAGTTACATATAGTCACGCTGGCTGTTACATCTGCAACATCCTCCTTATTAGTTGAGGCTCAAGGCTGAGAAATCTTCACTAATTTCCTCTTTAAATTCCTACCTTCTCACTTCTGACATACAGCCCCAGATACACCATAAAGCAAATTAATTAATAACTTTTTAAAATGAATAAAAAAAATGTCCCACTCCTATGGAAAAGCAGAAACACAAAACAACAACAATTCAGTCCTAACATGATCGTACAGCTTCTGGTCATGGGCATTTTTTCCACTCCTATATGCCATGGAAGTTCTTAGAAGATGACTGCTCCACCTGCAGTCACTTGTAAAAAATAAAAGAAAATACCCAACCTTTGCTACAGCTTTCAAACTGCTACAAGCCCACCGAAGAGACCCAATCAGTACCGGGTCAAAGTTAAACAGGCCAACAAAATCCCAAGTTGCAAAAGATCATGAACACAATAATACCTTCAAAACAGACTGCCATAAAACAACAGCAGCATTCCTCTCATCGATGCAACACCGGTTCCTAACAAAAGAGTGCACAAGGAATAAGGGGTTAAGGCTGCCTCTGTGAAGCAGACTAGGTAAATGTCCCTCCACATAACGCCTGCTGTATTGCCTCTCCTGGGCCACCCACTGTTATATTTGATTAAGCCTATTTGTGGACATAAACTCAATGTGAAGGCAGGGAAGGAGACTGACCGGCATCACCACTGCTGGGTTATCCTGTCTGTCTCTTTCTGGATCTTCAGATGCCTTCTCTTGATGCACAAATATACACATGTACACAATGTACAGAGGACACAGCATGGGGCAATGAAGGAATCATCTGACATATATGTGCCACTAAAAGGCCAGGTTCACACCAACACAAATGTTTGGCATGACAATTTGGTCACATTTTTGCACTTGATTTGTCTGTTCAGGTCAATGTGTAAAAAAAACCCCAGAAGATTGGCTGAATGCAAATTTACTCCCTGACAATAGGTGGAGCTTATCCACCTTATTTTTTAGGTAAGCATGGGAGCAGCCATTGACTGTGTCTGGATTCCAGTGTCATTCGCTTCCAGTTATTTTTAGCTGTACAAAACAGCTTGTTATGCTGCTTGATATTGCAAACTTTAATGTATTGTCTTAATTATACTGCACTTTGATATATTATTCTCATTATTTCGCTAAAGCGGCTAATAAATCGGAAGTCTCGCACATTCACCGAAAACACCTTACTTCCACATTGAAAAATAGATAGAAAAGCAGAAATACCCTGGTACTCCTCCAATACACCAATTCCAATTGCTGTGCAACTTTTCATTCTTGACACACGATTTTCAAGGAAGTCAAAAAGTATTTAAATGTTTTCAAACAGCAGTTCAGATTATTGTATTCTCTATGGTGTTTATTAAACAATTGCCTGAAGAAGACCCAGTAGGGTCGAAACGTTGCTTTTTTATTAAACTATGGGAGTAAGTAGCAGTGTTGCGGACATTATAATCTTTTCAGTTTAGTACTCTTTTTTGTCCAGCACCTGCCAGAAGGTGGGATGTGCACACAATAACTTTAACGTTTATTAAACAACACCAAATAAAAGAGTACAGAGACTGTTGGATATTTGTCTGGATATTTCCTCTTCTAATCACTGTCACTTAGTACAATAGTCCGTCCATGAGTGCCACCAAGTCATATTTTTATGTAACAGCAGCAGCTCTGACATGTAATAAAAGCAGAAATCGTATTGGTTGGTCAGTTTTCTTCACAGAACGATGGTAAAGCGACTAGGACCATTTTGTGGAAAAACCTGTCATACCGACAGCTTGCGAAAAGGATTACCTTTCCAACTAAAATGTTTATTGCACTGAATTTTCACACTAAATATTTGTCTTATATTCTTATATGTCTTATAGCACACTTAAATATTAACTTATTGTGAAAAGGCCTTAATGCTAAAAACATAATGGGACAATGTGCAGCCTATCTGTGAAAAGTACTCTGAATCAGTGGCTCATAGAAGTCAATTTATGTAGTCCAATGGAAACAATGCTTGATCATTTGCAGAGCAGGTGGAAATAATCCCGAGTCTAGCAAGGAGGGTAAATCTATATCATCCCCTGCCTTTCTTATCCTTATCATCCTATTTACTTATCGCTCCGGAAGATGTACTAGCACTCTTTAAAATGGAACAATGGATTCAGCTCATTGTCATGGTGACTGTAGAAAATGAACTAGAACAGAATAAAAAAAAAGAATGTGTGTGAATTAATGACACACAAACAATCAGAGTAAAACATTATGATATTACACAGAGCTTGCGGATGTGTTAAGCGAAACAGGCAGCTGTCGGTCCGCTAATAGATAAGTGAATCAATCAAGAGAACCCAAAGGTTACATTTCTGGATGAGAGAAGCTGAACATAGCTGATGTGAAACCAGTGGTAAAGACACAAAGATTGAGAGGTGAGTGGAATAGACAGTACTGTAGACACTATAGGCAAAGAGAACAAGAAGAGACAAGCTGCAACCAGGCTGAAAGAGAAAAGACGAGAGAGGACTGCAGTGGAGAAAAACTGAAAAACAATGTGAGAAGAGAAGGAGAGAGAGAAGAGAGAGGATACAAGACTAATGGTTGATTATAGCTTGCTTGTTTGTTTTTGTGCATGTACATAAAGCTGTTACTGTGCAAAGCAAATATTGAAATGCTTCATGCACACTTAATACTCAAATAACTGGTATTCTGCCATGACAACTCTTGGAGAGATTGGCATGATAATAGGCATGGATATGGCAATGTTAATGTATTTGGCCTTGGCGGAAAAGATTTGCTACGCTGCTGCTGCGGAGCAAGTACCGAGACTTGCTACTGCCAATACATTCACAGACATTGCTTGAGAAAGGGTGAGACAAAGTAAATGATTGGAGAAGTCCAGCATACATCAGAGAACAGAGAATTCTGCCGATTCACCGTAAAAATCGAGTCATGACAAAACAATAAATAAACATATCTAGGATGAATCCTTAACAACAACATCAATAACATGCATTTAGATCCAATTCCATTTCATACTGAGTTTAAACTCTTTTACTTTAAAAACATTTTATTGCATATTCCTGGGATTACTCATTGGAAGCAAATCATCAGAGCACTTTTTTTTCTTTCTTTTTTTTTACAGAACCTAATTGTTTTTTCCTTGTTATCTTTAAACAAAATGTAAAAAATTACAACTTTTCTTTTCTGCTTGACATGACTTAGGCAAGGCCGGTTACTGGATAATATTCCCAGATAGCCAAATGGCATTTAAGCCATTGTTTTAGCAAATGATCTGGCAAATTCTTGTATTTAACAGCCCCCTTTTACCATCCAATCAATTCCAAAATCAAGTCCCACCCTATATCCTGCTGTATTAATAAAATTCGTCATCTTAGATTAAGGAAGGAAAATAAGATGTAGACATCAATTCACATTGAATTGACTTTGATTATAGGTCATCCTGTTCAGCGGCTCATTATAAAAGCCTGGCTGAGGCACAGAGGGGGAGCTGCCCATGAACACTGGAAACTGGAAAAAGACCACAAAAAGAAGTACTCCAACCCAGATCTTCCTCAGCACACTTTGAATTCTTTGATGTGATATTAGGGTGACATCCATAAAATGAAAGTCTTTAAAACATTTATGCTGATTTTTAAAAAATTCTCAAACAGTGACCACACTAGCCCACAGAACAGAAAAAAAAGAGGGTTGGAATGGATCTCAGCCAGACCAGGGTGCTTTCAATCATTCGCTCTTAGTAATAAACCTTACCAATTTCAAAGAAATTATGCTGGAAAAAAAACATCTTCAGGTCACTTGCTGCATTAAACACTTGTTGTCTGAATAGTGACTGACATGAGTCTTTGATGCTTGGCTTCTGAAATTCCAGACATGGTCTCATTGAAAGCCTGTTAGATTTGTGCACTGCTCCCACACTGATCTAACCCTGCAGCGAAGGAGCAGGAAATTATTTCCTGACAGCCCTGCTTTACCCCCCGTTGCGCACAAAACCAACCTCTGAAGATGCTCATTAAACATGGTTCACTACCGCTGGGAATGTACTTAAATTCCATACAAGTTAACCAAGATAGGCTACCTGTACCAAGTGGATCTTTGACAATTTCCTAGGAAAATAAAAATGTTAAACATTAAGTCATTCATTTCTTCAGCACCACTGTTTCATACTAACTGCTAATAATTACATAACTGGTATTGCTGTATTAAGAGGGAAAATAGGTTTGTTACATTTAATTACATGCATAATTCAACTCAGATAACCCTCCAAAGTGAAAATTTTGTCATAATTTACACACCCTAAATCTGTATGATTTTCTTTCTTCTGCTGAACACAAAAGGTTTTTGTTTGATAAAAAAATATTTTTTGTAGCCAAATTAACTGACTTTAATGAGCAAATACCATTCTATTGACCAAAAAACAAAAATCTCAAAATATATTTTATGTTCCACAGAAGATAATATGGAATGACATGTGAGTAAATGATGATAACATTTTCATTTTTGAGTGAACTATCCCTTTAAGCCAAGTAAATTAAGAACAAATATGGATATGAGGACACTATAGGGAATCTGTTTTAATAAATTATAATATACATAATAAAATATCTACTACACTTTCCAGTAACAATGCAAAGCATGCAGCTATGAAATTTGTATCGAGCCAGGAGGTCAGTCTGTGACATTTAGATTCTCTACTGGTCAAATGTCTTTGCGCTATGGGAATTCACCAGACTTGAACTTTTTGCGGTCACAGATAAAAATCCATCAAGCTTCATTGACTTCCATTCATAAACATTTAAGTTCAAGGCTGAATGGCTGAACTTAAAGATTAAAACCATCAAAGCTAAAGGTTTGCAAGAAAGTGGAATATATTTTGACATCTGAAATGTATTATTTGTGGCAAACAAAAAACATGTGACCTAGTGCGCGACAAAATATCCTGTTCACTCAGTAGTGTGACGAGACTAAACAAAACCTCTTCACATGTGCTTGTGTTTCCGCTCTTCTCTGTTCGTATGTGTATGAATGCAAATGAATTGAACACAAGGTCTAGTGTAACTGTGACTTTACACTAAAACAAAACAAAAACAGTTTTTGGTAATCCAGTCATGTAGATTTATTATGTCATAATTGCCATCGCTGTTATACCTTCCCCTCTAAAATTTGCTTCACCTATTTTACACTATGATTAATATGCAGCATTAGCGAGGTCTAAAAGCCTCATCTCATTTCAGTAATCTAAATCAAGTCAAAGACAGTTGATGTGATAATGACAATGCTAATATGTTTTCTCCACCTCAGGAAAGGATTGTTGCAATGCAATTATTAGTTAGCCCAACACCTTATTGACTCGACGTGAGAGTTGCTGCCAGCTGTTCATGTAGGCACCTTATCTTCTCACAACAGAGGTGCAAGCCAGTCAAAACATGCTTAATGATTATATGATTAGTGACAGAGCAAAATCAATGACCCCAGAGATGAAATGATGATCCCGTTCGATTTGTAGAGACATGAACATAATAGCTCATAAGTAGGCAGGTAGGACATACATGCACACAAAACACACACACACACACACACACACACACACACACACACACACACACACACACACACACACACACACACAAGCATCAATAGTGCAGTATCAGAATACAGCTTAGTTATATTAAGCTTGTACGTTACTTCAGCCAAATGCAACTTCATCAGATCCACCAATACCTAGGCTATATTTTTTAAATAGATGGTTTCAAAGTAAAAACAAAAACAAGGTAGTTTCCACTTAAAATTAGAGATGGAAAAAAGGCAGAGTAAAAAGTAGAAATAACATGCAATTAACCAGCACAAAATGGCACTAGACATGAAGGAAAGGACTAAATAGCAGTACTCACAGTAGGTCTTTCTGCACAGCTCTTCCACTACCTCAGGCTTTAGTTTACTGTTGGATTTGCCCATCTCTCCAGCTGGTCACAACGGTTTATCCCCACTCCCTAATTCACTCCCCCCAATCCCACCGTCCACTTACATTTAAAGAGAGAAAGAAAGAAGAAGGGGAGGGAGAGAGAGAGAGAGAGAGAGAGAGAGAGAGAGAGAGAGAGAGAGAGAGAGAGGGGAGCAAAAGTCCTTTTGAATCGTGCCTTTCCTCCAGACCGCAGCAGTGTAGAAAAGAAGAGGAGGAAGGACAAGTAATTGAGAGGAGCAAATTACACAGAAGCAATGTGACTACAGCATGCAATGCCTAGAGTTGTCTCTCCTCACTCGGAGAGAATGAAAGAGAGAGAGAGAAACAGAGAGGGCTTTAATCTGTCAACCGGCGTCCCTCCCTTTCCTCCAGTCCTCCTGCCAGTGTCTGCGGTTTCCTCGAGCCCTGGAGAGGCACTCTTCAGTTGGGTGATCGCTGCTGTCTGGCTCGGTCCACCTGGAAGAGGAATCGATTCACTAACTGAGTCAGACATGCAGACGCATTTGTTGGCTCCCTCTCTGTGTGTATGTGTGTGTGGGAGGGTGCGGGCGTGTGTTGTCACCACGCTGTGTGTTGATGCTGTTGTCCTTGACAACAGAAGCCACTCCCCTAGTGCTCTCGGTCCTACAGAATGAAAAAATATATCCCTGTGATATGTAAAATTTACATATTTAATTGTGATGATAAATATATAAAACTGGTCACTGTGTATGTAAAACACATTGGGGTTTTTATTACATAAATCTATTTTTACATCATTTATGTTTAACTGGCAAATATGAGAAATATATAATAATTTGCTTTTGTTAAAATGGTGTAATCCAAATGGAATTTTAATAAAATGGAAATTAAAAAAATGAAAACTATAAATGTAAATACATACAGTAGCCTACATCTAAACATAAGGTTAAACATCTAAACATTATATATACATTATATATTTATAATTTTCCAATTATGTATATATAACAAAGGCAAAGGCTAAAACATCTAAGGATTGAATATAAATTAATATTCATGTACATTCATAAGAATAATCCCAAAATAGGATTACAGTTGAGATTATAGTGCAGCTGTTCAGAGTAAAGGCTCATACTCTGTCATATTGTGACGAAGCCACGGCTATAATCTGCTGGCCCAGGTTAAGTCCAGGCCAATTCACTCCTCATGGGAGGTTTAGTTTGTGCAGAGCTGTAAAGCGTCAGAAAGAGAGAAAGGCGAGTGTTTGATTTTTGCCTCTAAATGAAGAAGGCAGAAACAGAAGACGAGGACGCTGAGTCAGCTTCATGCTGCTCCATAAACACCCAGCGGCCATTGCCAACAGCATCACCTGCTAGAACACTTCCTGAACTATAGTAGACATTTGTGCCATCATGTCTAGTTGAATAACTATCTTGTAGATTTTAAAAGTATGTTGTAGACAATTCAGTTTTAGGGAACTGATTCAACATATATTTGTTGTGCACCATGGTAGTTTTATATACATTAGATTACAATGTAAATACCATGAGATATGGATATGGTAATCATTCAGTTCCATAGTACATATCAAAGAACCACATTATTACCATTAGATACCATGATGCCACCAGTACCTTTTGTAAAAGCATCTACACTTTCTCTACTTCAACTCAGAGCTCCATACTATGAAATACACTGAGAAGAACAGACTCTGGTCTCTGTGACATATTGTGATTCATTTAGTTGCATCAGAGCATGAATATAGCAAAGTTCTAAATCAGGACCATTCTGGAATAAAAAAAATACAGATACAAAATATTTTGGAAGGTATTTATAAATAGCATCTAAGCAAAGGGGAGGAAGGAATCGATTTGCAGATTGGGGTATTGCACAGCAGGAGAACAGACTGGAAAGTAGCCAGGAGTTTGAAAGGCACTTTTGAGCAGCATATTTTGTAAACGTCAGGTAGAATTCTTTTAGTTTTTTAACAAAAAAATGACATGTTGTGCCAAGCATTTGGCTTGGCAAGCACTACTTGAAAAATGATGCAGTAATAGGCCTATGCTATATTTGGTAACATTTATACAATCTGCCGGTACCTCAAAAGAGACTTTTATGTTAGATGCTTTTCTTTTAACAAGAGGTTATGGGAGCCTTTTTCTAGTGAAGTTTCTCTGGCCCAGAATACAAATAACTCAGTGGAGTAGGCCTATAATTTAATCAAAGTATCCGCACCACTGACAATGAGACCACAGACCACCAATGCACACAGAGGATATGCGATTTAATGTTGTGAGAGTTATTTAGGACTGCTTTTCTTCTTAGTCATTGTACATATTCAATACAAACAGCCAGATAATACATGTGGCAGGTGTTTCATCTCAGATCATTTTCAGTGAACTTGCCACTTTTTAGACTTTGCAAATGTGATTTTGTCAGTGTGACAATGCTTTTAACAGTTAAATAAACAAGAAAATAATATTAAGTATTAAGTAATTTTAGACACGCTTTGCTCCGCCAATGAAAACATGCGACACACAGTAGTGGTGTTTGAACAAATCACTTGAGTGAATGATTCAATGCATCCTCCACAAAGTTAGTGCACTTCTTGCTTTAATAAATGAATCAATGTTTATAAAGAAATGGTTGATTGAATGAGTAAACGACTAATTTCAGTGATAGTTACTTTGTGCCATAAGGCGTAACAATGTAGCCTAAAGAAAGTATCACATGAAGGCCGCTCAGCCAATCAAATTCGAGGTCCACAAGGAACGATATTTACTATTTAATTATAAATATACAATACGATACGTTGATATACGATATTTACAATATAATCTTTTATGAATTCTATTTAAAATTAAATGTTCCTTTTTATATTTAAAAGAACTAGAGGCATTTTTAAAATATAAACAGAGTTTGCCACTTACATCCAGAAAATTGTGATTGTGTAACTCAACTCTTTTCTTTTAATTTTGCTAATGGAAAAATTAAATGTTCATTGCTTCTTCCAAGACACTGGATTTTCAACAACCCTCAAACCATTTCTTATGCTATTGCACAGACAGCTTTAGCCAGACAGCTAATCTTTAACACCCTGGGCACATTCTAATATTGTCAACTGCCATCTAATCCAGCTTCTGTTCACTCTCTTTTACACCAAGTGTGACATAATGAACATCTATTAGCTAGTTTAAGCAAATACTTACTAAAACTTCCTTATAACCATGCAGTCTGGTTATAAATAGACCATCCAAGTGACATAAGATTCTCTAATCAAGATTGACACAAAAAACTGATGAACGAAGTAATCAAGTAGCACAGAATCATAGTTTTTCTGGTAACTGATTATTACGGATTCCAAATAAGGAATGAAATTTGCAAGAATAAATTCATCCAATGCATGTCAGCGTCTCGCGCCTCACTACATCTCTTCCCAACTGCATTACTGAAGCTTGCATCTGTCCTCATTATTATTATTAAGGGATAATGGATAGGAAATTAATTTAAAACATTTCTCATGCTTTATTTTCTAATCAGGCAGAAGGGAAATAGAATTAGCATTTGCAATTATCCCGTCCTTAGCAGCCAAAGATTTGTTCATTTTTTTCTGACTTTCCCTTTCTGACATTTTGTCAATATCAGATGCTCTTAATGGCACTTGAGCAGAAGTGAGTACAGGACTCGAGACTTGTGAATTAATTATAAGTGAGCCGTTTGCTTCAGTGCTGTCGAATGTTTACTGTGTCCCAGCATAAGACACTGCTTTAGCATTGGTCTTATTTGCTATGATCGTTTCTGGTAAACATGAAAAGGTGTGGAAAATGTTGTCCTTCTGTATGTTTCAAAACAAAAACAAAATCATTAAAAACGCTGATAAGAATTTGAGGGTTGATTTCTGATGGGTTCTTTATCATATAGATCGCCATGCAACTTCACATGATTTATATAAACAATTTTAACCAAATATAAAAGACAAAAGCAAATGAAACCATTGCACAATTTAATACTGAAACACAATTTCATAAAGCTTGCTCAAAGATATCCAAAAATAAGCGAAATATTAAACATCAAAATAAAATCCTCCATTGCATTACTAATAAACGCAAATTACAAGATCCCTGAAATCATTTTAATCCACGTTTGATACATTTGAAACACGTTTCTGGACACCCTGGATCTATTTCATGAAAGTCCATCCTCATCATCCATACAATAACCCACAAATACTGAGAAAATACTAAGCAGCTGTCATCAAATCCTGACTAAGCTTGAGAACTGTACAGTTAATTCTTTGCAACATTAATCTGGGTTACGTATGTTTTAAGGGCCTGGATATTTACATAAAAATGATTCATTCTGAGAACTCAGAGCAGGAAATAATCATTTAAATAATCGCTGAAAGAGACGTCACAGGCACTGCAGTTTTCTACAGATTTCCAGTGACCTCACATACGCGTTCACTCGACTGGAGTGTACCTGTTAAAGTGCCACAGCGTGTCTGAGATCAAGCAATGCGTAGGAAGGTCATTAATAAATAAACTAAAAAAACCACACACAATCATCAAGGTAAAATGAAAATAATGCACAGCACCTAGCATTTCAATTAAAACTTACAGTGGCTGAAGGAATCATGGAGCTGCGTACTGTGAATTCTCCATACTGTCTGTGCAACATTTACAGAGATAGCCATATATGTGGATATGGAATGTGATGTCTTCACATGTGATCATGGGAGATGGTCCACTGGGAATTCTGGACATAAAGCTGTTAAGCTTTTTAAGAATGTCTCACATGTCAGTAGCTGGCCACAAAGTCCAGAGGCACACAGAACCAACAGAGAATTGTATCTCCCATCATGCCATGCTCTCCCTCTCCTCTGATGGTCCGTTTGACAGTTTCTTCACCTTCTTAACACCCTCTCCCCTGGCTGTTGAGGTAGTTACCCTGAAATTAAAGAAAAGAGTATCATTAACAACAAAAACAAGCTCTATTGTGTAGCATTATGCACTCTGAAACACAACAACAGGGATGATTTGTCATTTGAAGCCAAACACGCTTAAATACATTCAAGAGATAAAAATGTTTCTACATTAGATTTGGTTTCGCGCTTCTTGTGAATATCAGTGTGGACAGAATCTGGATCAGTAATAGCTAAATAAAAACAGGTCCTTAAATAATTTCAGACTGTCCCAATTTTCTGAGGAAAGCCCTTCAGCGATCTTGCATGCATACAACTGATGTTTAATTCATAAAACAAAACAATCCTTCTCTTAGTTTTCCACGGTGATCCCGAGGGGACATGTTTGGTTCACTTAGTTTTGTCGTGGCCAGGACATATAAACTTACATATTATGTAATACATTAATTTCTTAATTCCGCACTTTTTCTTAATAAAAATAAAATATTATCCATTTCTGAAAATTGCAGGTTGTTTATGCATTTAACTTGTGGCCTTGAGAAATAGATGTCCTTCCCTCAAAAGATAGAAGTTGTGGCCACTAGAAAAATATATCATTCACTCAACATACGATCTTGAGGCCACAACATATCACATTCCCAAGAGTCAATATGTCGTGGCCACAACAAAACTAAATCACCGAACATGTCCCCTTCTGGTCACTGTAGTTTTCTAAGATTGCAACAAATGTGCAACTAAAATGAGCATTTACATTTGGCATGAAGTTTAGTGTCTATTGTTCTTTCTGAATCTTCTCCCACTGAGCCACAAATGTTTGAATCACCTAAACCAAGATCAACATTTGCATTCATCTTATTTACAGTATATACAAGCATTTCTAATCAAATGTGACCAAGCATGACTGGGCAAGCATTCTGTATTAGATTTGAATGTGGACAGAGTGTTCAGAGCAAAAACTGAGACCAAGTGAGAGCAACACACGCATAAACTCTCTTTCATTCTCTGAGCACAGATTGGACTGCATATGGCCACACTAGTATCAGCATACTTTTCACGGCTCAGATGCACTACACATCTACTGTTGTTGAAGCAACCAGATTTACCCATTTGAGGTCCACTTTTATTATATTTTATTATATTAATGGAGAAGAAAACATGAGTGCAATATACTATTTCAAATCGGGTGCCAACATGTCACTGAATGTTGAGATATACAATGATAACTTTAGCAATTTAAACGCAATACATAACTACCGCTCAAAACAGGATCCCCGCACGGATCAACTTCAAGGTTTTCAAAGACACTCACCACACGGCTAGAGACCACAGCACCAGTCACTGTCTCTCCTCAGCAGCAACCTCAGACTACTGAGACACAAATCCTAAAATAAAAACTAATTAACTAAAAATTAACAGGTGCCCTAAACAGCTAGAATGCTATGAGATATGTACCTTTGATTCCAGAAGAGAAGGCCCAATTTATAGCACATTAATAGTTAAAGCTGATTTGATGTAATACTTTACAAAAGAGGGCAACTGTGACCATCCACTTTTTCAGTGCCATTAAAAAAACAAACAAAAAAACAGCCCCAAGATCAATCACAACATTACAAATGTTTACTTTTATGAGGCAATGAACTACAATCCCATTAAGGATAGTTGATTTAAAAATATATATAAAAAAGATTTATTTACTGTCACAGATTTTTCACATTTAAAATATACTTTACAGTAGTGAATATGTATATTTTGCGATATATTTAAAGGTTTTTTTTTGTCTTTTATCCAGCAAGGATGTATTAAATTGATCAAAAGTGACAGTAAAGACATTTATAATGCTACAAAAGATTTATATTTCAAATAATTGCTGCTCTGTTGATATTTCTATTTAAAGAATCCTGAAAAAATAAATGTATCACAGTTTCCACAAATATATTAAGTAGGTGGGCGATCCCTTCAGGATTCATGGATACTATAGTTCTTCACCTTTAAAAGGAAGTTGAAATAACCATGACAAATTACTGTCCCTAAACGAAAATTATTTTTCAATGGAGAAAATGAATGGAAAATTGTTAAACTGTTGCACTCTATTAAAAAAGATAAAATGGAGATACTTTTTTTTTCAATTAAATAATAATAATAAAAGCAGAAAGGGCAGTGTGGACCTAAACTCTGAATGCTCATGAGAGCAATGCCCTCTATTTTTGTGGTTACCGTCATCCATCTTTTCTGTGTTCTTTGCAAGACTCAATGAGGACAGCTGAATCAGGCCGCACCCCAAGTCACCCAAAAAAGTTTTGGGAAAATAGGCCACAAAAAACCCAAAAACAACACAGAGTAAAGCAAAATGTCCTGTGTGTGGCAGGCTGTCGGGAGGAGAAGGAGGAGAAGAAGAAGAAGAGGGGGAAAGTGCAAGCAAGGAACAAGGACATACGGAGTCACAGGGCTATTTTGGGAAGTGCTGGGGTGGGGGGGGATAGAGCACACGCCGCCTGAGGGGATGCTCAATGCGGGGTGAATGGGAGATGGGAACTTGGGTGAAGGAGGGGAGGATGGGGGTTGTCATGGAACAGAACAAGACTTGGACATCAGGTAGTGGAGAGAAACGCAATCCACTGAGACCTTAGCGAGAAAATCACGAGGATGGCGAAAAAAGAAGAAAAAAAAAACACCCCACCAAAGCCAGTAGAGATGAAGCAAGATAAAGAAATTAAAACAAAGAATCGTCTGACCTGATGAGGCCGTCTGGAGTAAGTACATGGCATGGCTTTAAAATAAGCAGGAAATGACCAGCATGAAAGTTTGGGAGTGCGTATGTAAATAAACAGGGTATGACAGGTGCATTCAGCTAGGGCATGTAATGAGGATGGCTACCAGGTCCTCCAATCAGAAGGAACCCCTCTGGGCTTCTTCTATCTAGAGCCATGACAGGTGGCTGGATCATTGTAGGCCTGTCCGTGTGACCAGGTCGCAGCTGGTAATGGAGCGCAACAGGGTCATGGGTATGTAGAAGAGCTGCGCGTACACATGTTCTTAGAATTGTAAAAAAAACAAAAATGAGAGTAATGAGCTTTTAAAGGGATAGTTCACCTGAAAAATTTAATTGTCATCATTTACTCACTGTCAAGTGTCCAAACCTGTATGAATTTCTTTCTTCTGCTGAAAACAAAAGAAGTTATTTTGAAGAATTTAGGTAACCAAACAGTTGATGGGCCCCATTGACTTCTATAATATGGGGGGGAAAAGTAAATGGGGCCCATCAACTGTTTGGTTACCCATATTCTTCAAAAGATCTTCTTTTGTGTTCAACAGAATTTTTATTTTTGGGTGAACTATCCCTTTAAATTGAGACAGTCTTATATCATCCCTTGTGTGTGGTTATGGTCCTCCGACATCACTTTCTCTCTGCTGTGAGTGAGTCATACCATCTTGAGGAATCAAATTGCCCTTGATCTTTTGAAATAAAAGAATGACGCACTATGAAAATATATCATGAAAGACAGTGAATGTTTAGCGTTCATTGTGTCTGTAACTTGACATCCACCTTATTTTTCAAAGCGGAAATAAGCTATTTCCTGTGCAAGACTTCTGATTCATTAGTCTCTATATGTAAATAAATAGAAGAATATTGCCAAGAAGAACATTGGCAACACCTGCTCTTACATTAAAAATAAAGTGGATATTCACCAGTAGCTGTGTATTTAAGTATGATTTCTTACACATCATCCATCTCCATGTCTTCTTCCTCCACAGACAGCAGTAGGTAGGGGTTGTAGGAGGCCGGTCGGAACTTGTGTCCGGTTAAAAAGAAGAAGGTCAAAGTGGCCAGCTCATCCAGCAACTATGAATTAGGAATAAAATACACTTATAAAACTTGAAAAAGCAATAAAACTTTGAATGGTTGCATGTATGTATTTGTGGATTTTCTTTCAATTGTTAACCCAATATGATATCTTCTTTTCATGCATTTTATCAAATCTGAGATTCAAATGGTTCTAAATAAGTATTTGTAACCCAACAGTGTTATCTTATAGAATCTAAGCAACAGACATAAAACTTAAAGTCACTGAGGTCAGCTCAAAACATTATCTGTGAAGTGCACTACTTCCACAAAAGGTCACTGGATAGTTGCACTAAAGATGCACTAAATCCAGTAAAATGCATTTATTCTTTGCATAGTCTAATAAAGGAAAATAAGTTTGCCGCTACTTAAGGAAATGTGATTTTTTCTTACTACTACTAGCCTGTTATTCAGTTATAATAATAATAATAATAATAATAATATATAAAAATGTCCATACGGAATAGGTCCTTTAAAGTGAAATACATTGTCACCAGTCACAAAGCTGGTCACAATTAACTAAGCTTAACTGTATATTTAAAACGTTAAAATAAGCTTCCCAACTAATGTAAATCAATATTTACATAGTATAATAGCAGTAAATGTATCGCACTGTCCCACAAAATCCCATCTACTGTCCTGCAACAGAGCAATAACCATGTGGCCACCCTATGTACACTGCTAAGTAAAACAATCATGTGACCCCTCATGGCATTGGAAAATTGGTCTTTTACAGTCAAACCAAACAGAGAATTAACACAGCAAAGGCCTCCACATACCATTTGTTATCTTGGGGATGCTGAAGAATGACTTAACTAGCTTTAATGTAATACACTAAATATTGCTAAAATATTACACATATGAATGTCTGTGTGAAAGGATAGGGAAGTTTAAGTTTAATGTGAAAGTCTTTAGTGCACTTTTACTATACTGATGTTTGAGGAAGCTGCCGTCACTCACCTGGTAGAGCCACTTCCATTGGTAAGGGACAATGACCTTGATGAGACTGGCAATGATGCGGGTGAAATAAATATAGCATACAATCTGTGACAGAGAAAGAGTCAGTGAGAAGAGAATAAAAAGAGAGAGAGAGACAGGACAGAGATACACTTATCTAAAAGATTTCTAGTCTGATTTTGATGAGATAAAAAAGAATGCCAATATAAAGAAATTTTGGACTAATTAGGTCACTAATCGAATGAGAAAATGTGACATTGATCATGTGAACTCCTCACGGTCAGATGTTCTTGTTTCTATTGAAGTACTGAACAATATAAGCGTCTTTTCTGACAAATGAATTAATTAAATTTAAAAAATGCCAAATAGAATGCTTTTGGCTCAGACTGGCTGGAGACAAAACAAAAATCCAGTGAAAAATCTATGTATAAAAACAGTGAATGCAATGTATTCATACACAGAGCTTCATAAATAAATGCAATTATAGAGACAATGACTGTAAAAATAAAGCAAAACTAATAAGTCTAACAAGTCTCGTGCCATAACAGACAGTCAGTCCCGCACCGAACTGAGCACCAGGTACATGTCCTTTTAAAAGCACTGTGTCTGAATGCAAGTGAGAATGACAGTGAGGTGAATACATACCATCACATAATAGTGCCTAAAAAGTTTCAGTTGAGCCAGATTGATGGCAGCTACAAAGGGAATGAGAAAGCCAAACGTTACGATTAAAACAGAGTGAGAGAGGGGATGAGCTTTCCTTTTAACTTGCATGCTTCAATTACTGTGGTTCTCACTCCTACTGTGAAAATTGTCAAAATCAGAAGGCAATTTAAGTTTATATCTTTGTGCCCTGTGAGGGAAAGGCAGAAGATGAAAGCAGGAAAAAATATGATAGGCAGCAATGAAACAATGATTATTTAAGAGAAAAAAAAAAAAAAAAAAAAAAAAGAGTATTGATTGTGTGAAGAGATTTTTTTTTCCCCAATATAGGATTATACGAAGTCATAATCCACCAAGCAACCTATAGTTGTGCTACAGTATATGTATCTCACATTGTGCTTAAATATTGCCACTTATGGAACTTATGAGAGGAGTCATATTTCTGCAGTGGAAAGAATTGGGACACAGACATTGGGGCTAAGGGAATAACCTGCTTCATTTTGTGCTGATCTCCCTCACACACACACACCTGCTGTTGTTCATTCAGCCTTAAATATTGGTGGAAAAAAAGTAACTGTAAGCATGTTAGATTGTTGGAAACAGGCATCCTCAGGGATGACCGAAATAGCATAATTCAGCAAACATCTCTATCACAGAAGCTAAAGGCACAGCAGGACGTAGTCATCAAGACCCGCACACCTCTCTTCATTAAGCACTTTTTTTAGCAGTAGGTTCATTTTATATGTAAGATTTAAAGAAATTAACTGATTATTTCTGCATATTTTAATAAATAAGAACCCTTAAAGCCCTTTAAGCAAAACATACACACACACAAAAAAATACAGTTAATAGATACAAGGACTTGTGATAGTGTACGTGTACTTTCATGTACGTTAGCCTACTAGTTAAAACACATACAATTAGATTATTGTAGATCTGACTAAATGCATGTTGTATGTAAGCTTTACAAATACAACTTGGAGAAGAAAAAAAAGTCAGTCAATCGGAAAGGACAGGCTGAATGCTATGGCGAATTTCTGCAGATATGCATAACCACAGATATATAAACCTAAAAAGTGTATGTTATACTATATGTGTGTGGATGTGACTAAAATTACATTTTGGTGAAACATTAAAAGTATTAAGTTTAATAAGGTCTAGATGCATTACTATTAAAATGTTTGGGGCCTGTAAGATTTTTGTAAGTTAACGTTTTTGAAATAAGTCTCTAATGCTCACCAAGGATGTATTTAATCAAATACAGCAAAAACAGTAATAGTGTGAAATATTTCAATAAATATGGCACTGGATGTAACGGTGCTCAAGAAACAAATTACTATTATGATCAATGTAGAAAACAGTCGAGTTGCTTGATATTTCTGTCAACAACAACAACAAAAAAACTTACTAACCCTGATTTCTGAACAGTGTAATACAGAAAAAAATTTCTTCAACATATATGAAATACAGGAGGATACAGAATAATATAAATAAACATTATTAATTGTATTTTACAATAAAGCTCAATGAAATAAAAAAAACAAACAGTAATGAGGTTATGGAATTTGCATTGATCCTATCTCTATCATAGGATAATAAATCAATAAAAGCATAAATCTCTATCCATTCCCTGGATTTGTGGGTTAGATAAAGTCATAGCACAGTCTGGTTTCTCTGAGCTATGACATTTACAAGCTGCCTGGCATCTGCTGTCACAACAGGCAACAGTGCACAGTGGCAGAGCACATGCCAGAGAGAGCATCTCTAGCAGGATCCATTCTTCCACCCTAAAACTATCAAGCCACAATGTGTTAGTGTTACTAACATCAAACAACACACATAGTATGTCCCATACTATGTGTGTTGTTTGATGTTAGTAACACAGCTTGCAGAAGAGATGAATCAGGGATGACACATGTACTGTTTGTTCAAGGGAATGGGAAACTAACAACTGACCAAACATTCATGACCACTGTGGTCAGTGTTTATAAAGATGATTGAATCCATTAGTGTTTTCAGCTTAGTGTCAATTCATCTGATTTATGATTTATCATAACACCACAAAACCAACACCACCAATAATAATTGCTCATAATAAGCAAATCATTGGAATGGATTTTAAACAAAAAAATTCACAAGATACACTACTGTTCAAAAGTTTGAGGTTGGTAAGATTTTTTTTAATGTTTTTGAAAGAAATCTCTTGTGCTCACCAAAGATGCATTTATTTGATCAAAAATACAGTAAAAACAAATAATATTGCTGAAAGTATTAATGTCTTAAAACAACTCTTAATAATCCATAGACTACCACTGTTAGTAAGAGCATTTATACTATTTTGGTTATGTGTAGAGCAGCATGCCTAGAACTGCAGCACTCTGGAAGACAGCACTCTTCAATTTCATGCTGTAAAGACCAAGTCTTTTAAATAGCATGTAGAGAACAGCCAAATGTGAAGGAGTACAGCTCAATCAACCAAGCAAAGCATTTGGAAAGATTAAAAATACACACTTTCCACAATATTTCATTTAAAATGGCTTCAACATTGTGACAGGGCTGACGTCTTTTACAAGTGGTCATAAAAAAATTACACTCCAAATAGTAGATGTGATTATCAAGTTTTATATCAAAACTTCACTGAACTGTTGACCACAAAGTGCTCTGACAAAGTTACTTCGACATACCTTTGCCATCTGTTGCTGATGCCTCTTGTAAATGTCTTATGGACCTACCAAACAAAAACAATTGCTTTCAGACTAACTAGACTAAAGATAAAAAGCCAAAACAGCCTGCCATTTACTTATATAAGACAGACATCAGACTTTGGTCTATTAGTCTACAAATGATATCATTTATGGTACAGAAAATTAAATCTGGGCCACATCAAAAGGACAAACCAGAAGAGCACTTACCAGACGACTGGGAAGAGAATAGCCCCGCAGCATAGGAGATCGACTAGAAACAGGATCTCCATCCACAGGCCATATTCGCTGGAGCCCTCCTCTGTGGACTCAATAATGATGTATGCCACATTGGCCAGAACCTGAAATCACAATTATAACTGTAAGTATCATAGGATAGCAGTAGTTTAGTTTAAAATCCCATTAACAACCTTGTATTTCAAAAATAATGTGCTGACATCTTCAATGTCGTGCAACAGTGTACTATTAACGTCTTGAAAAATATGTTTTAGTGTTTTGTGACCTCTAAATTGTTTAAAAAACTGTGGATTTTACATGCATATTCATACACAACACTTTGCAGAAACACTAGTAGAAACTACTATGAGGACGGATGCTATTTTCAAGTGGGGGGAACCAATACCTGCAGGGGAATGACGATCATGAAAATCTTTTTGTCTTTATCTGAGAGGATATGCTTGACAAAGGCCCAGCCAGTTCCTATTAATGCTATAGTGATGAACAATAGCGCCCCCTTCAGCCTGCACAAAGTAAAACATTCAGAGAAGTCAAACATTTAGACTCTTTGACACTCTTTACAGTTATCAAGACAACAGCACAGTGGTTTTCATTCAAAATACAAGTTCACTACCCACCTAAAACAACCTAAGGAACTTTTTAAAAGGCTGGAATACACTAAACAACTATTGTATTCTCAGATTTCCAGTTTGCTGAAAGTCAGAGCTAGTCTGCAGATTGTGTGTTCAGAATGACTTGAAAGTCTGGTAGTGTGTGATCTTCAGTCGTTTATGATGCATGATGCCCAGTTTTCCCCTGTAACCATTTTCAAAGTCAGCAAGTGTATGATTTGAATGGTTGTGTAGTGTGTTACAGGCTTAAGAGCAAAAACATTACATAAATATCTATCTGTTTTTTTTTTCTAATATGACAGTACTTCACCCTATTCCTGTATTATCCAGTTTATGTTGGTGAACTTACAGGTGAGTTATGTAATAGACCACAGCCCAGCCTTCAATAGGAAAGCCCTGATTGGAAATATAGTAGTAGTCAATCTGTAAAAAAGGAATATAAATGTTAAAACAAAGGCAATGTAATGCTGCTGTTTGTCTTGGGTATCTAGCGTAAAATGGAATTGCATTTCAAATGCACTTTCCCTAAATTGCAAGGTTTTGGTGGACCTATCATGGTTTGATCATTTATTGCATATGATTTAGATAATGTTTTTGAAATTTAATGATATTTACATCAAATATAAGCATTTCCTTCAAAGGTTCCCATATAAACAAAGAGGAAAAAACTCACTGCATGGAAAATAAGGGAAAGTGACTTTGTAAATGGAAGAGCAGCCATCAGCCAATGAATCTTGTAAACATCAGCACTAATAAAAAAAAAGAGAATTACACAGTGATCCCATAATATGCTCTACTATTTTATCTGAAATATGATTTGCTGCTCTCTACTGGTCATTTCTTGTAAAATCTATGAAACTGTACATAAGGTCTGTTATTGTAGCACTTACCTATGGGTACGCAAAACATGAACCCACAGTGTGCCGATGAGGAAGAAGAACATGGACATACAGATGTAAAGCTTAGGTAAAGGAATCTCTCCCGCTGAGAGGAAGCTTTCTGGATTCTTCTCTTTGATGTTGATCTGAAATTATATGTATTGCCCGAGTATATGAACTGCATGACTTCAATATATTAATAGACACTGTATTTTAGAACTCAGATAAACACTCACATCAATGTTGAAAGGCAGCATGTCAGGCGCAGAGCTGTCCTGGTTTATTGGCATGGAGTAGCAGTTGTAGAAATAAAAGTTATAAAGGCCTTGTTGCTCATCCGTTGTGATGTTGAAGTAAAACTAAAACAAGAGCAGGAGAGTCAGTGGGATGCACAAAATATTTTAAAAAGTAAACCTAAAAATGGACAGATATTACTTCAGCTCAGAACAAGCTTGATGCGCTTCAGAATCTCATGAGCTCTCAGCAATACCCTTTCATGCATATCCTACCTCAAAGGAGTAGATTTTGTCTTTGCTCTGAAGAGGATATGTATCTTCTGCCTTGCTCTGTGGGAGTAATACAATCAAAATCATTTAATGCAGAATTAACATATTTTTAAGACAATAAGCAGTCCTAAAAAATGTTTAGGCAGATCTCACCTCAACATCTCGCCTGGATTTAGAACCCACTGCAAATAAATAAGAGAGAAATAAAACACAAAACAATAATTGAAAGGTAGACTGATACAAAAATATAGGAATGCGTACCCAACATAAAAATGTCCTTAATTAAAAGGCTTTCGTTTACAATACAAAGAAGATGAGAACAGATAAACACTATTGTTCAAAAGTTAGCACATTTCTGCCTGCCATCTGCGAATGCGATCACAACAGGCAACAATGCGAGGTGCCGTAAAACTTGTAAATAAAAAAAATTGATATATACAATTTAATAACACACAGTTTTATATATGCATGGGGTGTTCGTCAACTGAAGGCCTGCCAGAGTTTCCAGTGTTGACAGCTCCATAAAATAGCCTACTGGAAGCTCTGTAGTTTTGCTGTACTATACTAAAAATATGAAAAGTACAACACACAAATTACATTTTAAGTTACTTCCGTTTATAAACAAATAAAGCAGTAATTGATGTCATAAATTCACAAGCCTGATTTTTGTTTTAATTCTCAGAGTCTATCATAGATTATTTATTTTTTTAAATCACAAACATGATGCTTAGCTTACCAAATAATTTATCATTTAATTGATAAACAATTCAATAATAAAATAATTGTATACAGCCTACAGTTTATTATTATGTAATGTAATTTTATTTTAAACGAATGAGGAAAATAAAGTATTTAGAAATATTATTATTAAAAAATATTATTTCAATTTAAAATAACAAATTTCTATTTGAATACATTGTAATCCAATGTAATTTATTCCTGTGATGGTATTTTAGCATCATTACTCCAGTCTTCAGTGTCCCATGATCCTTCAGAAATTCTAATATGATGATTTGGTGCTCAAATATTTTTCTCATTATTATCAACGTTTAAAGTAGTTGCTCCGCTTAACATTTTTTTGTGTAAACTGAAGAATTATTTAATGAACGAAGTTCAAAAGAACATAATTTATTTGAAATGGAAATCATTTTTAATAGAATTTTTTTTTTTTACTGTGGCTTTTGATAAAAAAAAAAAAAATTTAAATAATAATAAAAAAAAATGTAAACCTGACTCCAAACTTTTGAACAGTAGTGTACCACGTGTTATGATTTATAGTCCAAGATAAAAAGAAAAGACTTACTCTTAGACTGAGATCCATCATCTGGCCCATTGTCAGCTTGCAGGTCCTCTGCAATGCTTTTGGGCAACACAGGTATGATGTTGGGAAAAACACCAGCCACCGCTGAAGTCTTCTTCCTCACTCTGAGGATATCGCAAGTCAATGAAGTCATGGCAGAACATTCAAAAACTACATAATACTTCCAAATTCATTCTAATTGTATAAATAAAAAAAGTTACAAAGTACAAAAATAAAACTCACAGGTTATTTTTGAAGTCCAGCAATAGAAGTACCCCAGCAAAATTACTACTTGGATCCTTTTTCAGAGGACAATAATCCAGACCCTCATCCTGCGTGTTCATAAGAGAGAATTTCAATTATCTGAATCAGTTTGACCGAAAGATCATAAAAAGAATGCCTGAATGTAATATTAACTTTAATCTAATGTTATATTAGGCCTATATATGAATCAAAAATAGACATTCAAAGACACATACTGACCAGATATGTGGAGAAGCCATTATTGTTTGCACGATCTAGGCTAAAACCAATCTGCAAAATAATATATGACAAAGATATTTTATTTCTCTATGTGACAGATGATTTCTATTTTCTGAAATGATGACTTGTAGAAGGTGAGATTAAAAAGTTCCATTAATAATGTGCGAGACATTTTTTTATATACTGTGTTATTTTATCATATCATTAAAGTGCACTGTATGAATCTGAAAGTCGGTAATCTGTCAGACAGCAGAGCGAGTCTGACCGTGGAGCTGTCAATGTTGTCCGTATTTCCATCAGTGAAGCTGAGGCTGTTCATGCTTATACTCATGTAACCATCTTTATATAAGCCGAATGTGTTCAGATGAACCCGCTGACGGATGTCGTCCTAAAACAGAACAAGAGTGTTTAGTGGCGCACGGGCATTTAGCTGCTGAGATCCTTTTGAATTATTTGTTAAAGGTTTTTGCATTGTCACAACAAAACGATTATGATTGATAAATCTTAATATGATTCACACTTAAGACAGCATCTGTTGGCATTAAATAACAGTGATGACAATACAGTGACTGTACGAATATCTTATAAAAACATTGGAAGCACATCACTCACATACCTTAAGTATGAGATGATGGAGTCGACACTGACTTTCTATGATAAGAGCTGTAATAATCGCATTAATAACAGTAAACATACATCTCTTCCTAGACGCCATCTTTAAAACCGCTTTTCTTCTTCTTCTTCTGTTGTTTAAATGGGGGTTGGCAAACCAACTAAAAGGCGCATTGTCCGCCACCTACTGGATTGGAGTATGGAGCACTACTTGGTTAAAAACACATGGTTAAAAAACAAAACAAAAAAAAAACTTTTTTTTAAAAAACTGGACTTTTTTTACCAGTCCTGTATCATTTCATTTTTTTTTTTAAGAATTCCTCATGTATTATATAATGTGTTCCTTCTCCTAATATTTCCTTAAGTGAATAATTGCTTACACCCCCTTTAGTGTATCCTATTTCTCTATTGTATGCTGCTGTACATTCTTCTAGTAATATATGATTTACTGTTTCTGGATATTTATCGCAATTACCAGTTTACCTATTTTATATAAACTTTGATTTAGTGTTGTATGCCTTAATCTTGTCATTATCACATCCTTTTTATTTATTTTTTGCGGAACTGAGGAAGAACTGATGACGGAAATGTTTGATCCTCGGCTGACAAATCAGAGGAAAGGGGCGTTTCATTCCCGCCCACATGTAGAAATCTAATATTCAAGCTGTTTATTTATTTTTCTACCTCAAAACGAAAAACGAAAAATCAAGATGAATTCTTGTTTGTCGTTTTTTTGGGAAAAAATTAACAAACAAAAAAGGAACTGTTTTCAAATTTTTCTACTTTCAATATTACATAAAAAAACGACTGAACGACTTGGAGAGAGAACGCAGGACGTATTTCTATTGGTCTGTTTCCATTGGAATGCCAGGGCTTGTTCTGTCTGACTCTTATTTTTTACAGTCTATGGTCTGACTGTGCCGGAGCTGTCAAGAGGCAAAAAGAAGAGAGACGAATTAATACCATTCAGGTATGTTTGCGGAAAACTTTCAACTTTTATCGCCAGTTTTAGCTCAGGTTTGACAAAACATAAGTTACATGCGGCGTGAATGAATTGGGCAATTGTCGTAAAATGACAGAATTCTGCCGTAAAGCGCTCCATGACAATCATATGCTGGAAGTCTGTTTTACACAGTCAGTCTTTTCTGTCAGTAACGTTATATGCATAGACAGTATAAGAAAGGTTATGTGCTGACGATAGTGACAGAGAGCATCACTTAAGGTGCTTGCATTTTTAGGTAAGCCACGCGATCTTACACAATGGAATATGTTCTTAAATGTAGATCTCGAAAAGTTGCAGGGGATGCATGAGAAATGTCACGTAACGTTAGATGGTGGATGACTGGAAGCTGTTATTGACCTGCCTCGATTTACAACAAACCCACCCTTTTGATCTCATTATTAAAAGTTCCGGTGGTATTGAATAGAATTTCTGATGCCGATTGCTCAAAAACCACAACAAAGGTTAACATTCGTTACTGCACTTATTTGCTTCTCTGATTCCAGTATAAAGATGAGCATCCCCACTCTCCTGGTTCTGTACGGGAGTCAGACGGGAACAGCGCAGGACACGGCAGAGCGGATCGGCCGTCAGGCGCAGAGGAGGCGGATGAGATTCAGAGCCGAAGCCCTGGACACTTACAATGTGGTCAGTGCACGTCTGCAGTCAGACATGCGAAGCTTTGCATTGAGTTGGGGTTATAAGTTAATTAGTTAATATGATCTCTTTGCTTTATGTTATCACGTCTCCCCTCATTAGGCCAACCTGATCTCAGAGTCTCTGGTAGTGTTTGTCTGCTCCACCACAGGACAGGGGGACCCTCCAGACAATATGAAGGTCAGTCGGTATATACATAACAGAATTTAGTCTATAAACTCTAATGCATTACATATATTTAAATGTTAAATATTTGAATATTTTCTTCATATAGAAATTCTGGAGATTCCTGTTCAGGAAGTCATTGCCTGCTGATTCTCTTTGTCGACTTGACTGTGCTGTGCTGGGCCTTGGAGACTCCTCGTATCCAAAGTAAGATGACAGATGTTCTGCTTACAAAGCCTTCATTATGCTTTCATATGTATTGTTTTTCTTCACTGCATATTTGAAATGAATTTGAAAGGGTCATTTTTTTTTTTAAAGAACTGAGGACATATATGTTTTCAGGCTGCATATTATGATTGATGATACAACACTGAGACCTTTTCGGTCCACTTTCTAGGTTCAACTTTGTTGCGAAGAAGCTCTATAAGCGTTTGCTTCAGCTTGGTGCTAATATGCTGCAGCCTGTTGGACTGGCTGATGATCAACATGATCTGGGGTGAGCAGAGGTCCTCACACACAAATATAAGTTATATAATAAATGTTATATATGTTTTTGTACATATATATATATATATATATATATATATATATATATATATATATATATATAAGCTGCTTGATATTATTGTAATCATAGGCACATTGGCTTGTAGTGCGAATAGTTTTACTGTTTACTACACTTGTTTTATATTAGCAAATAGCTTACCTTCACATTGCAAAATAAGGTGAATACAGTGTTTGTGAAGTTTGCATTCTGTACAGCTGATATTTCCTTTATTACTCCTCAGGCCTGATGGTGTGATTGACCCCTGGTTGCTTTCGTTCTGGCAGAAAACCCTGTCTGTCTACCCTCCTCCTGCTGGCCTCGCTCCAATCCGTGAGGAAGAAAAGTATGTTTTTCACATAATCTAACACTCATAGCTTCCAAACACTTTGATTACTTAATTGAAATATTTAAGTTAATATATTTAAAGTAAAATGTTCTGATTTTTCAGACTTCCACCCCGATACGTTTTCCACTTCCTAGATGAAGTCCCAGATAAGCAGATTGAGCATCTCCAGACACCTGATAATAAGGCCCTTCCCACCTCGCTGCAGCCTTTTCCAGCTCGAGTCGTGTTCAATCAGAGAGTGACTCATCCCTCACACTTCCAGGATGTCAGGCATATCGAGTTTGACATCACAGGCTCCAACATCCAGTGAGCAGTGCGAAACATTTCAAATAAAATATAGAGATGTTATCACAATATGATATTAAAAGATTGTGTCTATCTCTGACAGGTACAATGCAGGGGACGTTGTAATGATGAGACCCTGTAATGCTGTAGAGGATGTGGAGCAGTTCTGCCAACTATTGAAGCTTGACCCGGAGCGCTACTTTACACTAACTTCCACTGACAGCAGCACAGGTGATACTTAAAACACACTAAACGTGCTAAAACATCTCCATTTGTGTTCCACATATGAAAAGCCTTACCTTTTAAAGTTTGAAAAAGTCTGTGTTCCCCTCCTCTCTGTAGCAGCAGTCCCCGCGCGTCTTCCTCAGCACTGCTCCGTTCGCTTTCTGGTGGAACAGTTCCTGGACATTTCTGCTGTTCCACGTCGTTCCTTCTTTGAGGTGTTGGCCACTTTTGCCACTAATGAGCTGGAGCTTGAAAAACTTGTGGAGTTTAGCTCTGCTCAGGGTCAGGATTCTCTTCACTCTTACTGCAACCGACCCCGCCGAACAGCCCTGGAGGTCAGAGGTCACGTTGACTGTTGATGTGAAATGATACAACTATTTTATGATGTCTGCAGACTCATTTTGTACACTGTCTTCTGTTGTCATTCGGAGTATGCGAGAACTGTGTGCTTGTTTAAATATTTTGTGGCCTGCAAAGTTTTTTATGTGGTTGTTAAAATCTGTAACTAGTGAACAAGTAGTGTTGTCACTTTCTAATGTTAACATTACACAAAGGAAGTGAAATATCTACTGCATTTGTAAGCTAGTGCAAGTGAGATTTGAACAGGTTTTGTGATCTCTGGGCAGATGTTATTTAACCTTTATACTCTTGTTGATCAGGTACTGACAGACTTCCCTCACACCACAGCTGAGTTAAGCATTGACTACTTGTTGGATCTTTTTCCAGAAATTCAGCCTCGCTCCTTCTCCATTGCCTCTTCTCTCTTGGTAAGTCATTTTTAATGTATTTATTTATCTAAATATTTTTGGGAAAAATGTATATTTTTATTCAGTAAGGATGCATTAAAGGTATAGCGGAGGATCTTTCCAAATTTTAGATAAGACCCGCCCTCTCCACTTTTTGAAAAGTTTGATTGATTCACCAGAATGATTGACAATTAGGAGGACCAATAGTATAGGTTACCCACCAGGAAGTAAAACATCCTCCGCTATACCTTTAAATTGATCAAAAGTAACAATAAAAAACATATAAAGGGTTAGTTCACCCAAAATTGAAAATTCTGTCAGTAATTACTCACCCTCATGTTGTTCCAACCCCGCAAGACCTTTCGTTCATCTTTGGAACACAAATTAAGATATTTTTGATGAAATCAGAGAGCTTTCTGTCCCTCCATAGACAGCTATGCAACTGACACTTTGACGCTTCAAAAAGTTCATGAAGAGATCGTAAAACTAATCCATATGAATTGAGTGGTTTAGTCCAAATTGTCAGAAGAGACTATCACTTTATGAACGGATTGAATTTAGGCTTTTACTCACATATAAACATTGATCAGAGAACATAAACTGAAGCTCAACTGAACCTGCTTGATGTGTGAGAACAAACCTCTTGCTGTAGCTCACAGTGCTGTGTAACACAAGAGAATGAACCTCATTGGTTCTTGCTGTAGCTCAAAGTGTTGTGTAACACAAGAGAATGAACCTCATTGGTTCTTGCACATCATGCGAACATGCTTGGGCTTCTGTTTACCACAACTGATGTGTGAGTTGATGAATGTTTATATGTGATTAAAAGCATACATTCAATCTGTTAAGCATATAAAGTGATCGTCTCTTCAGAAATTTTGGACTAAACCTCTCAATTAAAATGGACTAGTTTTACAATCTCTTTTTGAGGCGTCAAAATGTCAGTTGCGTAGCTGTCTATGGGGGACAGAAAGCTCTTAGATTTTATCAGAAATACAATTTTTTTTTTTTTTTTTTTGGTGCTCCGAAGATGAACAAATGTCTTACGGGTTTGGAACGACATGAGGGTGAGTAATTCATGACAGAATTGTTTGGGTGAACTATCTCTATAATGTTATAAAATATTTCTATTTCAAATAAATAGAAAAAAAATTCTATTCATCAAATAATCCTCAAAAATGTATCATGGTTTCCACAAAAATATTAAGCAGCACTGTTTGATAATAATAAGAAATGTTTCTTGAGCACCAAATCAGCATATTAGAAATAAAAATCTTACCGACCCCAAACTTTTGAACGGTATTGTAAATGTATAATATTTATATAAATATTTGTTTCTGATTCCACAGCAACACCCTGACCGAATTCAGATCTTGCTTGCTGTGGTGAAATATAAAACCCTGCTTTTGAAGCCACGCAAAGGCCTCTGCTCTTCCTGGCTGGCATCTCTGGAGCCCTCGAAAGGTTGGTCTGATCGACCTGAAAGAATTAAAGTAAAGTCAAAAACTGCCAATAATGCAGTCAGACAAATAATGAAATCTGCACGAATAAATCGTGTCCAAAACACTGTTTAGGAGATGTTTACGTACCGCTGTGGGTGAAGAAGGGGAGTTTGAGATTCCCTCACGACCCAGAATCCCCTGTGATAATGGTGGGACCAGGGACTGGTGTGGCTCCCTTCAGATCTGCCATACAGGAGAGGGCTGCTCTTGGGAAGATGGGTGAGTTTGTTGGATTTGGTAGTTATTCAGAAGTGAAAAAGATAAAAAGTGATGGTCAAACATGTATTTTGCTAATAAAATGTATTGTGAGAGACATTCTAACTAAAGTCTCATCTCCTGTTTCAGCTAATGTGCTATTTTTTGGCTGTCGCTCTGAATCAAAAGACTTCTACTGTCGATCAGAATGGGAGGAGAAGGTGCAGAGGGGCCACATGATCCTTGTCACAGCCTTCTCCAGAGATCAGGTCAGATGAGTGTTATTTAGCTCTTACCATAAGAGCACTGCACAGGTGTATCTAAATAAGAGAGGGGAGGACCCAGGAACAACTTAAAAAAATAAGGTGTGTTCAACTTCATGCGGCGCTGCACAGACCGATCAACGTCTGACTTGAAGCAGTGAATGCCATTAATATATTTTGTCCGACTTGAGACAGCGTCACGGTGATGCAAGGCATCAATCAACATATCGCGAGAGCAGCGGCTGCACAAGCTCAGATGACGACACTGCTGTTCAACGATTGGCCGGATTCACCGATGACAATGACGTGTTTTGTGTTTATTCTGACACCTTCAGTTCCGCTAATGCTCTCAAAGCAATGTTTTCATAACAATAAAATGGAACCATAAGGTTGTACTGTTTATCAAAATAACACTAAGACATATATAGACCCACTTTGTTGGTATTTAAATAGTATAGGCTTATGTTGAACTTTATTCTTGTACAAATGGCGCTGCATTAAGCATAGCATGAAAAGTGTTTATGTTGCTTGATGAAATTGTCTGAAACTTCTGTGTATTTGACAAATATCACATCTAATCCACTTCGTCTGTGATAAAGTACGCAAACACAGTGTGAGCGAGCGTCACTACAGGAAGCAGAAAGTGTCCGACTTGACGGCTCCGTTTTCAATTCTGCCCCCAACTGCATGTCTGCACAGCGCTGCATGAAGTCGTACACACCTATTGTCTTTTGTCATAGTCAGTAGTATAATGCAGGTTATGGTAATGTGACTTTTGAAATCAAATGTGTTCCATACTGGAATGTTTTTACTGTAAAAGAAGGCACATCAATCTATGTTAATGTAATTTTTTGTAATTAAGGACATTTATAATTGAAACATTATAATTACCGTGTTCATTTGATTGTTTTTGCAATAATTGTTGCCTGGAAATATTTCCTTTTATAGGCTGTGGGATATAATTAGGTAAATTTGAATATGATTCATTTACAGGAGGATAAAATCTACGTTCAGCATCGCGTAAAGGAACAAAGCAAACTTTTATGGGATCTGATAGCAAAGAAGAATGCGTTCTTTTACATAGCAGGGTAAGTCTTATTTAACATCAAGTTAAGACATTCAACAAAATAGTGTTGAACATTAACATTTTAATGGAATGTTATACCCCATACTGTATGTATGGTTGGTTATAGAGCAATATTACAGCCTATATGAGGAGCAGGACAGAAATGAGCTACCATTTTTCCATTTTCATCCAGAAATGCCAAGCAGATGCCCACAAGTGTATGTGACGCACTGAAAGAAGTATTCCAGAAAGAGGGTGGGATTTCTGAAAACCAGGCAAACGAGATGCTGGATGCCATGGAGAAAACTGGACGCTTTCAAAGTGAAACCTGGTCCTGATCTCTCCATTAAATCCATAGCCTTAATAAACAAAAAACAGCCTCAAGTGTGAAAAGTGAGTTGAACTGAGATTAAATGTTGTTATATAGTGCTCTGATTCCAAACCTCAGTTGTGGTCCAGCCACTTTCTTCTCACAAGTTCCCCACTGCCTTTGACAATGTAACTGGGACTTATAAGCTTAGCTGACGTTACAAACAACACACACTACCAGACCATGAATTTGATTTGATGTTAGCTGTAATCTAGGCTGGTGTTACTGCTTTCATTTTTATTGTATGGATTTGATTTATTGAAGGACAAAGTAATAAAGACTTGGAAAATATGTTAATAGTCCGAAATACTTCTATTCTTTTAATTTCTTAAAATAAATCATGACTGAAATATAAGAACTGATTCTTGTTTAATTTTACATTGAAGCATCAAAATGACACCAATCAAAATTTTGTATGGATCATTTAGAAAAAAATATAGATATTTCAACAATGCAAAATCCAACTCACACTGGTATTTTCTACATTAGTGATTCTCAACCGGGGGCTAAAAAATGGAAAAATAAAAAAGTGAACATATTTTCCTGTGGCGCTGTATGCTTTTGTAATTGTTAGGTTTTAACTATTGTTGTTATTGAGGAACATAAAATGCAGACCATAACTTCTGGAATCACAAAATGAATTGTGGTTAATTCAATATATTAAATTTACCGACCACATTAATTAAATGTATAAATAAAAATCAATAAATATGTTTTAACTATTACAGCATATAGACAATAAATATCTTAGCAGTGATGGGGGAAGGTGATTATGGTATTGGAGTCAAAAAGGCTAAGACCACTGTTACACACAATAACAGTGTCATTCAAGGACTACTTCAAAATATTCGTTTATTCAACGCAAAATACAACATATGGTTCAGTTAAGAGTTTTCTGTCAACAGCTGTAAATTCACATATACTAAAATGGAACATTCAAATTCTCATAAGTTATTAAAAGGTTTTACACACGCCGGTCACGGTGCCATAAACTCTGATTAAATAGTCTTGAAGGGATAGTTCTCTCCATTCACGCATCATCATGTGTTTCCAAACCTGTATGACTGTATAACACAAAATACAACATTTTGACAACATTCCCAAAACAGTTTGGGGGACCATTGACCTCCAATGTATGACAAAAAAAAGTTACATAAATATATATTATGTTCATCAGAAGAATGTCAGTCATACAGGTGAGTAAATTATGAAAATTTTTGTTTTGGTGTGAACTATCCCTTCAAGTATTTAGTACACCCACCGAGTCCTAGCTGTCATATTACAAGCTCTAGAAGTAAAATCCCAAGCTCCTAATATCACCTTCAAGTCTTGTGCCTTTTTTCAAAAAACGGTGATCACACTGACAGTAACGCGTAGCTTCTTGTGTAGCTAACATTGATCCTAATTTCCTTTCACGTTATTGGCTTCAGAACAAACACATAAAAACATGCTCGTGCAATGCTTGCAGCTATCTGAGCGCTAGAGTGTGGACCTGATAAATCTCCTCAGGGAAGTTCTGCTGTTGCTCCTCACAGATGATGCTGAGTCCAGCCTTGGCTACTAGGTGACGTAGTAGATTCAGGTCCCGACACACACTGCTGTCTACATCATCAGGTATTATACCCTCAAACGCAACATTATCCTTCACCACAATCAGGCCATTCGGACGCAGACCGCTCTGGCAACGCCTCAGGAATTCCACCAGGTGGTCGTCGGTTAAGTGACCTACAGATACATGGAGCAATTGGGCTTTATTGTGTTTGCAAAACATAATGGAAGATTCATCTGGTTATATTAACTTATGATAGATGGTGTAGCCAAATAAATCCATTTACCAATCACCCACTGAATCCATATGACATCATAACGTTCTGGCTGGGGCTGAAAATCTTGCAGGCCACAGCAGAAGTAGTTCTCCACCCGCTTGCCCTCCTCACCCAGGTATGTACGAGCTTTATCCAGGAACTCCTGCGTCACGTCTACTAGGTCCACTGTACGGAAGAGCGGCAGGAGCAGCCGCTTGGTGATACGGCCAATTCCAGCACCACAGTCCAGAGAACAGCCTGTCCCAGTCTTACCCTGGCCTTCCTTTGAGTAAAAGGAAACCAGACGATAGTGTGTTTCTCATGGACTTTCATTTAAGGTTGATGGAGCTTAGTAACTGTGGGCAAGATTACTGTCTTGCTCCATTTTCCTAGCAGTGAACTAAAATTTGGAGTTGTAGAATGTCAAAGATTTACACTAACAACTTACACTACTATTTCTTTATGTTTTTGAAATAACTCTCAATATGTTAACCAAGGTTGCTTTTATATATATATATATATATATATATATATATATATATATATATATATATATATATATATATATATCCTTCCAGTCTATACATACATATATATATATGACCCTAAACCTCTGAATTGTAGTGTATTAAAATGTAGAATTACTCACCCCAAGGAATTTTTGAAGAAACTTTTTGGAGCCATTAATGTCAATGCTGGAAATGCTGCCATAACCTCCCAGCATTCCATCCACAGTGGGCGGGACATCCTTCCAGTAATGTTCTGCCTTCGAGTAAAAGGTTGTCTGGTCTTCTATCAAGCAGTCTTCCATCTTTGTGCAACTCCTGACCACAGAGATCAAAAGAAAGTAGTTTTACCAGTCAGAGTTCTTCTTCAGCATTTTATATTGAACTTTCATCTTATGAATTTGTATAGATGTATATATTCAATTAGAAGTTTACAAGTACACAATTAAAATAAATTGAATTATTTCATGTTCCTATATTCATTATTTCATATTTAAATCAATTTCATAGCAATTATAGTTTCTGTGTAAAATCATATGCTGCATGAAAATCAGTCTTACTGCTTCAGATGAAGCTTCTGTGCAGTGTAAAATTGCATTAGTATCTAAATGCATAAATGAATTGGTTGCAAACGCCATTCTTATAAAACTGTTATACTCTATTGCGATTCGCCAAGTTTTTTGTATAGTGCTTTCACAATACAGAAAATATTTATTGATGCCCCAATGAGAAAGGCGAATGTGACAAGGGGAAAACCTTGGGCAGAACCTTGGGCAGAACCATTCTCATACGGCAAGCTACATTTTACAATAAATATACACAAATGTCAAATATTATTCATAGTAAGTAAACCTAGTCATGCATTCACTGTCAGTAAGATAATGTTTGAGTTGTTAGTTTATGAAATTATTAATTATAATTTCAATTAAATGGTAAAGAGCCAATTCGTTAGCCTGTAATGAGACCCAGAGGTGGCACTAGCAATTTTGGGCCTATGAAAGAATATGAGGTAACTTGGGCCCCCTATTACATTACAACTAGTAACTTACTGTTACTACTAATAAAATTGATCTCTGGGGGGCCCCAAATGTGCGTGGGCCCATAGAATCGTCCTAACTTCTCCCCCTTAGGGAAGCCCCTGATGAGAGTGCTGAAGCTGTCAGATTTAGACACCTGAATCCAAATGTGTCTCTGCTGTCTGAACTCAGCTGTCAGGAAGCATCACTTCACCGTAGACTGACAGACACATGACTGGTCAAATAAGATATAATCTCCTAACAAAAATGGAAGCATGAATAAATACATACAGAGGACCCACAGAACATACCAATACCCACTAAGTATGTGTAGTCTAAAGACTAAAAAATTGGCATATTTACTAAGTAATAAATAGTAATTGAAGAAAAAAGTAGTGTTACTATTACAGTCTCATTAAGTTACTTACTGGGTTTACTTGGACAAAAAAAGATCATACATGTGGCCCTGCTATCGTGCTGTCGTTAAACGCGTCTTTTCCTTTTGCTATATTTAGGAGTGACAAATAGTTACACGTGTTGACACACGACCAGCTCTAAATCACAGGTATGTACTTATTCATGCTTCCAACTGGTCTTTCTGAGCTGTTTCTGTCTTAACAGTAATTCAGACAGTAAACACTACCGTACCTTTGCTTTCGTGCCCTCGCTGCCGCTGACTGTCGTTTCTTACAATCGTTCATGTCACTACTGAACAACTGTAGCAGAACTGCCCCATGAAAGCTTTCCTAGCTCCCCTGGCTTCCCAAAGCAGAAATGCTGAACACCGTACGTCATTTCCTTATTTGACCAACGTGTTTCCCCTCAGCGAATTGTTTTTCATTTGTCTCCATCTTGTGGCCGCATGTAAACTTGCGAACATGGCTAATAAACTGTCATTTCTTCTATTAAATGTGTTTCATTATTATTTTAAATGATCAAAAATGTTATGTTTTTTTTTTTTGAGAAATTGTGTTTTTACACAGGGTTAAGGCTGCATAGAGTAGTTCTCACCCTTTTTGACTCAAAGGCCATTCTTAGATTTAAGGTAAGATATTTCCTCCAGTATTTCTGCTAAAATTATGCTAAATCTGCTTGCTTTTAATCTTTTTTTTTTATATATATATATAAACTAAAACTTGGAGGGAAAAACAGAAACAATAGTTGCAGTATGTAGGCTAAAAGTCTATGTGTGTGTAGTACATTATTTTATGTGCTGTTTTTAGAATTTTAATTATGTTCTATGTAATTTTAATTGTATTGACAGTAATTTATTGTTAATAATATATTCATTTGAATAAGTTTATTGAGGCCCCTATGGGTCCTGGCCCCTTTATGAGGAGGCTAAATGCATTCCCTCAATAAATGTAAGAAATTCTGCATATATATGAAAATGAAAGTGTTCCAGAGACCTAAAGCAGCATTATAGAAAAAAGGTAGAGGTATACACTTTAAAGGTATACACTTTAAGTAACGGTAAAGGACTACACTTTAAGTAGTATAGCAGTGTTTTGTCCTAGACACTAAAAGCACAACTTTCTTATATTTTAGGCATGTTTGCATCCCTTCTTTGACACCAGAGCAATGGGAGTTAGTAGGTGTTTCTTTTCCTAGGGTTGGTCTTTAAGTAGGTATTTTATTTTCACTATTCATCACATTTTCATCTTAATATTGTATTTGGTTTACTCTTATAAACATCCTTTCACTCTCATTTCCCATGTCTTTCTAATAAATGTTTATCTGAACTGTAAGTTCATCCTAACGATCTTGTATTTATTTTGTATTCTGTCCAGCCTCTTGTTTTCCACTGTTGCCATTTCTTTCTTCTCATCCCATCTCTTATTTTCACTCCCCTTATTACATGACAGCATGCTTTCTGTCTCGACTATTTATGCTCGTCTCTCCTCCCCCACAAGCCCAACGTTTCACTGCTCTCCTCTCACTCCCCTGGGCTACTCCTCTCTTTCTCTTTCTCCCTCCCGGCTCTGTCTGCTCATCCTTTTTCTGTCTCTCGTTCTCAGCCGAGCTGGCAGGGTATACATATGATGACTCAGTACACTGCCTGTCTGCATCGGACAGCCTGAAGTCAGTCGATATTTAATCTGATCTGCTCTCTTTCACCCTATCTTCTTCTGTCTACTCCCTCTCTGGCTCCTGACACCTTTTACATTCTCATTAGAATTACAAAGAGGCTGGAGAAATGGAGCGGAAATCAACACTTTTGAAATGTCCTGAGTCAGCAATGCTGGCCGGCTCTTCTCCTTACCTGTCTCCGCCTATGGGTTCTCTCTCTCTCTTTCTCTCTCTCTCTGTTTGTTTGTGTGTGTGTGTGTGTGTGTGTGTGTGTGTGTGCGCGCGTGCGTGTGCCCTCCTCACGTTTCTCCTTTTAGATTAACCTCTTTTCCACGGCTAAATATGTTTGACAGTATAGTCACCTAGTTTTGACTCATTCTAGACTTTTTTGAAGAGTTTAAATATTAATAATCAAATGTCAAAATAAACATTTTTAATGTATCAGTGTTATTTTAGTAATATTTATTTATTTTATAGTATTTGTTGATATTTGAATTAGCCTTTATTTGAATATTTTCAGTTAAATTTTATTTTAAGTTTTAGTAATGTTGTTGTTTTTTATTGTTTCTATTAATTTATGTATTATTTTTTGTAATGAATTTATTTCTATTATTTCTATATTTATTGTTATTTAAATTTTAGTTTGAATAATTTTAGTACTTCTAATATTTGTACTTTATTTTATAGAGATATTTGATGCTGTCTTGTAACTAAATTAAACGGCTACAGACTGGCTATGGCTATCAGTTACACAACATTGACAACAGTACTAGAATCTAGTCAATATCAGCAATACTAATAGTAGTTGTTGATTAAAATAGCAATGTAAGTATTTAGAAAAGAAACATCTATCCTTTTGTATCTCTTGGATGTGGAGGGTGGTTGAAGGGAAAGGTGAGGAGAAGTGTCTTGCATAGGGTGGAGGTCACAAAGTAGTTCTTATCTCATTCTATTCACATGTAGACCCTGACTTAGACACAAGGACACATGCTTCAGTCAATAAATCTACTGTACTTACACATATTAGAGCGAACTCCGCCTTGTGCATTCAAGGAGTTCAGTTCATTCACGCAAATAAGGACATAGGCATCCCTGGAAAAAAGAAATGGACAGTATAAGGGCACTTATGAACATGTGCACTGCAACCAAACACAGTATGTAATGAATTGCACTCAAAGTGAGTGTTAAACTCACTACTGTTTGAACATTGTTACATGTATAAGCTACCAAAAAAAATGACATGATACATCTTGTGCTACTTGTTAAGCAGATGAACCAAACAATGTCTCCTACAGAAGTTTCCTTTAAGGTAGGGTAGACAATTTTGGAGTGGCTAGCAATAGCAAGTTAGCTCCCTTCAGAGTGTCTCCAAAGCCACACCTTCTTCAAAACACAAGGACACGCACGAGAGACGCCGTTAAATTACCACGTCTCAAAGCACAACACATTACAATAATAATGAATGTAAACAACTTACAGAATACTGAATTGTACCACCTGACTGCTGCAGATTGATTTAGCCGTTGATAGTGTTGCCAGAGAAAAGCGTGAAACGTGAACAAAAAATTGCCTGCCCTACCTTTGAAGTCTGCTTAGGTCATTTGTAGGACAATCTTGGTTTGTGTCATATTATTGTGATTACAATTCATATGAATACAAAAGTGGCACAAAATAATGATATATTCTTAAGTTGTTATTACAATAATAAGTATTTGACTGTACAAATGTGAATGATAACTGTAATATAAACATTCCCCTGAATAAGTGTTCAAAACACTTGCGCATTAATTCCAGTCGCCACGTGATGGCACTGTTGTACTGTATGCAAGCTCAGTGGGACAGCTTGAGGTTAAAATCATTCCCTCATTCACTCAGACAGTCACCAGAGAATCTGTAGTTCGCTCAAGCAATAAACACAATGCCCCATAGTGGTCAGAGCTCAGATCACAGTGGGTGACAACAGCTAACAGTGGAATTTCAGATATGTGTTGCCCTATTTCCCCTACTACCCTGAAGTAAATGTTTTATTGAAGACAACCATAGAGTTGTACAAAATTAAAATTAATGTAATTGTTAAAATATTAACACTTAATTTAAAGTAGATATTCTGTAGGTACCCTTGGAAATTGTGCTCAAGATATTGGAATTATGACTGAGTGAGAATGCTTCTGATCCACTTACTCCACAGTTCTTATAGATAACTGTGAGGACTCATGCTAAACCTGACAGTTAAAATAGCATTTAACTTTAATATGAAATAAAATAACATATCTATATAACTTTAAAATGCAAAGCTGTATAGCTTAAAGCCATTTTATTCAGCAAATGGCTATTTTTATGTAATTATATATAAATTTACAATGCATGCTAAAATACAATAACAAAGATTTGCTATAATAATTAACTATAAAATATGTGTACATAGTGCGTATGATAGCTTTGTTACCATGATACAAGGTTGTGAGCGGATATGTGTCTGTTTCTTGAATTTGTCCGTTTATGTACTTAATTACAGATAAATATGAGACAGACAGTTACATTCCTGTCTGCCATTTGCTACACATTCATATGGTTGTGCTTGTGCATATGTGTAAACAAATGTTTGTGTTTCTACACACAGAAGGGTCAGGAGGTTGTATGCCTTATTCAAGCGGAACCATATGGCCTGAATGTCTGTCAGAGCCAAAAGGCAAAAACAAACAACTAACTAACTAACTTAATGTTAACAAAAAGTGAAAAATCACTAACAGTGTTTAAAACCAATGACATTTTACCTCAAAAATAAATCAGAAGCACGTTTTAGCCAAACAAACATTGCAAAAGACTTTGAAGGGTGTGTGTGTATGTGTGTTTGTGACACATGTGGTTCTTTGATGTTTGGGATTACAGTCGGATTACATCATGGTAGTTTGGATGGGAGCACCTGTATTATGATAGAGAAAACAAGGTAAAATACACAGATGAAAAGAGGGGCTGGACTGAGGTCTCTCCTGAAAAAGAAGAAAACAATAAGACATGCTTGTTTTCAGACATACCCCTGAAGAGTGTAAAGTTTATGCAAATCTGTGTATGTATAGGCGTGAATGTGTGTTTGTACCTTTAAATTAGTACTGAATGTCCCTGTACGATTTCAGTATAATGTTTGTTTGGAAGTAACCATCAGGAGGTAGCTATTATATACACAGCTATCTGGAATACTTGATTCTGATCATTCATGGCATATATTATATCAAATATTTCTGAAAGACTGCATTCAAAATTTATGAATTCATGTCTAATGTTCATATAACTTAACAACTAACTAACTAAAACAAAAATAAAATACAGCTAAAAGATTATAAAATTTAAATATAAAAATAACAGCTAAATCAAAATCTTATTAAATACTACAATAATATATATAGTACTTAAATAACACAAACAAATTTTATTTTTAAACATTATATTAATAATAATAATATAAAAAATATAGTATATTAATAATATGGGTTTGATTCTGAGGGAATGCATGAACTAAACAGACAGATGACAGATTGTATGATATGATTCATGTAATAATGTTTATAAATAAAATGTTTAAAATAAAAGCAGTGTTATTTTAGTATTATTTATATACAATTAGTATTTATCAGTATTTGTGTAATTTTATATATAGGTGCATCATTATAGTCAAATGCAGCAGTATATCAGCAGCAAACTTCAAGCAGTCAACACCAGGCTCTTAATCGAAGCCAGAGCTCTGCAGTGCGTCGAGCTGAATGCGTAATGACTGAATTACAATCAGGTTTGGGTGAGAGCAGGATTAGTTCTGTCTTTGAAGGTCCGAGGTCTGATGTGGTTTCTTGTTTCACAGTGCAGCAGTGCCTTGCATATTGAGAACAGAGGCTGTGCGAGTGTGTGTGTGTGTGTGTGTGCTGGAATGTTACGTGTGCGTTTATGGAACAAAACAGGATAGAATGTTACACAACCCATGCCTTTAAGTCCATGCTATGCTTGCCATGCTAACTTCCTTCTCTCTTTCTGCCTTTTCTCCACTGATTTTTCCTCTGTCTCTGTTTTCCCCCATGTGAGCCTCTGACACCCCCATCACCGCCAACAACTCTCTCTGTGTATATATTTCTGAGATCAGCCGTGGCTGGGTAGATTGAAGTGGACAGCGGTGCAGAGCACACGCTCACTACTGCCTCCCCTGACCTAGAAACAGAGAGAGAGAGAGAAAACTAAAAGGTTACTGAGAGGATAAAAGTGTCTTGTGTGGGTGGCTTTACTTAGCTACGATATGGGGACAAACCCCTACAAGTGAGCTAAGTCTGACAAAAGCTTCCATTTGGGGACATTTAAGATTCATAACTATAATCATAGATAAGGCTAGTATTGAACTCACATGGGAAAGATGAGTGTAATGAATAAATGTTCTGAATTTAAGACAAAATATGTGACCCTGGATCACAAAACCAGTCATAAGTCGCATGGGTATATTTGTGGCAATAGCCAACAATATATTCAAAATTATCGATTTTTCTTTTATGCCAAAAATCATTAGGATATCAAGTAAAGATCATGTTCCATGAAGATATTTTGGAAATTTCCGACCGTAAATATATAAAACATTTATTTTTGTGAGTGAATGCAGCAAAATCGCGAACATAAATGGAGAACTTTAAAGGCGATTTTCTCAATGTTTAGATTTTTTTTGCACCTTCAGATTCCAGATTTTCTTGGCCAAATACTGTCCTATCCTAACAAACCATACATCAATGGAAAGCTTATTTATTCAGCTTTCATGTGATGTATAAATCTCAATTTCAAAAAATGTAATGGCCCAGCGTGGTTTTGTGGTCAAGCGTCACATATACCATGAAAGATGTAGGCCTACTTTGTAAGATGTGAATTATCCAGGTTATAAGTTACTAAACTAGTTAGTTGAACAGGAGCTCCACACCTGGTCTGGAAGAGAATTTACACTCCTATTCCTCTGCGAGACTACGTCTGCCTGGCACATAGTTAAAAATGCATAAGCCATTTTCTTATTAATATTTCACACAAGTAAGCTCCCTATCACCAGTGCAGCTGTAACCATGCAAGCAGTACAGAGAGAAGGGAAGAGAGGGAGAGAAAGAAAGTGAGAGACTAAAAGAGTATAAAAGAGAAGAAGAAAGGGAGGGGAACGTGGTGAATAAAAAGAAAATAGGATGGAACCCTGTTTTCCAGTGTAACCAGACTATTGTTATTAAACCATTTCTATGTAGAATCATGTCAAGCAAGCAAGACTATGTATACATAAGAATGTTTTGGAGGATTTAAAGCTCAAATGTTTAATGAAACTGTTTATTTAACATAAATTGTGAATTGTGCTTCTCACTTATGCAACAATATGAGTACGTATCAAGTAAATGACCAACTCTTGTGACAGTACAGCAGAAGTGGGTTTTTTTTCCATAACCAAGTATATTTTCTCTTTGCATTGAAGTGAATCAGTTTCAATAACCACTGTAAGGCTATAGTGTAGAGTAACACCATCTAGTGGTAGTATGGCCAAACTGTATTTAGGAAGAATAAAAGACATCAACCCCACCATTTAAAAGGACTTAATTTTATGATTGTGATTGGTAAGATTGTTTTGTTTTTTTACGTTTTGAAAGAAGAATCTTTTGCTCACCAAGGCTGCATTTATTTGATAAAAATTACAGTAAAAACAGCAATAACTGTAATTTATTCCCTTGATGGTAAAGCTGAATTTTCAGCATCATTACTCCAGTCTTCAGTGTTACATGATCCTTCAGAAATCATTCTAATATGATCTGATTTGTTGTTTAAGAAACATCAGAAAACACCAAACTTTTGAATGGTGGTGTATATATCCACAAAATTAGTAAACTTACATAGGCTACTGTATTGAAGCAGCATAATCAAAGCATAATTAAACGTTTAAAGCATTAACCACTGACATTTCATCTCTGGCATTCTGCATTTCTTCAGCAAAATGTATTATGTCCTGTAATTTTAGTGATACAAGCCATACAAACAACTATTTTGTGAGCCAGTGTCTGACCGGCCCTTTGTTCTTATTTTCCCCCCCACTCAGCTAGGAAAGACATGTGTTTATAGTGCAAATTTTTTATTAAAACCATGATCAATTTCTCTACAACCAAGTACGCTTGGTGACGCCTATGGGAAAAAGAATTGTAACAATTCTTTAAAAATGTTAATGTGACCTGGTTTCAACTGCTAGACACATTAAAATGATCTTCGATGTCCTCCTCACCATCTCTGGTATAGTTTGTGTTTCTCCGGGGCTGTTTCTTTGCCATTACAAGTTGATTTGCTGATACTTTCATTCTAGAATGTATGCAAGTGAAGTGTTTTGCTGTCACTGTAAACCTGAATTTTCTGTCAGCCATCAAAGGTGAAAAAAGCATTACAGATCATATTTGGACAGCGTCACACAAGAGTGATTTGTGGAATTACATTTCATTGTTTATGTTGTCATATTTTGTTTTAGAAATGATTGAATGAAATTGTCTTTAATTGTAAGTTCACATGTGTGAACAAGGAAGGAACAAGTTTGAAGAATGGCATTGGTACAAAAGATAATGTGTTGAAAATGACACAAGTAACTGTTGTGCTCATGGATAGTTTGTTTTATTTTGCATTGCAAAAGCACCTTTACACTCATATTTGCAAAGACACACAAGAACAATTACACAAAGAGATCATTTTGTGCAGTTCTAGGACAACAAACAATTTAACTTGTAAACTCATTTTGAGTCGGACATGATGAAATTGCTCAGTGAGTAAATCAACAACCATTTTGACTGATTCAGTGAGAGATTATTAGACTGAATTAAACTGATAACTCATGGGAACAAACTGGCTGCAGTGTTTGTTGCCGTGGGCAAGCAGTAATAACACAATATAAGGACATGTTGTCTCTTTATTGTCTTATTTATTTCATAAAGGATTTTCCAGGATTTCTTTGCAATCACTTTCAGTTCAGACCAGGAGTGTCTCTAGACTTTCATCAGGACTGAAAAAAAAGAAGAAAAAAAGTCCCCATTTTTTTTATAGGCTACTCTTTTTAAAAATACTGTTATGGATGTATACATAAATCGTCTTTACTTGCAGTATAGAGTCTTTTACAGTCTGCTTGCACAATAACAAGCTGCTTCATCGCATGTTCTGTTTTTTCAACATTGTAGGTTAATATCCACGTCATCCAGTGCTCTTTTTGTTTTCTGTCTTATAAATAAATCCAGTTATGGTTGTGAGAAACCACTGCAGACGCTTCAGTGTGCGAGTGAACGTTCTGAAGGAATCAAACTGAATTGGAAACTATTTCAGGACCATTCGTTCAAAAGAGTGATTCTAGTTCCGATTCGAAACAGCTGATAAGAAAACACACACGTGACATGATTGCGGAAATATTATTAGGAAAAAAAAAATCTCAGGAGGGTATTTGGTCAAATTCATTGTCAAACAAGCATTTATCATTACTAATATTTAACTGGGGCACAGAAGTATTTAAATAGAACTTGAGCCCCAGTAAAAAGGGTCTACCTGCATTTTAATTTATTTATTTAATAGATTCAAGTTTGAAGAAACAGATTTTTGATTTGTTATACTGTCATTCACAAGCTGCACTTGCAAAGAAGATTTGCTTCATTGCTGGCAAGTTGTTTTTTTCCAGATAAAATCTTCAACATTTATTTTTTTTATCATGGAAATCTGCTCACCATACTTGCATATGAGACGATTCATAATGATGGAAATAATTATAACGCACAATCACACGCATTCAAACAGCATGCAAGGCTGCAGCAGTAGCAGTGACATGTCTTGAGATCCTGTTGCAGAACTCAGGCCTGTGTGTCTAAGTATGTGTGTGTTTGTGTGCGTGCAGAGGATCGATCCAGCCATCGCTAGCACCAGGGCCCTGAGAGACATGAGGCGGGTAGAGCGAGAGGGGGATGGATGAAGAGAGAGAGAGAGAGAGCAGCAATAGCAGCAGCACAGCTATTCAAGCTAACTCGTTATGTCCAGGGCTTATTGGAAAACAGTCCGACTGAGGCTCGCCACTGAAATTAGTTATTGATCTTGCCTTCCCATCCCCAACCTGCCTCTCTCTTGCCCTCCTCCTCCCCCTCCGCTTTGGGACCGCAAAAGCCTCTTCTGCTGATTCCTACTCTTTTTCATTTGTTCCCCTCTTCCTCATTCGTTCCCCGGCTCTCTCTTTCAGCAGACACCCTTTTTTCGTTCCATACACACATTCGTGTTTTACGTTTTCGGTCCTTTGTTGCCTAGAACCAGCCTTCCGTGGTTTTGATCAGTTCTCTCTCTCTCGTCAGTGGCTCTCTGATTGGTTAACCTTCTGCCGATGTCTCTCTCTCTTCTTATACCATAACTTCTCCTATCTCTTTGCCTACCTATCATTCTTTGTAATTCTGTTTTCTTTCCCATCCACTGCCTTCCGTCAACCTTGTCGTGCTATCGTTCTCCCTTGTTGTTCTTTTCTCATCCACGACTGACTTTCTTTTCCATTGCTCTCTTTTTATTTCTCGTCTTCGCCTCCTTTCTCTCAGCTGCATCAATTCTGCAGTCAGTGGCACACACTAGTTATAATTTAAAGGAAAGAGAGCGAGAAAGAGAGAGAGAAATGGAGAGAGACAGAGCTGAGGGATAAATGCAGATGTAATTGGTGCAGTGAGGGGAAAGGAAATTAAGAATGTGTCATAATGGTTACGCCATAATCCTAGAAAATAGACATATTTACACACAAAACAAAATATGCATTCACATATTAGCACACACAACAACTACAAGCAGAAACACATGATGCCATTGTGACTAATGTATGATCAAGAATTATGTGTAGCTAAAAAATATGATTATTGCAATTGCAATGCAGCAAAAAATAATGTTAAACCTAAAGGTGAGTTTAAGTTTTAGTCAAGACTTTGGTTCTGTGTAAATGAGATGCTGTTGTCATGACACTCAGTGTGTGCATTGTGTTCTGTCAGCTGTATATACTGTACGCATTAATATGTAAAGAAACAGTGCCAAAGTGGCTATAAATCATCAAACAGATGCAAGAAAGGAAGACCAATTATAATTCTGTATGCAGAGTTGCATATACAATATTGTTCAAATTTTTGCAGTCATAAGATTTTTATAACGTTTTTGAAAGAAGCATTTCTTACATTGTTCTTACGCCTTACAATTATTTCTCGCAAAAAGAATTGTAATTGGTCTTCCTTGGATATACTGACCAATAAACATAAATAATCAACATATGCATGTCTACATAATCTCCATATTCAAGATTCAAGTTTGAAAATATCCAATTTTCTAAAAGTATAACATTTACAAAAAACACAAATCTAAGGCTTATATCATCTACAAAACAAAGCTTAAATAGAGTCTGTACGAGTGCTATTCAAGCTTCTGACCTTCCTCCTGAGCAGTGCCTGGATTTATCCGCTGCAGTTAATGTAATTTCTTTGTGTCTCCTGAGTTATGGAATCATATTATCAGCATATTGAGGTGCATAGCAAAGTATGCTAGATAAAAACATGTTAAAGAGCAGTCAACTCATCTTTAAATTGTACACAAGTTATACAACACATTCTGACTTGTGTCTAACATACCATTAATACAAGTTTAAGACAGTTTGTTCATTAATGAAAACTATAGGCTACCTTCAAAGAGTCTAAAAATATAAAATCCCAGTGCTAAGTGTAAAATCTCTGTGATGTACAGCAAATTTGTTAATGCAGCCAAAGACTCATCAAATCATAAAAGATTGGCTTGGATTGATGATCTTCAAATGGAAGTTACAGAAAGTGAATGGAAAAAAATTGCATTCAAGCGCAAACATCATCAATCAATTCCAATATAAATGGATAATGACTTTATTGAAAAGTTGAATAAATTAATTTAATAAAAATATTCTGGATATCTGTGGAAATGTACAACTCATAAGGGAACATATTTCATTATTTGGCAATGTGAGCACTACAGTCCTTTTGGAAAGAAGTAGTTTAATATCTAAAAGGATTAGTAAAGAAATCGGTTTGCCCCAAAATCTGTGGTCTGCACCTGCCTTATCTTTGAAAATACACAAACAGAAGTTTGTAAACCTGTGTTTATTGCAAACGAAACGCCTGATTGCCATACACTGGAAAAGTATTTATGGTTCATCTTTATCATTCTGGATCAAATAATTGTTTTCTTGTATAGCAATGTAAAGAATTATTCAATTCAACAAAACACAAGATCTGGGACTCCTTCCTTCATTTTCTAGAACAGAATGGACCGACTCTTGAGTAATACCAATAATGTGATCATGCCAAAGTGTTACATTCACACACAAGGAACATTCACACACATTATATTTACATGTGCAGGTTCACACAAAAAACAACAATCACATAAAACAGCTTTAGAGAAAGTTTTGTGGCACTATGTTATTGCTCTGAAGCTTTATTGTCTTCTGTTTCTGTTTCTCGTTTTAATTTTCTTTCCTTCCTTTAGTAGGACAAAGAGAGGCCCCCACATTACTTAATTTCATTCCTTCGGTCACATGAGCATTAACATGTGGAGAGAACATTGAACTGACATTCTTAAGGTAGCTTTAACAGGTCAGGGTAAAGTTTCTGACTCAAGTTCCCAGGCTGCATTGCTTTCTCATTTCAAGTAGACGCCACCAGGAAGGCAGCTTGAAAAGAACTTGGCCTCTGATTGGGCCATTAATTGAAGTGTCAATGATTTGTGCTCAAATTACAATTGGACAACAAAAATGAACTGACATGTACACTTAAGTGATTCAGTCAGGGAACGAGGAAGATTCTGTGCTTGGCAACAATGTTGTTGGCTCATTTATCCTGCTGCTGCCATTTGGCTTCCAAAACCACAGTTCTCTGGGAAACCAGTTGTCTGTTCACGTTTGTCAGGGTTCAGATTTAGGCTGCACAAATGAAAGGAAAATTTTACATCTAAGAAATAGATTTAACTTCTAATTATCTTCTTCCTGTTTAATTGTGACCCCTAAACCGTTTTCAGGGTTATTATCATTTAGAACTTATTTTTTCGTTTTCAGTTTATTTATTTCACCCTATGGCTTTTAGTTTTTTTTTTATTTTAGTTGCAAGGGTTTTGACATCATGAAAATGTTTCAATTAGTGTTTAGTTTTATTCCATTAACAAAAATGTTTTCATTTCGTTTTTGCTAACGCTGACAGCTTTACAATTTTACCAAGAAACTACTGAAGCAGAAGTTATATTTTGTAGTCAAACAGGAAGCAGTAACCTCAGCTCAATTAACCCACAGCCCTCCCGCTCTTAGCGCTCCGTACGCTCTTGCTCTCTTCTGATCTCACTAGGCTGGGAAACAGAGCTCCAGGAGGAGAAAACTAAGGAACGGGAATAGTAAAGGGGGTTGGTGGAGAACACGGGAACAAAGCAGGAATTTAAATGGAACCCATCATCCTCCCCCTCCTCCATTCGAACCCCCTCTGCACCCCCTGCCCAAATGCCTCCCAGCCCCCGCCTTTTCATGCGCCTGTCAGGGCTCTGCAGCGCGGGGGTAGCTGTACAGCTTGGCTTCGGGGGGAGTGTGGTACGATAAGGGTCTTCATGCCGTGCATGGTTGTGGGATGTGGCAGGGAGGGTGTATTAGGGTCATCGCGAGAGCAAGATTGTGAGGTGAAAGGAATGTTTACTTTATTGGGATCCCCCACTTGCTCTCTCAAATGGAAAAAAAGTGCTTCCTGGAACCTACCACATATCACCTGGCTCTGGTTTAGCCTCTTTTTGTGTATGCATGTATGTGTGTGTGTGTGTGCTAGGTGTAAAGTCCATTAGACCTCTAAATTCTAGTATGGTAGTCCAATAACCCACGTTCCAGAGAGGGGAGCTGGTCTCATGGCTAACCAAGAGTAAAGATTAACCGTAACACATGCAACTCTATAAAACAAATGGCTTGTGAGCACCTCCTGGAGGAATTACCTCTCTGTTTTATGAGAGAAATGGTATTTGTCCTTCTCAACAGATGAGATGATTGGTGATCTATGGAAACGAGAGCTCTCTTCCATGTGAGAAATGACCTCCAGAATTCAATAAAAGACAGGGTTTTCTACAATACAGGAATAGCAGCCATTCATAGTGCAAATATATCAATGGTGAAATCAATTTGCTGGTCTTGATGTGTGATTTTGTACTGTGCTTGCGAACCTTTGCGGTTTTTAGAATGTTAAATGGACAGTTCACCCAAAAGCGAAAAACATTTACTCATCCTCGTGTCAATCAAACATGTATGACTTTCTTTCTTCTGTGGAACATAAAGATATTTTAAAGAATGTTGGTAACCTAATAGATTTGGTCCCCATTGACTTCCATTATATTTTTGACCATACAATGGAAGTCAATGGGAACCGTTACTTCAAAACATCCTCTTTTGTGTTAGTCAAACAGGTTAGGAATAACATGAGGGTAAATTATGACAGAATTTTTTCATTTTTTTTTGGTGGACTATCCCTTTAAATCAAGGTGTCTTGAAAATGTGCTAAAACATTTTTAGCACAATAATTAAAAAAAGGAAGGTCAGAATCTTTTTCAATAAATATACATATAATGTCATATGTCCAACTGAGCTGGAGTCACCATAAGGATCATCTTCTGTTCTTCATGTCACGTATTGTTCTGAGATTAATCTTTCTCCTTCCACATAATATTGATGCAGTCTGAAAATGTGAGCCAGGAAAACAGTCATCTCCTTCCATGAGTTCTCTCCTCCACCCACCATTTCCCCTTATTGCACAGAAACAGACAGGAAGTGCGTCATAACTAAAGGAAGTACTTCCAGGAAACGGAGCAAAAGCACAAAATAAAGAGGGCGGATATGAATATGGTGAAGAAATGGCAATCCTTTCTTTTGCTTATTTGTTTCATCAAAATGTGCAATAAATAAATAAATAAATAAAAATTTGAATACAAATATTTAGGTCTGAGTCTGAAAATTCTTAAATAGCGGAAACTCATTTCTAAAAATCAAAGTAGTGCTATGACAAATAGGTTAAGGCTGTTGAAATCTCAGCTGTGCAGTTGTGGCAATTAGCCTGTGGTGGTGCTCTAGTTCCTATCCACGGTCATGTGATTAGCGTAGTAGCAACCATTAGCCATCAGGTGGCACTGTTAGTTAGGGCACTTCCCAGTATTCTTGACCCAGCACTTGCAAGCTACTCAGTGCTGCTAGCACAGGAAGAGATGAAGTGGACTATTTGGCCCAAAAAAAGTACATGGGGCTGAGTTCAATGACTGGAAATCACAGAGGAGATAGGGCAGGGAGCGGAGGTGAGTCAACCTCATCTGCCTCAGCAGGACTCTTGAGCCTACTCATGCTTTTATCAGCAAGCAGATCAGCAATACATTCACCGCCTCACTTTGTTGACGAAAAATCAAAGTTGTTCCCGTTTACGCACTAACAATAAAATTCCACAGTTTTGGGAACGAGGACAAGTGGTTCAATTTAACCTAAATTAATTTGGTTTAAACGAACATCTTATAAAATGTAAAGGGCCTTTTAACGGTTCCAAAAAGTTTCAAAGTCGCTATACATATTTGAAGCTACTCAACTACTGAAACCTCAACAGGGTTCAAGCATATTATATAAATTTTTTTGTTTTGCCAGCTCATCATATAACAATGTTCTTCTACCACACTTTCCATGTGCTTTTGCATGGAGGCATAAAGAAGAGCTGGATGGTTGTGTACTGTAGGCAAAACTGTCTCTGTCAAAGTTATAGGTTTAATGTGAGCTTTAAACCCTTTTCAGCTCCAGAGCAGTGCAGCTCTTGTTTACCGGGAAGAGAATGACGTAGGACATTACATAAGATTGAGTCTGCCTTTCACAAAAAGTGGTATGGAACAATCTTTAAAACCAGTTCGTTGAATGTTAACTAGGCTACACCACACCAAGAAATAATATCACCTTCTGTGTTGGGTGTGTGACGTGCTAAATAGGTTGAATGACTCTTCAGGGTGTGGCAAGGCAGGTTTGTGTTTGTTCACATGTTTTGTGTACTGGCTGCAGGTCATTTAATCCCAAATGTTACTTTTGATTTAGTAATCTCATTTTAATTATAATTAACTAACTGTTAATTAACTAATAACTGTGTTTGTGCTCTTTTTTTAACACTGTATGTGGCCAGATTGTGGTTGTACACAGATCTCATCGTTCATTTCTTTGGTGTTTTTGCCCCCAGAATGTCGTGGCCAAACTACGGATCATTTTGATTGGCTGTTTTATGAGCAGTGTTTATTTAAGATGGCCCTGCCCAATTTAAATAAGACATTTGCCCTTACAGTCAGAGTGAATTTGACAGTACTGCGTTTGGGAAGTCAGGTGTATCTTACACCAAAAGAATGAAAAAAAGTTGCTTATCAGCATGGAAAAAAATACAGCACTATTTATAAGGCTCTAGGGCTCAGAAGAACCATGATCACATAATGTCTGAATGGAGACTGTTTGGAAAAGTTGTAAATTTTACACCGTCTACACCGGATGTTGATATCATTTTCCACATTTATAGGCTACAAATTTTAAATGATTTGTGTACCTCCAACTCTACCCAATTTCATTTTGAGCTATTCAATTTAACAAAGTTTAAAAAGAAAAAAAGAAGAAATATGAAATGATTGAACAAATACATAAAACATTGGCTGAACAATGATGAAAAAGGTCATAATATCCAAATATAGCGTGTTTGGAATTGTTGTTGTATCGTGTCATGCCATTCCAAAACAGTTTGAGGCTGTCTACACTGGACACAACAAAGTGACCATTGTAAATCCATTTGTCCTTCATGTCAGAAGCAGCGCAGGTAAGTGGAGTACGTCAGAAATAGAACGTGGCTTGAGTTTACTGATGGGGATTTGTTGCATCATGCCACATGTAGACAGTATCACTTATTATAATGGGTTCTATTGACTTTTGTGTCGCATTGCGCCGCTTACATCCAAATGTTGTGCTGCAGTCGTGCAGTTTGATATTAATAAGATCCACATGGATACCGTTTGAGAAGCATCAATCGTAAAGGACTATAAAAACCATACAGTTTGCAGTTGGCTTTAAACACAATGGGCCCTATCTTGCACCCAGCGCAATTGACTTTGTACACCGACGCATGTATCATTCCTATTTTACACCCGCGCAAAGCGGACTTTTCCCTCCACAGACGCACATCGGTAAGTTAGGAAATACACTTGCGCTCCCCAGGGCGGTTCAAAGCAAACGTTCCTTCATGCTATTTTGCAGGTTTAGACAACAATTGCGCCACTAACCAGGAAAAAATAGTTTAAAGTCAGTGGCGCATTGCGCATGTTTTTCATATGCTATTTTAAGGGTGCATGCTTGGCCATAATCAATGTAGCGTGTGCACAACACGCACTTTGATTCTTTCATCTACACAGAAGCAGCAGTTTTCATTTTTGCAAATCATACATTATTACGATAGATAGATAGATAGACAATTTATTATAAAAGCATACATCTAGCTTACACATTTACCCAAATTATCATACGCCTGTTTAACCGAAGTTAATTTGGGTGGGTTTCTCCATCCCCAACGTCCCTGACGAGAACGTCGGTCTCCTCGGCTGTGAACCGCTCCTGGCGCGCGCCTGGCAAATCCGCCGTTATAATAGGAATCCGCTTTAGAACAAGCGCGCCTGCTCTTAAAGGGAATGTGAGATGTCGCTCTGATTGGTTTATTTCACGTTACACCCAAACCACACCTATGAATAATGAAGCTACTTCAGACCAACCCATTTTAGATTTGCGCCGGGCGCAAGAGGCATTTATCCCGCCGGGAAAATAGCAACAGCGCCCAAGACCCGCCCACAAAGTTACTTGCGCTTTGCGCTTGACACTTGCGTTTCAGATCGTTAAAATAGGGCCCAATATGTGTTTATTGAAGAAAGTTATGGAGATGATTTTGTTGAGGAGATGACTTGTTCTTCGGATGAGACGTTAAACCGAGGTCCTGACTCTCTGTGGTCATTAAAAATCCAAGGATGTCCTTCGGGAAAAAAAGTAGGGGTTTAACCTGGTCAAATTTGTCCATCATGGCCCCCTAATCATCCCCATATACTGATTGGCTTCATCACTCTGTCTCTCCTCCACCAGTAAGTTGGTGTGGTGGGCGTTCTGGCGCAATGACTGCCGTCGCATCATCCAGGTGGATGCTGTACACTGGTGGTGGTGGTTGAGGAGATTCCCCCTTCCATATGTAAAGCGCTTTGAGTACCTAGAAAAGCGCTATATAAATGTAACAAATAATTATCATCAAACAAAAAAAAATTTATACCAACCTCCAACTCTATATACTTGATCTATATCCATCTTTATCCTACAACAGCAACAAAGTAAGGAAAAAAGGTTGGAAGAATTCATAAAAAATTGGCTAAAGATGAAAAAATGTGTGTGCATTTTAATAAACTTCACAGATGTCAAATGTTATACACTGCCCCATTTTGTTCAATGTTCGAAACTACTTCAGTATAAGTAAACGTGAAAAGTAATGCTGTAACCCTCCTTGCCTACTTAGACATTATATTTAATTTTTACATTTAGGAATTATATTTCTATTACTTAGATTTAGGAGAAAGTTTAGAGTAAGTGCTATATCAAATTAAACAGGAGGACCTAATTTAGAAAATACCAGTTCTCTTATTTAACATCCATTAACCTGATTGCAAGTCAAATTGTAACACTGAAGTGGAATGTTGATTTTTCTACATCAAAATAGTTTTTTTGTCCTATGCATCCATATTATTTACAAACAGAGAAGGGAATCTGGAAGATGCTGCTCATGTATCATAGAGATTGCATTCTTGCCTAATTTCTAAGTGGTTAAACTGACGTTAAACCAAGGTTAAACCGAGGTCCTGACTCTCAGTGGTCATTAAAAATCCCAGGATTTTTTGGGGGAAAAGTAGGGGTTTAACCTGGCCAAATTTGCCCATTGGCTTCTGTCCATCATGGCCTCCTAATCATCACCATATATACTGATTGGCTTCATCACTCTGTATCTCCTCCACCAGTAAGCTGGTGTGTGGTGGGCGTTCTGGCGCAATATGACTGCCGTCGCAGCAAGCAAGTCAAGCAAGTCAACCTATGTTACAACAGTCTCCCTGAAGAACTTATGACATTAAGTATAAGCAAAACAGAAAATCAGACACTTTTTCAGAGCGCTATAGCTAATGTGACTCACTAAAGTAAAACTGTCCTTTCTCCCCCTCCCTTCTCCCTTCTGTTGAGTCAAACTGTAACATTTACTTCTCCATCTCAACTGCTTTGCCGTTTCTCTCTCTTTCGCCCTCCCTCTCTCTGATTGGAGATTAAATGGGCATCCTGCCAGTTTTTCATATTTCCTGGCAGCAAAGGGGCCAGCCAACTTCCTGGAGGGGAGGGGCTTACTGAAAGGTTACATTTGCACAATGTGCCTATGGAAAAACACAGAGCGGGGAGAGAACACAAGAGAGGGAGAAAGAGAGAGGGGAGGGGCAGCAGGGGAACAGAGAAGGGGAGGGGGAGCCTGAGAGAGCGTTAGGCAGCTTGGGCTAAACTAAACGACTCTACCATTCTGCTGTGCTCGGGTAATGGAAAAAGCCCTCCAGGGGAATATTCAGCATGCAAGAGTATCGAGTTGCTCTCCATCATTACAATGCTGCCTAACACCCCCCCACCCCCACCCCCACACACACTCCCCTTTCGGTCCCTCCCCCGCAATGGCCCCCTCCTCTTCCTAAAGCTTCATTTTTCCCTCCTTTTTCTCCCATCCATGCGTCTGTGAAATGAAAAGGCTTTCTGGGAGGCTAGCTGAGGGCCATGGGAGGTTGTCTAAGCCTGGCCTATCTGAAGTCGATGTATAGGTGTTCATGTATGTGTTTGTGTGAGAGGCAGGAGGTTGATTGGTTATGGGAATGGAGCTGTAGTTGTATTGGTTTATGTGTTGTAGATACATAATGGAAACAAACATCCTTGTCATTATCTTCATAGAAAGACAGAGAGAAACCGATGGAGATAGGAAGTGGTTGCTGTAAAGTCATTTAGTGAGTTAAACGCCTCAGTTAGGCATAGAGGCCCGTTCACACCAAGACAAATGTTTGGTGTGATAAACATTTTAATTTGAATGAACAGCTGTTAATGCGTCTGTCAGACAGCATTTTTTAAAGGAAAGGTTTTCAAATCTCGGTACCATCACACTGCGAAGAAAACTGACCAACCCAATGAGATTTGCGCTTTTGGTCACATGACCAGAGCTGCTGCTGTTACATAAAACTATGGCATGGTGGCACTCACAAACAGACTATTTTGCGAAGCGATAGTGAATAGCAGAGGAAGAATCCGGAACATCTATGTTGTCTCTGTACTCTTGTATTCCAACATGACATCATGACTTTGCGTAAACATACACGCCACTTTCAAGTCAAGTGGCGTGTTATTTATACGCATTTTGAGCTATCCGCGTGTATGTCCACGCCGAAACGAACCGTCATCTTCCGCGTGTATGTCTACGCCGTTAAACGTCAGAGTGATTCCGCGTGTATGTGTACGCCGTTAAATGTCCGAGCGAAACTGAGCAAAATGTATATCTACATCTGTGGAGCAATATTTTTTTTCCTAGGATGGTAGGGGAACACTCATAAATGGTATTAACCCCAGTGACGGGTAGGTTTAGGGACGCTGTTGGGGTAGGTCATATATATTTATATATACAGTAATGTAACGTTAAGTCACCGGCGTTGATAAACACGCTGAAAATCGATTATGCGTGTTGATAACACGCCAAAAATGGAAATACGAATTGGCGTGTCATACATACGCCATTTCATGAGATCAGTCTGTGTATTCAGTGTTATTTGATAAACACTACTGAGATTACAAAAACCTGGCTGTTTGAGAACATTTAAATACTGTTTGACTTCCTTTCTTCGCAGTGACAAAAACGGAAAGTTGTGCAATAGACTTTTCAGAATTTCCACCAACAGTCAGAGAGAGAATTTGCATTGGCAGTTTTTTTCTTTTTCTGCATTGGTCTGAACAGCATGCGAAAATCTGGCCATTTTTCGTGGCGAAAATTCTTGTTGTTGCAAACAGGCCTAAAAATGTATACCTCAAAAATGTAATAATTTACTCACCAAACCTCCAGTTTTTTTTTCCTGTTGTGGAAGACAAGAGTATATATATATATATTTTAAATACAATGAAAGCAAATGGGGTCCAATGTTGTTTGGAATCAATTTTCTTTTTTATTGTATGAAAATATGTTATTTTTATTCAAAATTTTTGAATGGACAGAAATTCCAATCTGAAGTCTACACATATTTCTGCTAACTCCTTTTTTTCTCTTTTTTTTTTTGCAGACTGCCACAACATATTTTGAATTATTTTTGTCCTGTGCTGGTCTATAATTTAGAAATAACTATTTTATGATGAATATGATATGCCCCTAAGGGGCACATAAAAAGAAACTAAATTGTGATTTGTCGCTTTACATGTTGTTCAGGCTGTCTAAGTATGAAAAAATTGCCTATGTATGTGGTTCTCAGCCCACATATAGAAACTTGAATCTGAGATTAAAACGAGAAATTCGTATTGAACGAGTATTTATAGAAAAGGAATTTCCAAAAGGATTTGAGACTTGACTCAAATCATCATGACAAAAGACTTGAGACTTGACTTACCCTCTACATTAGAGGCTTTCTTGGCTAGAATGATACTTATTTGTGGATATGCTCTGATATGTGCATGTCCTTCTTTTACGTAATCGGCATCTGTGACAAAATAGACCAGCACTAATGATGGTAGTGATGACATTTAGAAAGCCAGGCATACTGCACACTGCTAGGAATGGACTCCACCACACCCTTCCCACTCCTACTCACTCAGTATTTCAAGCGCAAAAACACTGCTAAATTCTAGCAGGACTGGCAAACCTGCAAACGACTTGCACAACCAAAAATAAACGGTATACTCATGGGGGCCTGAAGTGTCAGTGCAAACAATTTAAATTTAAAATTGAATGGATAGTCTATTTGAACAATACTCCATTCTGCCTTTCTGCCCAGGTTTTAAAATCCCTATAAAGAGAGATGGAAAGAGTTTGAACGAGAAGCAGAGGAAAAGCTAAATTATTGTCCCCCAAATCCTTTTCATGTCTGTTTGAGCTCTAGTACTGCAGCCACACACTGAGAGGTTACTACAGTTTAGCACAGCACAGGCAAGGCATGCATCGTCCACAAGACTCCTGTACACTCTCATACAATCTTTTCCCCCAGTAAACTTCATTTTCTCTGTGTCCCTTACTCATTCTTTCACACAAACACTCTCTCTCTCACACACACACACACACACACACACACACACACGGTTTATGGGGACTTTCCATAGACATAACTTATACAGCTTTTGCATGAATCTGAACTTTTAAAGTTATTGTCTGAATTTCCAGCATCATTACTCCAGTCGTCAGCAGAACAAGATCTTTCAGAAATCATTCTAATATGCTGTTTCGCTGCTCAAGAAACATTTCCTATTATTATCAATGATGAAAACATTTGTGCTGCTTAAAATTATTGTGGAAACAGTGATTCTTTTTTGGGGGGATTTTTTGATTGATGGAAAGTTTAAAAGAATGGCATTTATTTGAAATAGAAATCTTTTGTAACAGTATAAATGCCTTTACTCACTTTTGATCATTTTAATAAGTCCTTGCTGAATTAATTATTTTAATTATATTTACTCTTTTTTTAAAATTATATATATATATATATATAGGTCAGTACCGTCGCTCCATATACACAGAAACCATATATATATACTTTTATTTTTCTTTATTTTTTTTTCTTTAAACTGAGCCCAAACTTTTGAGTGAGCCCATCATTTTCCTCAAACCATCCCTGAACAATGTGTGCGGTGTGCATTATCCTTCTGAAAGAGGCCACCGCCCTAGGGAACACCATTGTTATGTCAAGGGTTGTACCTAGTCTGCAAAACAGTTTAGGTAGGTGGCATGCGTCAAATTTACATCCACATGAATGACAGGACCCAGGGTTTCCCAGAAGAACATTGCCCAGAGCATCACACTCCCTCCACTGGCTTGTCATCATCCCACAGTGCATCCTGGTGATATCACTTCCCCAGGTGACCTTTTTCCAATGCTCCATGCTCCTTAGAGGTGCCACAGTGAGAACATTTTCACACCAGTAAATAAACTTGCAACAACACCGGTATTACTGATAACTCCAGGGGGTAGGGGGATATTGTATATAATCACATCATGTGAGGGTACGTGGGGTATTGAAATCGCTTTATGGACGCAAGCTTTTCACTTTCACCTGCGAATTTGCGATCATACTCTGTGTATATGGAGCGACGGTACTGACCTCACATTTTACAAGATAAGGTATCTGTCGATGACGCTCAGGATCAGGTGCCTCCGCCGTCGTCTTGCCAGTCATCTCTCCTAACTCTCGTCACATGATAAGTGAAATCTTACTCCTGCTGCGACTGCTCATGCTGTATGAAGCAGAGCAGAGGCTTTCATTTTAAAATTATTATCCAATGTCAAGCTGAACTAAATGGTTTTTATTTTGATAAAACAGCAAAACGACAGTGGGCAAGTAATGCAATCGGTGTATGGCCGAAACCCCGTGTAACACTGACTACCGCAGCAAGCCTAACGCTTGTGTGTCCATTGTAGGCACTTTTGACGGTGGACAAGGTCATCATAGGCACTCTGATTGGTCCGTGGCCACACACACTGTGTGTTGTGGCACATTCCTCTCATAATGTAATAATCATTACAATTTTGTGTGACTTGTGCCACAGTAGACCTTCTGCTGGCTTAGACCAGACGAGATAGTCTTCATTGCCCTTGTGAATCGATGAGCTTTGGGCACCCAAATCCCTGTCGCCGGTTTGTGGTTTGTCCCCTCCTCAGACCACTGTTGGTAAATTCTCACCACTGCTGACCAGGAGCCACACACAAGCCTTGCCGTTTCAGAGATACTCTGACCCAGTCACATCAAAGTAGCTCACATCTTTATTCCTGCCCATTACTTCTGCATCCAACATGCTGATTATGAGATCTGATTGTTTGCTGACCATCTAATCTTACCCACACCTTAATACATGGCCTTGTTAGGAGATGATCAACGATATCACTTCACCTGTGACTGGTCATAATGTTTTGGCTCATCAGTGTAAAACCACCATTTCTGGTACAGAAAACACAAAGTAAAAGCTTGAAAACAATGTTAAGTCATGTTAAGAGTAAATGAAATCGAGACATGAATAATAGCGTTTTCATTAACAAAATGAAGTATCTTGATTGTCTTTGGTTTGTTTTGTTTTTGTTTGTTTTGTAAGGTATTCATACATAAAATGTAACAATTGGAACTCAAAAGAGGGTCATATTCTAATTGATGAGGGTTTCCATGACAAATGCAAAGACGCAGCACAGAGCTACACAAAATAATGCTGTAGATGTGTAGACTAATCATGGACCATTGTTCTAAGACACCAACTTTATCAGAGTGAAAACAAATCTGGTTTGAGGTCACCAAGCCAGGAGAACTCATTTGATCACCTCCATAGACCGTATGAGAACTGAAGCTGAACGAAACACGTCCATCGAATGCAGCTCTCATACTGTAAATCATCCACCCACTGCAATCAGGCTCTGACATCCTTTATTTCACCGGAGGGATCCAGGCCGTTTGTAACTCGTTTTAATCCCATTGCATTCTCTCTCTATCCCCCTCCCCCTCCTCTTATGCTCATTGTGCGTGTCTGTTTCCCATACCAGACAGTGTCTAGACCGAAGCAATTACAGACAGCGCTTGAGCGCCTTGCCGCGGCCTGATGTTTGAGGGCCCTGGGACTGTCCTGGCAGCGGACAGTAAGAAGAGGGGAGGGAGGAGGTTTACTGGAAGGCCTTACCATCCAAACATTTCATTTGCTTAAATGGTTGGAAGAACACCTCTTATTGTTCATCTCACCTCTTAATGCTCATCTTCTACTTGGAAAATCAGGACACTCTTATGGAGTCCGGGAGAAATGAGGATGAAGAGGTGAAAGATATAAAGGCTTCACTGAACCGGCTCTCCTTGGCCGGGCCTACATCTTCAGGTTTGTGCTAGAGGCTGAAAAGAGAAGTTTCACATGATGGAATTGGAAATTCCCTGCAGTACAGAGATGGAGGAGGGCTTTTGAATCTAAATATGAAGCTGTGAGATTGAGAAAAGTAACATAAATATTTAATCATGAGCATCTCATTATGGGGCATCTACGATTTGTATGCATTATGGAGCTTCAGAAAGATCACCTCTTAATTACAGATACAAAAGAAAATTTGAAGATCACTCAATTTATACATTTCTCAAGGTTAATGTGTATCTCTTCCTAGATTGACAGAGCAAAATTATATTTTTGCTCTTATAAAGTCAAAATTGAGCAAATTTTCATACTAAAAAATATCACTGAGAATGCCCAAGTGATCAACCATGGCTATACAGCCTGCATCAAGTCTAAGTTTTCACCCAATGTTTTCAGGTTTTCGGATGATTTTGTGAGATTGAGAGCTCAGCACCAACATAAAGATATATCATTCCTCAGATGGGAATTAAAGGAATGTAACAATTCTGCTTCCAATTAACATTTTTGTTCCTTGATAGTTCTGTTAATGATTGTATGAGTACTTTTGTGAAAGAAAGAACAGACAATATTTGGAAAACAATTCTAACTGCATAATAAGCCTGCTGTGAATTTATGAGATAATTTCAGATTTAAACAGAACATTAACAAATCAGAACTAAATTGTATAACATTTTCTAGGAGAAAAACAGTTCCCATTTATTGTAGCAACTGTGCTGATAGCCATGAAAATGGGTTTGATGCTTATATTTTTATTATATTAGTGTTCTGCATTTGTGGATGAATGTAAACCAGAACTGTTAAATGTACAGTTCACCCTAAATGAAAATTCATCACTCTTATGTCATTCCAAACCTATGATATTAAATCTTCTGGGGAACATACAAGAAAATATTTTGAAAGATGTTTGTGATCAGCGTTTGTCCCTATGATGAAAGTCTGATGTTGTTTGGTCTAGTTGCTTTGGACTTTCATTATGTTCAAAAGACACTGAGACATTCTTCAAAATATCTTCGTATTCCACAGAAGAAAGTCAGGCTTGAAACAAACGAGGGTGAGTAAATGATAACAGAATTTTCATTCTTGGGTAAAAAATAAAACTATTCTTTAAAAATAAGAATTGGTTCTGTACAAAAATGATCTGTCTTGGTCTTTAAACATACAAAATATCCTTGTGTCAGTAATGAAAGAAATATGTCATAGACAGTATATCAAACATACCTCCATACTATTTATCACCCTCATTTATGTAGTCTGCCTTACCCACAGTTCTCTCTGGTTGTAAAAAACTCTCTCTTTCTTCCACTTTCTGTCTGGCCTTACTGTAGCTCCCTTTCTCGTCCACCTCTATTTTCAGTCTTCTCACCTGCACTTGTTTTACCCTCTCTCTCTCTACCACAATCTCTCATTTCTCTCTTATTTGTGTGTCTCTCTCTACCCATCCTTCTCTCTTTCCACTCTCTCTCTTTCGTTCTATCTCAACCCAAAACCCCTGCAGTGGTGTACTCCCACCCACTCGCACCGACACTGACACACAGAGGCGGCTGTGTGTGCGTGTGGACAGCATTGCTCTCCCATCGCCTTAGACAGGGTGACTTCAGCGGGAAAGAATGCTCTCTCCTTCTGCTCTCTGTATGACTTCCTCCTTTTCCCAGAGCCTCTGCCCTCCACTCCACACAGGACAGCACAGAGAGCACGCGAGCAAACACACACACATTGGGTTTCCATGTTTTATAGGGACTTTCCATAGACGTAATGGTTTTTATACTGTACAAACTGTATATTCAGTCCCCTTACACTAACTCTACCCCTAACATTTTTCAACAACAAAAAAAAACTATTTATAAGCTTGTTTCCTCATGAGGACCTCAATTTAGGTCCCCACGGTGACATGAGTCCCCATGAGTGAGTGTGCATTCAAGTTGAAGTCCCGACCGGGATAGAAAAACAAGCACACACACATACACAGTGATGAAAACGGGAAAGACACACATACAAATATTGAAAGCACAAATGAACTTATGCACAAACTATATTGCTACAGTAGATTGAGTTTGAGTAGGCTACACTGTAAACAAATAAAATTAAACTGTAAAAATACAACTTTTTTTCTTTGGTCAAATCAACTTAGATAATTAATATGGTTCAGATAACATAATATTTTGAGTTTCAATCTCCTTTTTTGTATGAACACATTTTTTCAAATGGCAACCAGGTTACTTACTTACTTTAAGTTAAATCAACAATAATTTTATAATAATAGTCAATAATAATTTGTGTTATTTAAGAATTTATTTTGTGTTTTTGCCAAACTACCACATATGATGTGTTTATGTTGGTCACCACGAAATGTCACATAAAACCAGATGAAATGTGACTGGTGCTTTAACATGACAGTTAGACACACCTTCATATCTGAATGGACAGTTCTTGGACAGAATAAACTAAAGTATGCTGCCGATTTAAAGGGTTAGTTCACCCAAAAATGAAAATTCTGTCAGTAATTACTCACCCTCATGTTATTCCAACCCCTGTAGTCACTTGGACTATTATAACGATGTCTTTACTAACTTTTCTGGGTTGGCAGATATCAATTACCTAGCAGCCTATGAAGGAGTGAGCCAGCTCTCAGATTTCATCAAAAATATCTTAATTTGTGATCCGAAGATAAACGAAAGTCTTACGGGGTTGGAACAACATGAGGGCGAGTAATTACCGACAGAATTTTCATTTTTGGGTGAACTAACCCTTTAAGCTAATACAACCAACAGTATTTTTTAGTAAGCCTGGTGCAAAAGTCTTGAGCAAGAATATCTCCTAGTACTTAAAAAAAGAAACTCAAGTATATTTTTGGATAGATTTGGATAAATTATTTTGCCCATACCCTAACACTTTACTCTACAGATTATTTTCAAGCTATTCATTTATTCGATACAAATCTTTTATTAAAAGAGTAAACATATAATAAAAATTAAATAAATAAATAAATTGAATGGATATACAAGATGTGGTGGAATCCAAACATGTCTAATAGTCCTATCAATGTCTGTAGTGTCGCTGACTCTGCACACTGTCCTTCAAGCATCTTTTCATTCAACACAATCATTAGGGGATGATGGCTGTGCCCTTGGTGAGACCGTTTTTCTGCGTGCAGTCAAGGTACTTTGTTTGACCTGCCTTTTCTTCTTCAAAACCCATTCTGATGCACCGGCAGCAATTAAAGACACGGGCCCGGAGGCCGGCACAGGCGGTCATTAAAGACGATCAATGATGGACCCAGTGGTGTCCAAAAAGGAAAAGGTCTAACACCTGCCCCACATATTTTTCTCCGATGTGATGGAGAATAATAGCCATTGCATCTTGTTTGCACACTGAGTGTAGCTGTTGTGTGATGTACATTATTGTATAAAAGTTTGGGGTTGGTACGTTTTTGTATGTTTTTGAGAGATGCCTCTGCTCACCAAGACTGCATTTATTTGATCAAAAATACATTAAAAACAGTTGATAAATATTATTTACAATTTAAAATAACTTTTTTCTATTTTAATATATTTTAAAAATATTTTCTGAATTTCCAGCATCATTACTCCAGTCTTCAGTGTCACATGATCCTTCAGAAATCAGTCTAATATGCTGATTTGGTGCTCAAGAAACATTTATTCTTATTATCAGTGTTGAAAACAGTTGTGCTTTTTGTGCAACTGATACATTTTTTTCAGAATTATTTGAGGAATAGAAAGTTTAAATGAACAGCATTTATTTGAAATCAAAATGGCAACATTATAAACGTCTTTACTGCAACTTTTGATTAATTCAATGCATCACAGCTAAAAAAAAAAATCTTACAAAAATAATAATAATTACTGACCACAAAGTTTTGACCGGTAGTATTGCCACAATCAAAATGCATCAAAGATACTCCATGTATTCAGCTTAATTGCTAATTTGTCATTTATGTGTGTCTGTTTTTAATGGCTGTTGGTTCATAACCTTTACAAGATGTTGGTGTGCCCTTGGACAGTGTGATTTGTTTAAATGGTTTGTTGTTGATCTAGCAACATTCCAGATAAACAGACTTTTTTTTTTTTTTTTTTAAACAGCAGGTTTTGGATTATGGCATTACAAAAAGGATTGTGGTTGCAGATTAGAGTATCTGGATCTCCACAGTGTATATATGCGTGTTTTACTCCTATGTTTTTTTTATCCTCACATTCCAACTGTGTGCATGTGGGGGACTGTTAGTGGCAGCAGGGGTTATGGGTACCCTTTTGATTCAGATCCACCAATATGAGGAATTTTTAACCCCACAGACAGCAGAGAATATAGAGACGGGAAATATAGCTTTCATCCTACCAGTCATGTCTTTAATGATAATCAACAGAACATCAGGACATATTGGAAATGTAAATCTTTCCTCTGTAGTTATTTTGTCAGAATTGTCATTGTAGTTAAAAAAGAAACCTGAAAATTTTTTATCAAGGTTTCAACAAAAATATTAAGTTGGACAACAGATTTTCAACTGTGATAATAGAAATGTGGTTTGACCACCAAATCAGCATATTATAATAATTTCTGAAGTAATATAATAATATCATGTCTGCTGAATATTCAGCTTTTCCATCAACAGAAATAAATTAGATTTTAAAATATATTAAAATGAAAGGGATACTTCACTTTAAAATGAAAATTCTGTCATCATTTACTCACCCTCAAGTTGTTTCAAACCTGTATGAATTTCTTTCTTCTGCTGAACACAAAAGAAGATATTTTGAAGAATGTCAGTAACCAAACAGTTGACTGGAACCATTGACTTCCATAGTACTTTTTTTTCCTACTATGGAAGTCAATGGTTCCAGTCAACTGTTTGGTTACTGACATTCTTCAAAATATGTTCCTTTGTGTTCAGCAGAAGAAAGAAATTCATACAGGTTTGAAACAACTTGAGGGTGAGTAAATGATGACAGAATTTTCATTTTAAAGTGAAGTATCCCTTTAATATATTAATATGTAATGAAATGTATTTCACAATATATGTGTTTTTACTGTATTTTTCATCAAATAAACGTAGCATTGATGAGCATAAGAGACTTCTTTAAAAACATAAAAAGCCCTAATTTACCTAGCCCAAATTTTGAACAGCCATCTATTTTTTTTTCTTTCTTGAATTGATGCGGTTTAGCTGAAATAGAATTATCATAGATTTGAACTTTGTTTGTCATGTGAGTCAGGTTTGTCTTCTCATTATAGTAAGTATAAAACAAGATCAAATAGAAGCACAGTGTGATATGTCACAAGGGAGATGACTAACATTTTTTTAACTAAAAATGACAGCAGACTCAGACATTCTGCAATACAACGAAAGACAACAAACAGTACAAGTATAAAATAACAGAAAATAATAAATGCATATAAATGTAATGCAGTACAGAGGAGGGATTCCCAAGATGTTTTTTCAGCTGATATCACTCTGACTGAAATGAATTACATGAAGCACCTCCTAAGATTTAAGAGATGATCTAATCTAACCTTTCACTACATGGGCTATTGTACTGTTTCTCATAGAAAAAGGCCAGTATTTTTATCCCTTGTATTTTCATCATTTAAATTGGCAGAAAAGAAAAAATTATCATCAATCAAGATAGTATTATCTATTGAAACTATAATAAAATGTTGAACTAAAATATATAAGCATGTCAAAATGAACAATGTGGACAGGCATTTTCTAAAGCCCTGTTTACACTATTGTTTTTTTGTTTTAAAACGCATAACTTTTTGAATTTTCGACCCTGGAAAACGGAGACTTTTGGAAACGCTACAGACTTTGTTTTAGTTCGGAAACTCCAGGGTTGTGTTTCAGTGTAGACAGACCAAAACGGAGACTTTTGGAAAAAAAGGCATCATTCGCTCCCTGACTGGGTCTTCTGGATCAATCCTTCCCTGATTTGTCAAGCTCCTATCATATGACCATTATGCTTCTGGAACACGACAATAACAGGCCAGCCTCGACAACTGTATAAACAATAACTTGGACAAGGAACTGCAAGCTTTTCTGAATTTGTTGTCCTTTTTAGCAGCTATTGTGCAGTTCAACTCTGCATTGTATAATACTGCAGCTGCCTACATGGCTACAAGCTATTATTAGAGCAATCGGCAACGGTTTACACTTCGCGCATGCCCAGTGCATGAATGGTCATGTGACATGTGTTTTAGGTCTTGTAGTGTCTCGACAGAGATCTTTTCTGAAATAAAGTGGAATCGCCAGTATGGACGAGGAGCGTTTTCATTTTAAACCGCCGTTTTAAAACGAAAACGCACTAGTGTGGACATAACCTTAATTATGGTCTTCTATCAAAAATGACTGGTCAGTCATTCATTTACATATTTCAAATGACTCAGAATCTACAAGTGCGTTGGGGATGGAAAACCCAGAGTGGAGTGAAAGCAGTTTCTCGGCATTTGTCTCTAATGGTTGGGATGGAGTGTTGGTGTGCCTGGCGGATTTAAATCAGATTTAGTTTTGGCAAATCATTTTAGTCAAATCAGTTATAGGTCTTTTTGCTTATCCAAGAAATCGGCTCTTTATGTGAACTTCAACTGCTTCAGCTGCAGCTTGCTCTCCTTAATATATAATGGCCAGGTTAAGATCGACCCAATTAGCTACATGACAAAACTTAATAGCAGCTATTAAGCACCTGAATCTCAAAAAAAGAGAAAACTGAACCGAACAGAAGTGAATCTGTGAGAATCCAGAATTGACCCTGTTTCACACCAATAATGGTGATGCTTTGATCTTAACCCAGTCTGGACAGCAGTCTCTCAGGTGACCACTTATTGTCTCATTAGACGAGACACACCAGTGTTCTATTATACTTCCTCTCGTCATGCTTTCTTCAATTCTTTATCTATTTTCTCTCTTTCTTTCCTCTTCTCTCCCTTTCTTTATTTTCCTTTTTCCTTTTTTTATCCAGGAGGCCATTTACTTCTCTTTTCCTCAGTCTATTCCTCTCTATTTCAATATATCTGTCACACAGTCACCGCACCACGCGTGTGGCAATGAAGAGAGAAGAACTATATGGGATTCAAATACATGTATTTATTGCACATAAAATAAAATAAACAAGAAAAATATCAAATAGAAAAGTGTGTGTTTTTGTGTATCATTCCACTTTTATTATGTCAATTTCTGTGTGTGTGTGTTTGTATGTGTGTGTGGGACTTTTCGCTTTGCTGTTTTTCTGTTTTCCTTTGGTTGAATTCAGTCTGAGCCCAACATTTGGAACCACTTCTGGTCCGGGGCGTTTCACTCTGAAACACTCCTTTTCTCACCAGAACAGGCTGTTCTCTCTCACTCCATTTCCCTCCCTCGCTACTCTCTGTCTCTCACATCCACACAAGCACACAGCGCTCTGTTTATGTTGCCCACACAACAGCCTCACTAAACTAGATTGCATGTTTGTTTCTAGTGCAGTCAGTACAGAGAAGTGAGAAGCAGGAGGTTTACAGCGATGTGACTCTGCTGTGCAGTGAGGGTTCACTCTGTTCATGTTTGCTCCATCAGGCCTCGGCACACTGTGGGTGATGAAATGAACAGGGGGGAAAGCAGATGCTTGGGTCTGGAATGTCTTCCGCAGCCTGAAACAATTTTAGGGTGGAGAGGAACGAACGGCCTGAGAGGGCGAACGAGGAGGAATGCGTGATATATGCTCGATGTATACGTTCAGTAAAGCCTATATGTTTGTGTTGCAAGATTAAACATAGATGCTTTGCTCAAGTGTTATTTTAGTATTCATTTACAGTATTTTTTTTTATATTATTTTTTTTAAATTAGATTTTATTTTTACATTTTGAATTTACATTTTCATTTAAATAGTTATGTGCTTTTGTCATTTTTATTAGATTTTGTTCATATATATATATATATATATATATATACATACATACATATACATATATACATATATATATATATATATATATATATATATATATATATATATATATATATATATATATCTTTAAATTATTTTTGTTTTAATTTTAGCTATATAAATTTAGCTATTTAATACCCAAATTACATGTTGTCTTGGCATATGCTTCAATATTTATCAATATTTTTATTTTATTGTCAAAAATGGTTTTAATAGTTTTAGTTAACAATAACAACACTGTCTTATTTAAATTAAAATGATTACTTATATTAATATTAAAAGAATAATTCACCTAAAATGGGAATTCAGTCCGCACACATGCAGTGCGATTTAAGTGCAATTACAATGAATGGGGACTGGAGCTTTCAAGCTTAAAAAACCCTGCAAAAGAACCATGAAAGTTATTCATACAAGTCTGTGCTCTACAAGTCTCTAAAGCCATTCGATAGCTGACAGAAATACAAGACATTATTCAATAAAAATCTTGCTCTTGCTCCGCTTGAAACCTTCATGAGAGAAGTAGCAATGCCCAATTTGTGAACAAATCGTTTTGGGCTGAACACATCTTTTAAATGATTCAGTCATTCCTTTTTACATTTACATTTGAATGAATTCAAAACAGATTAGAATGTTTACACAATGTTTACACAGCCCACATTAACTGTAATTGCATGAAAAAAAAAATGACCAGTAAAAATTCTTCAAAATATCTTCTTTTGTGTTCCACAGAATAAATAGGCATACGGGTTTTAAGCAACATAAGAGTGAGTAAATGATGAAAGTATTTTCATTTTTAGGTGAACTGCCCCTTTAAAAGTAACTAGATAAAATCTGTGTGTGCAGAGTAGTGGGCATAAAGCTTTATAAAAAAAAGCAGCTCCATCTAAAGTAAAACTGAAATTAAACTGGGTAAGCTAAATTCTCAATGACGTTAAGCATAGTGCAATTGTGTCAGCTTCATCAGCGATCAAAACTACAATCGCCTGCTTCGTTTACTTATTTATTAATTTTTAATGCCGGCCACAAAGCGAGATACTAGCTTAGCATACACCCAACACCTCCGCCCGCTTCGCCTGTCGCTTTTGAAATAACAACCCTTTTTCTGCTACACTCAATCACCCACACACATACACACACACCACCGAATCTCTCTCTTTCCCCAGCTTGCCTGCTCTCCCTCTCTCCCTATTTCTTGCTCGTTCTCTCTCTTCCATCCACCCCCCTCCCCGTTCAGCTTCTATAATTCAAATCCTGTCAGCCCTGTTCCAGACTGCTGGCGCCAGCCTCTCTCTCCAGGAAAAAAAAAAAGAGAGAGGGGGAAAAAAAGCAAAGGAAGAAAAAAAAGCTCTTTGAGGGACAAAGCCGACAGAGCCACACACACACACACACACACACACACACACACACACACACACTCTCTCTTACACACACACACTCACACACACATACATGCGCGCGCACACACACACACACACACACACACACACACACACACACACACACTCTCTCTCTCTCTCTCTCTCTCACACACACACACACACACACACACACACACAAACTCTCTCTCTTACACACACACATACATGCTCGCGCACACACACACAGGTCAAAAAGCAGAATGAAGTTTTTTCTTTTTCCTTTTTTTTAAAGAGGCAGCTGTGGGTGGACTTTTCAGGACCCAATATTTTTCCTCTTTTTCACTCCCTTCCTTTTCTCTTTTTTTTCTCTTTTGTTTTAATCTTTCTCTCTCACTCTATTCCCCTCCATTGCTCACACTCTTTGATCTTTCCACTGCCTTAACTGGTCAATGCTATAAAATCCCACTCTGTGATATTTTCTTAGCTAGTTTTATTGACCTTTTAAAATGAGTTACAACATGAACTTAAGCGAATGTTTTAAACCTGGACTAAACTTCCATTTTTCCATCCACATTTAATATTGTCTAAAGGGCCACTCACACAGAATTTTTTTTGTGTGTGTGTGTGTGGTCAAAAACGCGAGATGAGAGGAAATGGAGCGGAAAAAAGTTGAACTTATTTGAACTTTTAACCGTGGTTTTAGAACACTGCGTCATTCGCGAGATGCTACAAAAGACGTGAGATGCTGCAAAAGACGTGAGGTGCGAGCGCAACAGTCAAACACGTCCGTCTACCGTGTTTAGATAGAAAAAAAAGAGTAGAAAAGTAGTGCTTTGGAATGGAAAAAAACGCGTTCTGTGTGTACGACCCATAGACTTTGGCAGATTTTATGGAGAGACAGAAAGGTCCAAAAGTCAAATGCAGGGCCTGCCATAGCTTGTCAGCAGTTAAACTGGGCTAAATATAGCCCACGGGACCAAATCCATCTATTTCAGGTCTTAATGAGCAGTCTAGTCATGTGACGCAAACTGGCAGAAATGACAAGCCCATCATCCACGACTCGTCCACTGACTCAAGTGTTCCCTCACTCCTCATCAGATTCTTCCACAATCCCTCACTCGCTCACACTTGCATTAACTCTGACTGTGCGTGACACAAACACACCCTTATTTACTTTAAAAGACAGAGTATCCCAAAACCTTCTAGTGACTCAAACTGTCCTTGATAACATCCACTGGACATGAAATGCAAACTTGAGGTTGGAAATGCGTGTTGTTCATTCTTTCTGGGACAATAAGTGACTTTGACTACCACTTCTTCTCTTTTTTTATTTATCTGTCCCCACACAGACTGATGCTGAGCGCTGCAGCCGCTTCTGTGGGACAAGACGACCCCTATGTGTCCCTGCTCAGAGACAGAGCTCCCATGAGACACGAGAGTGGATGAATACTTTCTCCTTGCCCCAGCCCACCCCCGTTTTCTCTCCATCGCCTGAACGGAGTCTGAGGCTACCACACTCGCTGGCTGCAACGGTAATTGGAACATAATGGAACATTTTTGCCGACTGAACTGAACCCTTTGCCCCTATCACCTTCTGAACCACTCGCAAAATAAGCCCACATTCCATGGCCTACTGCACTCGTACACACACCTCTCAGCGCTGATTGACCACTTTGGTCAGGCATCATACAAGCACAACTCACGCACTCTACCTTCATACACACACCAAATATGAGACACACACACACACACACACACACACACGCATGCTTATCAGACTTTGTTTCTTAACTTTTTCCAAGAGATTATAAGAAAGATCATATATACATATAACACATACACACACGCGCACACACACGTGCACACACACACAAACAAACAAACACTTATACGTGTTAGGGGTGTCAAAAATAACGCGTTAATTTCTGCAATTAATATTCTCTAACATTATAAAAATGTATTATGTTAATGTTGCATCTGTTTTTTATTAAATTCTTTATGATTGTGTCATACTGCACAAGATACACAACTATTGCTGTTTTTTTAATATTATTATATGAATTGTCATAAAAAGCCACTAAGAGTTGAAGTTGTACATATGAATATGGAAGTGAGTGTATCATGACCTCTCCAAGCGTCCCACCAACCAGCAGCTAAGCCAGAGGTGACAGGAGACCAAGCCTCATCTGGCCCCACCCCTGCCCTCAATGTCAATTACCCATCATACTTAGATTACCCTTTCACTGCCGGCTCATTCTGATATCCTACCACTCCCATCTCAAACCAAGGAACAGGGGTCCAAAACTCAGCAGCCAAAATTGAGCCGGCCCTCACTGTTGTCCCCCATTAGAGTCACTTCATTTGTAAATTGGCTTTTGCATGTAGTGTATCCCAGCTGAGCATCCCCCTGCCCATCTCCCTAAAGGACCCAGCCTCAGACTGGTCACTACAGCACTCAGTCAATCAGAGAACCCACCAGGGACACCAAATCGCCTCTTTCTGTCTGTCTGTCTTTGTTTTGTTTGTTCTTTTTGCCTCATGGCACAAACAGACACACAGAAGGGCTTCAGCATTTCACTGTGTTTTGACTCAAAGAGACCACTACAGTGTCCTGCATTTTGCCAAATCAGTTAGGCTTTTTCATATCTTTTGATCTAATGAACAAAATAAGCTCACACAATTTACATATGAACGCGACCAGAGATGATGGAAAAACATACGGGGAGCAGCAGCTTTTGTTTCTGCTCTGCAAGACCACGCCGAACGTGGCTGTGACTACGTGTTAGAAATCACAAATGGTGAGAGAACATTGTGCTTGGTACGTTTTTTGTCTTCAAACCAAACTTGGGTCTTCAGCCGATAAAGTTAAAATCCCGTCTGGCTAACAGCACAATGGTTTTCAACATTGATAATAAGAAGAAATGTTTCTTGAGCACTGAAGGATCATGTGACAACGAAGACTGGAGTAATGATGCTGAAAACTCAGCGATGCCATCACAGGAATACATTACGTTTTAAAATATGTTAAAATAGAAAATAGTTATTTTAAATTGCAATAATATTTCACAATATTACTGTATTTTTAAATCACATAAATGCAACCTTGGTCATTTTTTTAGAATCTCACCGACTGCAAACTTCTGAACAGTAGTGTATAAACTATATATATATATATGTGTGTGTGTGTGTGTGTGTGTGTGTGTGTGTGTGTGTGTGTGTGTGTGTGTGTGTGTGTGTAAATACTCTTACACTTTAGACGCTGTCAATATGTTCAGATATCAAAACTAAAATCTACAAGTACCAGAAAAATACACAAACATCTCTTAAACAGCCTATTTACAGCCTCCTTTTCATTGTAGCATTTATTAAGTTGCAATTACAAGTAAGATTGAAGTCACTGGGAGTTAAATCTTTCATTGGCCTTAGAAGTAGCTCATCCAATCAAATTTTAGTTGACTATTTTTAGTTTTTTACAAATTTTTTGTTTAGTAACTGTAGTTTACACAATACACAGAATTACTGGTGCTATTATTAAGCTTTCAACATTGCTATTATTATATAACAGGGTCATAGGGTCTTCCCTATGATTACTAAAGTTGTGCTCAAACTATTCTTTCATAACATGACACATTACTTGCAAGTTGTTGTTGCAAATTATTTGAATCTCTCTCTCTCTCTCACACACACACACACACACACACACACACACACACACACACACACACACACACACACACACACACACGGTCTCTTTGTTGACAAGTACCATGTTAGAATATCTCTTTCAATCAAACGGTTCACCTGCAGCTATCATACTTTTTTTATGGACAAATTCAAACACACCACATTGATTGTCCATCAAGTCCTTCAGCCTTGGACAGTCTGGTTCCAGCTGAAGCCCTTAATAACCGAGAAGGCCAAACATGCAGGCCCATTGGCTGCAGCCGTACCCACCAGCCCCCTCCCACAGCCCCCTGGACTAACCCACAGGCCTCTCTGTCTGCTGCTGAGCTTTGGAAACAGCTGTGCAGTCATAACAGAGTGTGTGCCCAGACTCAACTCATGTTTTTTGTTGCTTCAAAGGCAATCTGATACACCATCCCCTGAAACAAGCAGACACAGTCACACGCACATGCTTGCCCACATATATATTCAGTGTGCACAAACAGTGCTAAGATGAAATGTTCAGGATACCACTCTTCTATCTTGCCAAAATCTAAAATCACATAATTAAGAGAAATTCACTTTATTCTAGAATTATTAAAAGTTTAAAGTGCATAACAAACTGGAGAACATTGTAAAAATGTGCCTTTACCTACATTTTTGACTGCAAACATGTACTTATACATACAATTCAGTGCAGTTTACAGCTGAAATAAACACTGTGGTAACAAGAACCACTTTTATTACTTTTCACACAGATTATCAATTAATGAAGACTTATTTTCAAGCAGTTCCTTGTACAATATATGACCTCAAAACACATAGTGCATGATTTGTAAACTAATACAGTTGGACATTTAGCATCACAAAATCAATTCCATATGTATGATTTTTCTGACGAAGTAAACTTGGTCAGTAGATCACCTGGTACAGCACTGCACTTGCGATGAGGAGCGCTTGGATACGAGTCCCATGAAACATGAGTCACAGTAAAAGAGCTCAAAGACTTGTAGAAAGCAAGCTGAAATAGCATGGTTGCTTCAGCAAAAAAACATTAAAAACACTTGTTGCAAAACATGCAACAAGCAACAAAATATTTTGCAGAAATGAACCTGTGTTGAAACTGGAACAAGACACATACAAAGCTAGCATAAGAAAAATCTAACTTTGCATCAAGCTAATAAAAACATCAAATTTAGAGACATAGATTTTAGGCTATGTTATGTGCTTGTGACTTTTTTTAAATTAGAAGAAAATGGAATGAAATTGGTGAGATTACTTTGTAGAGTGAATTGTAAGTGCATTTTAAAGGGTTGATTTATGCCTTTTACAGGCTTACAGGACTTCCAGAAGCTCACAATAATTTTCAATGTTTAATTGGTTTCCGTTGGCTCGAGTTCATTAACTGCAGGTAACTCATATTAGATAAGCTGGTGTGAGTTTCAAAGCCTTGACAGTTTCATTTAAATAAAGCCACCACTGACAATGAGAAATGATACCAAAAGTCTGACGTTCCCCTCTGAGGGAAGGCACCCTGCTGTCTTTCCCTAAAACAGTTTTTTGTATGTTAGTGTGCTGAGAGAAGTACATTAACTTTCTGTGCATTTTACATTATGAGTAAACATGACAATTTTTTAATTGTCAATTTACTATAGAGCCACTTACAAAGAAAAACTGCACCTAGGGGGCAGTAATTTCACTTACTACCTCATTGGGACTGAATAACATTTTGTTAACAGAATTCACTTCAAGCAACTGAAGTATGGCTTTGGCTAAATTTGACAATTTTACCTAATGTAAAACAAACGTGTCTTTAAACTAATTTCTTTTATGCTATTTTTATTTTATTATTTCTATCGCTACATATTAGCAGAATTTATAACTAGGGAGGAAATAACGAAAACTTTTAGCTGGTACCCAGACAGTGATCTTGAATTGCTACGAATGGGAGAAACCACAACCCGCAATATGGCAACCTCAGGGCAGCTCTTGTAATATTTTCTAAATAAAAGAGTCAATCAATATTTAATCAATATTTAAATGTGAGTTTGGCAACAGTTATTTCCCCTTTCAAATAGATTGCAGTTGGTCTTGCGTACCCAAAATAGCTGTTCACTTATCGGCACTTCAAATATGGCCTCCGAGTCAACTGACCTTCCTTGAAAGGAACTTTGATTAAAACTAGTTATATGATCATCAGTGTATCAATAATGTCACCTTCTACAATGAATTAACCTAATTCACAATGAAGCAGCTTTCTCAATTGAGGTCTAAAATTTAGGACACACTTCTTTTGTCTAACGGATGCATTAAACATGTGCAAACACACTGAAATGTCAGCGTTAATCTCTAATGAACAACCCAAAGACAAACCGCTAGTTTAAACAAAGCGCTTGTAGAAGCAGCATGCTAGGCTTTCTTTTGCCCGCTCCTTCCCTCCCTCCCTCCCCCAGCAAGTCGAACACGTAGGAAGAGAAAGGGAGAGATAGAGCGAAATACTGAGAACGCAGGCACACAAAGGCAGGCGCTAGCTTTCCATCGCTGGCTTACTAATCGGCTCCTTTGTTGTGCTCGATGCATGCCTGTCCCTGTCACATGACCGCGTTTCCATGGCTACCGAGGTCTGAGTAATCATTTGCGCAATGACCTTTATTCCCTTGAGGGAAGAGGAGGGGGAGGTTAGAATGAAAGCAGAGCCAGCAAAAGCAGGGAGAGGGGGAGGGAGGAAGGGAGGGTGGAGAACTGGTGAGCAGCGGAGCGAGGCAGTGGGGACCTAGACAAGAAAAAGAGGAGAAGGAAAAAAGCAAACTGATTTTCTCTTAGCAGTACTGAGAAGAATCCGTTGGGTTTGGTTAGATAACGAACAGAGCGCGCAAAAACAGGCTGAGAGGGAGAGGAGGGAACGAGGGATGCAGCGGCGCTAGAAGAGATAGCTAGAGATAGAGATGGGCCAACTGTGGGAAAAGAGGAATGAGCATTGCGCGCAAGCCGCTTGAATGAAAGAACCTTATAAACCCAAAGGCAGACTCTCTATGGTCTGACGATTCCCACGTTGAAGAAAAACATGCTGGCAGCAAAAGCTATTGCAGATCTGATGCCAAACCAGCGCTGGATACGGCTTGAGCTTAAGACTAATAGTCTACCAATGACTGCACAAACTCGGTCTCGATAATCACTTCTGAAATCTCCCACACATGAACGTTATGCCTCAGAGATGAATAATGATAATGGTGGAATACATGCTAAGTGGTTACTGCTGATGAGCACCTTTGTTTACATCTACTCCCCAGTTATGTTGTAGCCGTCACACAGAATGAGCCCGGCACAGATGACACATGCTGACAGTCTAAGCTCAGTCATGTTTGGGTCACTGAGTTTCTCATTTACTCTCTTTTTCGCTTAGTTGTTTCTACTTTGCCCTTTTCTGATGAGTATTATGCTAATGCTTTTGTGAGGAAATTCAGTTTGCAGCTCTCTTCGCATACACTCACAGATTCAAGAGGACCTCCTATTGTTTCTCTGTAGTTTTCATATGTATACAGTATGGAGCGTTTATAAACAGTTTTTTGTTTTTTTTGAGATAGAAGAGTTTATTTATTCCTAAGAGATCCCAGTTTTACTTTGAGTGATCTTTCCTTATAATTGAAGTTTCAATAACCTGAATGCTGCAACAATTCAAACTCCTTCCTTTAGGGGGCAGTAAGTCTACTTTTCTGACAGCTTTCTTAATGGCTTTTTGGGCCAGTGGAAAAGAGATACTATGATGTTGTAGTATGTTTTGTGAAAATACTGCCATGAGGGCTGTAGTTTCACTCTGATGTGATAAAGCTTTGCTATCAATTAGTATTTTGCTTTTACTTTTTAATAGATTTGAAGCCTAACACAGAATTAGCCTAAATTTATCTTCAAAAATAACTAAAAGAAGTAAAAGGTGAAAGATTATCAAATGACAACTCAAAATTTATTGTAAATCAAATTTTGCTCTAGGACACAATATAATTCCCTTTGTTTAAGGTTTTACTCTTAAAGAGTTCACACAAAAATGAAAATTGTCATAATTTACTTATGGCGTGACCCCACTGACTTTAATTGAATGGACAATACAAATTATTCAAATTATCTTTTGTGTTCTGCAGAAGAAAGTCATACAGTTTTGAAGTGACACAATGGTTAGTAAATTATGGTTTTCATTTTTGAGTAAACTATCCCTTTAAGGCAGTCAGTCATAAGTTAGTTTATCTTTCTAAAAAAATTATGGAAATAGTTGTTGTTGTTGTTGTTGTTTTTTCCAGAACAGGATACGAAGGCACTTTGTTGTCCCCTGTAGAGTTTTGACTGCTGATAGTAAGCAGACCATTGTGCCGTTCAGCCTTCGGCAAGGACATCTTTTCTAAGATTATAGAAACATAAGGATTCACCATGCAGACCTCAAGAGAATGAATAGCACCTTCCTTGAACACCAATCAGACACACTATGGACACACCAAAACATATACACACACACACACACACACACACACACACACTCTTCCTTTCTTGCTCTCTATCATGCTCCTTGATAAACACATGCTCATTTTCTCCAAACACACAAGCATCCACTCTTCCATACAAATCACACAGACAGACAGACAGACAGACAGACACACACACACACACACACACACACACACACACACACACACACACACACAGAGACTCTGCCTATCTAAAAAGAAACACCAGCCAGCTGGGACACGCAGTAAAAGAGAGAGAGAGAGAGAAGGAGGGGAGAATATTGGGCAGGAAGTAGCACGGTTGGGTGTTTGATGGGGTCGGCAAGACCGTTAATCACAGAAATGGTTCTGTTAGCCATGACAGCTGAATCCACGGCAAAGCACACAGGACGACGCTGGCACACACATGACGTCATCCTTCCTTCCAGATCCCCTGGATTAATATTCCAATAATAGGAGAGAAGGGCTGGCTGAAGGTTGAGACGACATCCCTCCATGCATTACTCACCGTTTCACCACATGACCTGGGCAACCCAGCACTCACATGGCTCGGAGTGCAACACAGTGACGGGCTTTTCATTTCCAGTATACAATATCTAATATAGACTCTACTGAAGTGTTATTTGTAGTGGTAAGATGCATCTTTATAGCTATCAGTATTGATTAGTAGCTTTTTCAGTGCATAGTATATGTAAGCCTTCCGTTAAGACTTATATACAGCTACTAATTCACCAGGGGAGCTTGATTAATAATTTTTCCTAGTTATAACCACACCTGCTCACATATCCACAAAGGTCTGAATAAGGAACCATTCATCTACATTGTTGAGGGTAAGCTCACCTGAGGGCCACTCCTCCTCCATCCCATTTGCTGTGTTTCCCCCGTCCATGCTGCTCCTGCAGCTGTCGACCCCCTCTGACCTCTTGGTCCAATCAATAGCTCTCCTCTCAGGCCTTCTGCTGGAAGGTAATTGCTAGTCTAAGTTACCTCACCTAGACATAAGACAAACAGGAGAGATGAGTATTTTAAAGAAGTACAAGTACTTTAGTGACATTTTTTTAAATATATTATAAAGTGTATATAGTATATTACAAATGAATATACTACTGTATATATTCTACTTTATAGATGTTTTTACTTTTACTAATACTTGTAATCAGGACTTTGATAAAAAGTGAAAGTAATGACATTAGTAGTGCTACAAAAAATGTAAAATTTCAAATAAATATTATTTTGGACTATATTCAAAGAATCCTGAAACAAAAATTATTACAGTTTCCACAAAAATATTAAGTAGCACAACTGTTTTCAACTTTGATAATGACAGTGGTGGACAAAAAGTACACATATCTTGAGTACTTGAGTACAAAAGTACAGATACCATAATAAAATATTTCTCCAGTAAAAGTATTAAGCACTCCTTTTTAATCGTACTCGAGTAACAGTATAAAAGCACAGACACATAATAAGTACTGATCTGCAAGAAAACATTTTATTTTATTACCAAAACTTGTCATACACTGTTAACTACTACTGACAATTACTGATAATTTAATTACAACATAACAAAATATACCATAAATAGTACATAAAAAAGTTAGGAAAAACATAATGTGTGTTGACAAATATAAACATACAGTATAGAAACAGATAGGGTAAAATGTGTTAAATTTTAAGAAAAATGGCATGCAAACATAGTTTTTACATAATTTGAAACTGCTATGGCAGCAGAAGGTACATGGGCATTAATTTGCGTATTTTAAAGTTATGTTTAGTTTTTACCTAAAACCTACACCATTCAGATGGTATTACCATAGACTGTAAAAAATATGGACAAAGCGTCTGTGACGTCACCCATAGACTTTCTGAAGAACGGGTTTGAAGCCGTTTATGGGGGGTATGGGCGGCGCCATCTTGGAAAATCTTGGGAAATCCTAACCCCGCCCACCTTCTGACGCAGCGCGCGTCACTCAGCTCGCTCTGCTACTCCGGTTATCTCTGTGTATATTTTAGGCAACGAAATATGTTATAAAACACCATACTAACTCTTTTCGTTTTCATTTAAAGAAATCTTAAACATTATAGCCACACAAATGTGGTTCAGGCAACGCGTATTGATTATATTCACTGCACATAACGTTTGCCTATTTATAACAAAACGAAATATAAAACACAAACCTGCCTCTTTTCGTTTTAAATATAATATAAAAATATTAAACATTTTAATATGGTCCAGGCAATATGTGCATTTGTACTAAACAACAGATGTTGCAGTAAACAACATTACAGATCATATTCGTTGTATTAAAATTTAAAATGACAAAACTCAACCCAGTCTCTTTTTGTTAAATTTCAGTTTTATCAATATTAGCTATTATAAAAGTATAAGTAAAAGGTAAAGTTACAAGAAGCTATACAAATAAAGCAAACAATTCAGTCAAACATAAAAAGTCAGCGCTCGATCTAGTCTAACCATACAACGGTACAAGTTAAATATAGGTTATAAAGTTATGAAACTTCCCCTCAGCCAAAACGATTGCCCAGGGAACAAATTATAGATTCACGAGACCAAAAATCGCCCGTTAGATATAGACAAGACGAATTATATCTCATGTTTAACCACTACAGAGACGCCAGAGTCCGCGGCAAACCTCAAAACGTCTAGCCGATGAAAGGCTGCTCCAGGCGGGGTACATCGTGCCGAGCGCCCGGTCATCGCTGGATCTCACAACTGGATACAATTTTCATAAATCTTTATAAATAAACCACAGATTTGAGCTTTAAACAACTACATTCTCGCCTGAAAAACTCTTAAAACTACATTTCATGATACAGAAACAGTAGTATTATATGTCAACTGTATTAAAAAATGGCGCTTCTTATGTTGTCATTCTCCGTGGCGCTGCCTTTCAGCTGTCAATCAAGCTGTCAATCAAAGTTAACCACGCCCTTATTGTCATACATTTTATATCTAAATACTATCTAAACTAACGAGTTAGAAAAAAATTCACTACCCTCGCCGTTGTCAGGCACTCGGAACCTATCGAAAAATCCAATAAAAGTCCATGGGACCAACCTGTAAAAACATGATTTTATGCTGTGAAAACGGACATTTTAACATGGGGGCTATGGACATTTGCTCCCTTTTGGGACCTTCCCCTAGCGGATTTTCGATGTATTGCAGTTTTTCGCACTTCCGGGTAGGCTTCATTTTTCAGATCAGAATGTTGCCCCTTGGTTATTACACAAATATGGAAATGTCCACTTTCAAGCATTTCATACAATGGGGTTAAACAGCTCACCCTTTAAGCAAAAAAAACAAACAAAAAAACCTGACAGTCATGACCTAAATATGATTTCCATTTACAATAATAAACTGCATTAGTCGTGAGCGCACTCGAGATCCTATAGGATCTCCTGTTCTTGGCTCATTTTGAGTCAGACTAGTGAATTCAGAGAACTGTTCACTGGAGACTTGCTCCGACCCGATCATTTAAATCCCTGTGTTACTGACTTCGAGAGCAGATTCAATCGGATCGGTCCAAGTAACGAATTAATCATTCAATGCGATTTGCAAAACGATTTAATAGGGTCATTGGAAAGAATCCGCTCATTCACAAATCAGACACAGCTATCGCTTCTCGGAGCAGGTGACGATTTCTTCAGTTCAAAATAATGAGGAATGGCATGTTTTTATGAAATGTAGTGGAGTAAAAAGTACGATATTATGCTTTGGAATGTAGTGAAGTAAAAGTTTACTCAGATAAAGTACAGATACTTGAAAAATACTATGTTACTGTTCACCACTGGATAAACATAATGGTTTCTGAAGGATCATGTGACACTGAAGACTGGATTAAAGAAGCAATCACAGAAATAGCAGTTATTTTAAATTTGAATAATATTGCACAAAATTGCTGTTTATTCTGTTTTTTATAAATGCAGCCTAAACATGCACACATATATAAGCATACACTCATATATCTGTCTGTTGGACCAGTTGCTCTTTGACACCAGACAAGGTCAGAGGCATAAAAAAAACACAATATCCTTGACTCAGGGGATCCACTTTGAAGGCCTATGGGGAGCTGAGGAAACTTAATTGATTATGTGGTTTTGTGTTCATGATGGGAAAAAAATGAGAAATTTGTATGTAAAGAGAGAGACAGAACTTATTCTGTGCCCTATGCTTTCTGGTTTAAAAACAGAGCCTCCATTGTGTCACTACAGCCTCTGGCAAGAGCTGGAGCTCAAGTCTAAGACTGACAATGAAAGGGCCTTAGAACCGTATGAAGTTCAAGCTGTAGCTCTGTGTATGTGTTCGTGCCTCCGCGTGTGCGGGGGGAGGTGGTGGGGCTGGTTCAGACACCAGTGCTACATGATTCACTCCACAAGACATCTGGCAAAACTGAGCAATTTGGCTGTGTATGCCTGGTTTCCCAGCAACTCGCTCCTGAGTCCCAGCTCAAGAAGCCACAGCTAAAGGAGGAGGTGAAGGAGGCTATTGGTTTTACTCCAGGAAGGTCACAGAGTGGAACTGGTCCTGTGATAGAAAGAAACACTTATTATTATCTAAATTTAATAGAGGTTGAGGCTGTATCTGAAAATATCAAGCCAATCTTATTATATGTATTTTCTTTTATGATAAATCACTACCATACAAAACTAACCGAATATCACTGACAACAAATGCTGGTTACCAGCCTTGCTGGTCTTTCCACCAGACGTCCTGTTCCTTCCTTGCTTGTGGTATTGTTGGATATCAGCAAACATCTGTGTTTGAACATGATGTTGCAAACAAGCAGTCAGTGTTTTGTAAAGTTCAGACAACCAACAGCAACAAACATTTTGTTTTGCAAGTGGTCTAGGTGGATGCAGGAAGAGTGCCGGTGTGATTGTTACGAGAATGATTGGCAGGATTAGATTAACATGCTCCTTCCAAACTCCAAACTCATGCCATTAAAGTTAACCGTTTGCCTTTGTGATGATCAAACATAATAATACACTTGTTAAAAAGTATCTGGTCCCTAAGATTATTGTAAAATAAATTATACTGTTATTCAGCAAGGACGCAATAAACTGATCAAAAGTGACATAATGACATTTATAAGGTTTTAAAAGATTTCTATTTTAAGTGCTGTTCTCTATTCATCAAAAAAAAATTATCATAGTTTCCACAAAAAATATTAAGCAGCACAACCGTTTTGAACATTGATGATAATAAGAAATGTTTCATGAGAAGCAAATCAGATAATATTAGATTTCTGAAGGACAGTGTGACAGTGAAGACTGGAGTAATGATGCTGAAAATTCAGCTTTGCCATTACAGGAATAAATTACATTTAAAATATGTCACAATACTACAGTTTTTACTGTATTTTCAGTCAAATAAATGTAGCCTGAAAGATCCAAACCTTTTTGAATAGTGGTTTATATGACAAATAAAATGGAGGCCAAAAGTCTGAGGTCACTATTCAAATTGTTCTGTTCTAAAGAGTATCGTGTGCTTTAATGGAAGCGAGAACATCGGACCGTAAAAAGAGTCATATGATACACTACATGTAAATTTGATATCTAGAATCTCAAACATTTATTAATTTAACGTTAAATAAAATTTGTTTCTGAAGTTTTCAAAATCTGACGTTTCTTTATTTCCACTTTTAAACTGGATTCTTTCAGTCTGGTCTCAGACTTTTGCAAATACCTGTGTAAAAAAAGTCTGCATTATCAAACTTATCTGTAAACTGAAACTGACACTGAAAGAGATTTGAACTTCACAAGACAGACAGAGAAAGAAAAGCGAAATGAAGAGAAAGGGGTTTAAAGAAAGAAATGGTCACCATCAGTCCATCCATCTGCCAAGCTAAATCTGGTACCTCCCTCTGTCCATTTTTTGACCACAGCTGTTTAATCCCCCCTTTCCAATCGCTCGCACACGCACACACAATAAGACCCCCCGTGTAGTCACCACCCAACGCTGTCTCAGTGAGATAAAGCAGTCATTGACAGCCACGTGTCTCAGTGTTGAAGCCTGTGTGCAGGCCAAGTGTCCAGACAGCTGACCAGACATGAGTCTGCCAAACCAGCCAGCAGACACACATACATGCAGCTCAGTGGGACATGATGAACCAAGATTAGCATTGGATTTCAGGCACACACTCGTATACACTCATATACACATAGACTGGTGCCCAATCTAGACCCGCTATGCGCATTCGCATTCCCATTGAAGAAGGTGGTTCTGATAGACAATCTGTATCTATTTTTGTGACACTTTGTTAATGTTTGAACAGATCACAATTGGTTAAGTATGTTAAAATAAGTTCTCAAAACAAGTAGTAACACTCATAAAGAATTTTTTTTTTGTTTTTTTTTTGTGGCTAGGTTATATACACCTCTCTCACACACACACAGGCCCCACAAATATTGACACCTTTGGTAAATATGAGCAAAACTGACTTTTTTTCTTTTCTTTTTTTTTTTAATAGATGTATATACCTCCCTTTGCCAAGATAACAGCTCTGGATCTTCTCCTTTAATACATAATAAGTGCTGGGCAACGATTAATCCATGGACCTCTGAATCTGAAGGATCTGGAGAGATTCTGTATGGAGGAATGGTCTCAGATCTCTTGGCATATGTCCATCAACCTTATTACTAGTGCTAGGCAGCGATTAATCACGATTAATCACATCCAAAATAAAAGTTTGCACAAACTTAATATAAATATAAACATTTTATAAATAAATAATACTTTTTTTTTTATTTATACATGAATGTGTCTGTACTATAAGGTTGATGAACATATGCCAAGAGATCTGAGACCATTCCTCCACACAGAATCTCTCAGGATCCTTCAGATTCAGAGGTCCATGCTTGTGGACTCTTTTCTTCAGCTCATCCCACAGGTTTTTTATGGGGTTTGGGTCAGGGGACTGCTATGTCCCTGGAAAACCTTAATTCTATCATCATGAACTGTTCTGTTGTTTATTTTCTGTTTTGGATAATTGTCATGCTGGAAGATTCAACCATTGCCCAGTTTAAGCTTCTTGACAGGGTCAGTCAGGTGTTGATATAATATCTGCTGAAACTTGGAGTTGTCCAAGGTCTTTGGATGAAAATGTGCCCCACAACATTAGAGATCCACCACATTACTTCACAGTGGGGATGAGGTACTTTTCTACATGGCTATGTTTCTGTCTATGCCAAACCAACTCTGGTGTTTTTCCAAAAAGCTTTATTTTGTTCTCATCTGACCATAAAGTTCCAGTAACGCCTGGCAAACTGTAGGTGCATGCGATTCCTGTTTGATGTCACCAAAGGATTTTATATTGCAACCTACCCAAACAAGTTGTGGTTTTATAGGTGAGGTCTGATCATAGTTTTGGAGACTATTTGCCTCCAACACCCAACTAGCATCTGCAAGTCTACAACTCGATCTTTAGAGTTTGTTTGAAAGAGAACATTTCTCAATTTGCACGCAATTGTGCGTGTGGGGCCAATACACGTCCTCTTCCAGGTAGATTGTTACCATCTTCAGTTGATTTAAACTTAACTATTACCCAGATAGTGGAAATGAGTATTCCAACAATTAATCTATTATCTATTATAAGTATAACAAAACTATTATAAGTGTTCCTGATTATTAAGGTGAACTTAAACACATACGCACATGACCAGGAATATACTTTAGTCAGAGTTTTACTTGTTAGAATTTGTAGGGGTGCCAAAGATTTTGCTCCTAATCAATGCTTAAAACAGTTGTGCTGCTTAATATTTTTATGGAAACTATGATTTTTTTTTTCAGGATTCTTTGAAACACACATATACACATACACATATACATATACATATACATATACATACATACACACATATATTTGTATGTTTTTATTTTATTTAATTTTTTTATGTAAAAGTCTTTACTGTCACTTTTGGGGGGGGGGAGTGAAAATAAAAAGATAAATCTTAAAATATCTTACTGACCCCAAACTTAGTGCATAGTTTAAAAAAATCCATCAATCGTTAGTCAAACAACTTAAAGCAGATGTCCAATGACATATGCATGACTGGTGCCAATCAAGTACAGACATGACCATTTACAAAACAAAATGTAAAAGTACTATGGCCAAATTTAGGTCTAATGGACAGCAGTTCACCTAAGAGTGTCCAAATTTAGAGCAGTTTCATTAGCGTTTTTTTTTTTTTTTTTTTGTATAGTACCTATGGCCAAATAATGTCATTAGCACATAGGTCAAAGGTGAACCAATGTACCATATTATATTTCAGAAAGCTAAAACTCTCCTTCCCTCTCTTCCCTCTTGGTTGCACTGTGTACTCGCTCTTCTCTTTCTTTCTCTGGAACGTTCCACCCTCCCTCCCTCTCTCTGTCTCCTCTACATTCACTCCTCTTCCTCTCCTCTGTTTTCTCCAGGGTCATTGCAATTACTCCTCACTCCTTCTCTCTCTCTCTCTCTCTCTCTGTTTGACACTTCTTTTTTATTCTCATATCGTATACATGTTTGAGATATACTAAAACATCTCTCTCTTATTAAGTCTCTACATCTTTCACCTCCCGTACTCTAAATCTCTAAAATGTTCTAGTCTCATTTCTGCTCACCTTGTCTCATTTACTCTCCTCTTAAATTGCAACTTCTATTCTAGACTCATCTCTCCTCTCCTCTTCTCTGCACTTAAACTACTATAATTCTCGCTTTTCCCTCGCCCATAGTTTTCCTCCAATTATTTACCCTGCACCCCGTCCCTCGTTTCATCCGTTCTCTCTCTCTCTTTCTCTCTCTCTCTCTGGTACGGGGAGGAGAGCGCTGCTGCAGGACTGCAGGGCTCAGCAAAGCCACATTCTATTTTCTGCCACTTCCTCTTCCTCTTCCAACCGTTTCTATGGTTACAGCAGGAGCCCACAGAGGCCGCTCCCTCCTCAGTCATGGAAGAGGAGCCAGGGTTATCACTCTCCTTTCTTTAGAATTCTATTTCTTTTTCACTCTTATCTCTCACTCTCTCTATATTTATATCACTCCGTCCATCCATTTCTTGGAGTCTTCTCTAGTTACATTGCACTCTCTCGCTCTCCGTGTCCTTTGTGACTCCTCTCCCTCGCTCTCTTTTCTCTCCCAAACATCCTCTATCCGTAAGACTTTCTCCCATCCATTTCATTGATTTGACATTTCATCCGCTCTTCTCCTTCACTCAATTTCCAATTTCAAAGTAAAAGTTCAAAGTATTTTATACATGCAATATTACCAAAGTATCAATATACAAAGAAAAACAGTGAGAGAAGACACAGTAACTGTCCTTTCACCTCCAGTTTTTTTTGTTTCTGTCAGCTGTTTGAGGCCAACATATACATCGGAAAGATGCTTTTTCAAGGGCGAGAAGGAAAAAACGTGACCTCTATTGTGTTACTGAGACACACCAAACCAACCACCTGCTGAGTTACACTCACAAACATGGAGCGTGGTGACATTTCTTGGCGTTGACAGGGAGAGGCAAACAACACTGCTTGCAATGGATTTCAACAGGCATGACGTTCAATCTAAAACGGGGCCTGTGCAACAAGCCGCATGAGTCACTGGGCAAAGGTCAATGACAATGAGAAGGCATCAAATTCTTCTCCATCTTTGCAGCCATTAATGTGCATAATAATTACTTCATGTCTTCTCATGAGGTTCTCTTGCTCAATAGCGCCAGCTCCCTGAAGTAGTCCTATTTGAGCCAGATTGTAAGATGCTGTGTGGTTTCTTTCTTCTTGTACTTCATGTACTTAATTTGTTGGTGCTTCATTCTGTGTTGGGGTGGTGGGAAGTACTCCAGGTAGATCTCTTCTGTAACTGACAAGGTCCCCAAACAATATAGCGCTCATGCTATATGATCTTGCATTGATTTTACAGCTAAAAGCAAGCAGATTTATTGGATAGTTATGATACTGCCTCACATTAAAACGCTGAGTATTTTTCAAGGATATTTCAACTTCTTTGAAAAAACTTTACGTAGTTCAATGGGTCATATTTACCCAGGCAAATCAACTGTTTGTGTCATTTTTTTGTTGTTGGAATTGACTCTTACAAAATCCCAGGAAATAATTCTCAAATGAAGTTATTTTGATCTTAATCAAAGGTCCATCAGTCAACTTGAACAAACCTATTTGGACTACAGCTGCTCATTTGGATATTGAGCATGACATTGTAAATCAAAGGCCACACGACAAAGCTCACAGGGAGGTGGGGTCGTGCCACTGGCTGCCCATTCACTCAATAACATTGGTTTTTTTAAGTACCGACGGTCATATTGTGTCACTCAGAGTCTTAATGATGTTATGAAACACCCCCGTGTCAGGTGCTATTTATTGATGGTTCTCTTGAACTCATCACTTCATGAGTTAAAGGGATAGTACACCCAGAAATGTACTTACCAAATGTCATTTCAAATCTATATACTTTTTTTTTTTTTTTTAACAAGATTTTGTTTTGGACTCTTATTAACTTTAATTAGTACAAAAACAGTTCTTATCTAAAACATCTTTTGTGGACATAAGAAATTACATGGGGGTGAGTTAACAATGGCAGAATTTCTTTGGGCAAACTATTCCCTTTAATATCTTTTGAAAGTGTGTTTAAGATACATGACCATCCAGCGAGTCTGTGTTTGAACAGGAGAAGAAAAGTTAGTCTCACTCAGAGCAGTCAAGACCTGTTTTGGTTATATATTCACTCACAGTGCCAAACCAGTGACTATGTGTTTCTGTTTGTCTAAGGTGGACACCTCTGTCAAACTCTTTCTCTCTTTTTTGCTCATGTAATATTTAATGACCATACAAAGGTGACTCTGTGCTAGTTTTTCTCTTATTTACTCATTGGTTCTAATAAATATGCACACCTCCAATATATTTTATTTTCTCTTTTTAAATGACACGGTAATATATGTTACTAATTAAAAATAAATTAATAGAAAGATATATGGGTCAGATATATGGGCCATATCTGACCCATTTTTCTATTTAAGTAGTTGTATATCCTGCATTGTATAAAATTACCATAATTACAGATTTTACAGTTTTTGTATTTTTTATAGAGTCATAATATCTTTGTTTTGCTTTTCTTCTTCACTCTCTTCTTTGGGTTTAATCTTCCATGCGCTTCATCTCCCCTCGTCATCCTGTTCATCTGTGCTGCTTTGAGGACACTCAGCTCAAGGTTGTATTTCATGTTGTGGTATGAGCTCTTTTGTCTCAAACGTCTGTAGGTCTGGTGTTTATGAGGAAAAGATAAGGACTCCTAAATCAGTTTGCTTGCTGGTTTTACCAGTGGGAAAAATAACATAAAACAGTCTTCTACACTACCATTACTACTTCAAAAAAATACAGCACACTGTCAGATACAAATACAGCATTGTGATCTGAGAGGAGTATGATGTCTATAAAGGGCTAATTGTGAAACTTCTAATGGTCCATTTTTTTAAATGCAATTTTTATATGAGAAAAATAGAAAATGGTGAAAATATGATACACACACACACACGCATACTCACACACACACACACACACGCATACTCACACACACACACGCGCACACACACACACAAGCATTCAAGTGAAGATTTAATTGGGTGAGTTTTTTAAAGAAGTCTCTTCTGCTCACCAAGGCTGAATTTTTTTAATCAAAAATACAGTAAAAACAGTAATCTTGTGAAATGTAACTTTAAAATGTTGCTTTGATGGAATATATTTTTTTTCAATCTTCAGTGATCATTCTTCATGATCCTTCAGAAATAGTTATAATAAGCTGATTTGGAAATATTATTATCAATGTTGAAAACAGTTGTGCTGCTTAATACAATTGACGATGTTTAGATTTTTTCAGGATTAAAAAAAAAATGTATGTTGATCTTAGTGGCCCCAAACTTTTGAACAGTATACACTCTCAGAAAAAAAAGGTACAAAAGCTATAACTGGGGCGGTCCCCTTTCAAAAGATACACCTTTGTACCTGCATATTGGTACCAAAAGAGTACATATTAGTACATAAATGGTACATCTTAGAACCTTTTTAAAAGGGTACCGGTCCCAGTGCATAGTACTGTTGACTAAACTGATGACAATATATATATATATATATATATATATATATATATATATATATATATAATAAACTACTCGCACACATGCTCAACCAACTCTAATCACCTCTGCAATTAAAAACCCAAAGTAAACACACTCAATATGATTGATAATGGATGAATCATTACATGTACTAGTAGGTTCTCCATCTGCCTGTCATCAGGTAGATAGTTAACAAGTGGTAAAAATTCAGCGCTTTTGTTACTCTCAGTTGACTCATGAAAGATAATGGCCAGTGCATGTGTAGAATTCTTACATGAGTGATCAAGAACCCGTGGGTAACAGCTTAAGATCTGCAGGCAGCTCATGTAGGCTACTTTACAACATCTGTGTTCATGAACACAATCAAAGAGGAGCAAGTCACCACAGAGATACCCACTGCCAAAGTCTTAAGGATTTGACACTGCACTATAAATTGGTAATTGGTGTATAGAGACCATCCAGGATATACTTAGAACTATGGTTGGGCGATATAACAGTACAGTAGACACGATTAACTGGTAAAGATTTTGGACTATTGTCTCTATCGCGGTTATGCTCATGTGGCGTTGCTGTGCTGCGCGGTCACAAACGATTATCATTTGCATGTGTTTTTAAGCATTGCAGTTTAAGAACAGGTGATTTTAAACCGTTGAAGAGCAATCAGCAGCGAAAGAGAACTAATTTAAGACTGTCAGCACTGTCTGAGAGATGCGCGACATGAAGCTGCTCTTTATAGAGCGTGAGAATTGGGCTTAAATCATTAAATATACATACCTACGTGTCAAAGTAACCATGTCTTTGCAAGTAAACACAGTAATTTATGTCTTAAGTGAACATAAACAGTTAAGAAAGAAAACACACAAGTTTATTGGATCAGTGCAGTCGGTCTTAAAGTGACAGCATCCAAATTGACCTGCTTTTCATATTAATGCTAATCGAATAACAAAAAAGACTGAATCCCTTCTTGACTGAATCCCTTTTGTAACTTTAATAAGAATAAATGTATATTTAATTCACACAGTAAAAACGATGCATTGTTTTTTTATTCTTTTGATTACTTTATACATTTTATATAGTATTAGGGGCTTTCGCACCGGAGGAACCTTTTCATAGTTCCTAGAACTATTGGCGGAAGTACCCGGATTTTGACGTTTTCGCACCGCAGGAACCATTTTAGTTCTAGGAACTCCTTTTGGAGGAACTAATTTAGCTCCTACTTCAGAGTACTATAGGAACCATCCGTGACGTTAGTGTACGCTGATTGGCACGCGAAACACCAGTACCCGCCATTTTTAAAAAGGCTGTGTAAACACACAGATTATAGGCTATATATTTACTCCACAAACTATCTCTACGAACATGGAAAACAGTGATAGATTGGCCTCTTAACCTTTATGCTCAGGAGAAAATCCATCGCAACTTTGAGGGGACCAAGCGAAACATGATTATGTATTTCTGCTCAGCTAGAAACACTGGACATCAACCACACGGCACACGCTAATAACTTTTCATTACCGTCTACTTTCTATGTATAACCGTTCTATCTAATGACGTATTAGAACTAATGAACCCAAAGAATGCGAGCACTGTGTGCTCAGGCTCTGGCTGGCATTCTCAGCGCCGTCAAAATAAAGGTCCGCCGCATCGTCAAAATAAAAGTTACAACAACAAGCGTGGCTTATGTCACTTCAGAGTTCTTTCTGGCGGTGCGAATGCAACCAGGAAAACGTTCCTAGGGGAACCACCCTGGTGGCTAGTTCCTAGAACTACCCATATGAAAGCCCCTATTTATAGTGCTTGAAGTTTTTCAGGTAGGTCTTTTTGTGTCCTTGTTCTAGTTTGTTTTCTTTATCAATGTTTACATCAGTAAGCTTGAGAGTCTTTTAGGCTAGTATTAGCTTTTTTTAATGATATTGAAAATGGCTTCAACAATTTTGATATCATAAAAAACTTATTTAAAGCAAAAATAACTATATTGTGATATATATCGTTATTATCAAATAAAATGACTCATATTGTGATATAAGATAATGGTCATAACTCCTCCTACAAGATTAAACGTGGAGAGAGAATGCTAAAAGGACGCAATGGAGGTGTCAGGTGTGTCCTCCCCCCCCCCCCCTCATCCTGCTCAGACCCGGTGTGTGTTTGTTCAGCTGGGTCCCAACACAACCAGCCGTCTGCTGCTTGCTGAGGAGAACCAGGGGAGGGGAGGACCGGGCAGGAACAAAAGGCAAGCGTGGCTGGAAAGGAGAGCCTCTCGCCGGGCACAAAGAGATACTTGGGGTGGGGGTGGGTGGGCGGTTGTTGTTGGGGGTGTTGTTACCGGAGAGGTGGCAGCTGAAGGGGACGAGGGAGAATGAATGAATATGAATGAGAGAGGACGGCTGTCCTTCCACAGGACCCCCATGACCCACCGAGGGGAACAGACCCTCTTCTTCTCTGTCTCTGTCTCCCTCTCGTACTCTTTGGCTGAGTGAATTGGCAGCAGGTGGGGGCACGAGAGCACATACACATATGTATTCGAACACACACAAACACACAAACACATTCAGAGAGGCTGTCTGGCACTTGTAGCCACTGTCTCCAATCGAGGCCACACGCTACAGTGAGTCAAGCCGGTAATGACGATTAGACATACGTGTGTGCGAGCGTGTATGCTGTGCGTGAGAGTGTAGGGGGGTGGGCACTTGCGGCTCGAAAAACCAATGCTTTCTATCTAATTTATGAGGTGAGGGGTGTGGGGAGAGTGAGAGAGGGAGAGACAGAGAGAGAGAGTCTGACATAGGAGGGTCTGACAGTGGTTCCTCCGTCCAGGATTTCTGGATCGATTCTGAAGACATATAATCATTGATTCGTTGATGGTCTATGAAAGATGCGGGTGTGTGACAAGGATCCTCATAGCCTCACCTCCAAACAAAGACTTGAACATGAATCGTAAAGCTCATAGAAATAAAAAAAACCTCAACCTTCTTCATTTGGACCTGCATGAGATTTTCTACCTACTAAATCTTCTGAGTATGAAATCTGACAGACAGACAGACACAATTTAGACAGACAGTCTAAAAATTTGAGACTACCACTGAAAATGATTTTATTATATTTTATTTAATCATTTCAGCATAAAAAAAATGAGTGAAACAAGTTCAACTTTAGCTTTTTTTGTTACACACACACACACACACACACACACACACACACACACACACACACACACACACACACACACACACGTATAATCATTTTATATTCTATATTTCTATTTATATAAATAGTTTTGTTATGTTATTTAATCTGACCTAAAAGAGTTAATACTAAGACCTCAGAGTTAATGTAAAACAAAGCATTTGAAGAAATTTGTTGCATGGCTTTGTATTTTGCCATTAATGTTTTTGTTGTTAAAACTATTATTTGTTTGCCCTAAACCTATTATTGCTATACTGATGCTTGAACACTGGGACAGAGAGAGTCCCAGTTCTTGGGTCAGTTGAACAAGAAAAGAATGAAAGGATAGGGAACAGAGGGATAATAAGGCTGCTGGTGCCACAAACACTTACACACTCACACACACACGCATGACTGACTTATGTGTGGAAGCCTTCGCATGTCTGTATGAGAGGCAGACACCATGTAAAATGGGCTTCAGTCCATGTAAAACATGCAGCTTCAGGGAAAGGGAGAACTAGGCAGAGAGAGAGAACTGAAGACACTTTACTGCTTCTCTCCGCCACTATATCTGTCTTTCTCCCTTACACACACTGGCCAGAAGGCTAATTACTCTGCCTACTGTCTATGTTCAACAACAAGACAGCAGCAGACACAGACCTGATCCAGCCAAAGGCCACACACACATCAACACACACACAAGCACAGGCCCATCATCCACTAAGAGTTCTGCTCACCACTGCAGAAAATAAGACAAGCGGGGGAGATACTGAGCTCATGCTAATAAGTGTTCAAAATTCACATCTATTGGACAAATTGCACCAACAAAGAATTTGACTTGCTCCAAAGGACACAGTTACCATGCCATATCAAGTATATACACTACTGTTAACATTTTTGGAGTCAGTAAGATTTTTATTTAATTCTTTTAAAGAAATTAATAGTTTTATTCAGCAGCACAACTTTTTATCTTAGAATGATTTCTGAAGGATCGTGTGACACTGACAACTGGAGTAATGGCAGCTGAAAATTTAGCTTTGCATCACAGGAATCTCTTTTTTTTTATTATTTTTTTTTTATTTGCCTTAGTGATCATAAGAGACTTCTTTCAAAAACATTTTAAAAAATCTTACCAACTTCAAACTTTTGAATGGTAGAGTAACATTACACACAATATTCAAAACATACACAGAATGTATGACCTCTTCTACCTCATTGTTTAAGTCTACCATGTATGTACTGAATGTTGTTTTGTATAATTTTGTGAGTATATATTGTCAAAGCTGTTGCTATATTTTGGATTTTAGCTGGCTACCTGAATTAACAAATCAGAAGCAAGGACAGAAACCAAACCATAAAGGACAATCATAAATTGAATAGAGTGAGTCTAGCAGCAATAAATGAAGAATAAGTGAGTAAAACAAGTGCAAAAAAGCATGGACAGATGCATCCAATGAGTTCGGTTTGAGTTTTGTTCACCAGAAAAGAGTGAAAGAAAAAGAAAAAAGCAAGTAATAAACTGGAGGCACACAAAAAGGAAATGGAAAGATAATGTACTTGGTCTTGATGCAAAACTTAATGTAACACAGGATAAGTCATAGTAGATGCTTCATTAGCACAAAAGACAATGAGGGGTCTTTCTCAATTAGAAAGGCATTGTGGAAGAAGGGTAGAGCAAATACTGAATTAGAGTGATTTTTTTTTTTTTTTTTTTTCAGAATCCAGTTTATTTTTCAGTTATTCAAAAACATCACTGTGACATGAAAGTAACACAGGGCTTGTTCACTCCAATATGAAAATTTTCTCATCATTTACTTGGCATGTTGTCCTAAACCTGTACAAAATAAGAGTGTTTTAAGAATGTTTTTTTGGAAGTCAGTGGGGTCCAAAACAACATGACATACCACTGTATGGACAAAATACACACAGAAAGAAGAAAGCAAATCACAGATAGAGGCAAGTCATGCATGTTTTGAGTGACATAATTTTCATTTTTGGGTGAACTATGCAATTAAATTTGTGAGGGAGGCAGAGGAACAACAACAACAGAAATCCCCAAAAAAATCACAACATTATTATCTATATTTAACAAAGTCTCTATATTCTAAACCCCTGGCTGACCTTGTCCCTAACATCTCAGACACATCCTAGAGCACCAGAATCGTGATACAAGTCTTGGTAAATGCATGTCAATAGTCTTAACTGCAAAGTCATCAATTCGGTGTGGATACACACAGTAAAGCTTATATTTGAGAAGCCCTCCTGTGCACACATTCACAAACACACCCAATTCTTCCCTCTCGTCTCCACATATAAACACACATGCACCCTGCACACAAACACGCTGAGAAATTGTATGGCCCCAAGCCCTCATTTGCATGGATTTGCATGAGATGCCGTATGGGGATTATTTATTCATAAGCTATCGCTGCATGCAGATTTCAAACAGACCGAGCAGTTCGCTGTCCTTCACCCTGACAGTACGAGAATACGGTGTTTGCTTCTGGACAGTCCATGGTTTGCGTCAGTTCAAAATGAGTTCAATCCCATCCAAGACATGCAATTCACAATACGTAAGAGCAGGAAAGCTATTTAAATGAGCATTGAAAACAAAGGACCATATATTTACACAAAGGACCTCATTGTGACTATTTTAAGCCATATTTTAAAAACAATCTTTATTTAATTTTTTCAGTTGGTTTTTAAATATATAATATTGTTGTAGACAAGGAGAGTCATGATTTGACATGAACTGACTCTGGCATGTTTAATAAAAATGTAAAAATAACAGAGACTGCTTCTTTCGGCTTTTGCTTCTAATATTGCATTTAAATGGTATGCCTAACAAAGGAGCGAGGAGTATGTTCAAAACCATCAATCACAACCATGTTTGTAAGGAGGTATAAAAGTACAAAGCCATGTTTTTAAGAACTTCACACCTTCCAACATTTGTCCTTTCCCTACTCCCTCCTGACTTTTTCCACTGTCTGTGTTGGGGACCTTGACTAAGTTGAGGTGTATAATTAAGGGTAACACTTCACAATAAGGTTTCATTAGTTAACTACATTAGTTAACATGAAATAATAATAAACTGCACTTCTACAGCATTTATTATTCTTTGTTAACATTAATTTCTACATTTACTAATCTATTATTAAAATCAAAAGTTGTATTTGTTAACATTAGTTAATGCACTGTGAACTAACATGAACAAACAATGAAAAGCTGTATTTTTATTAACGGAACATTAACAAAGATTGACAAATGTATTGGTCATGGTTAGTTCATTATAGTTAATACATTAACTAATGTTAACAAATGAAACCTTGATGTAAAGTGTTACAGAATTAAAGGGATACTTCACCTCTGGAAAGATGAATGTGTATTTAAAATGGGTCATTTATGTAGAAGAAATGTGAAATTATTTTTGAATTTGGAGCTTTCTAGACTGAGAAAAGCCAGAAAATGTATTTTGGCTTATGTGGATGAAAGACAACAACTCCCAGAATGCACTTGCTTCGCTGCCCTAGGAGGCCACTCCCAAGCCACGCCTACCGGTAAGAGAGCACAGTTTAAAACAACAAGGCTACTAGTGAGTCTCCGTGACGATTTCGAGATCGCCCAAAATGTCCGGGATTCGGCTTTTGTGTTCTACAGTTGCCATTCATTATGTTTACTGTTGCGAGCAGGACGAGGCTGAGGGGCGCGGGAGAACAGCGCGAGGCCGGTGGTGTGATTACTGAGACGCACCGGTCTCGTATCTCTCACGGAGGAGCGGGAATTTTCTTAGCAATGTTAAAACGCACATCAACCGATCACTTGTTTAGCGTTCATGTAAACACTACATTCAGATTCACCAATAAGAATGAATTCAGTTAGATTCAAACAAAAGGTGTGCATGTAAAGTAAACAATGAATGGCGACTGCAGAAAGCAAAAAGCCGAATCCCGGACATTTTGGACGATCTCGACGGCCGAACATGTCCGGGAAAAAGAGGATGGTAACCCCCTACTACTCAGCTTTCTCCACAGAACAAGAGCCTGTTAGCTTAGCTTCCAAAGAAAGACTGCTGACACTATGTGTACATTCTGTGAGTGAGATCCCACCCTCTATGGGCGGGTTGAAAACATGCGGGACAGCCCCCTGTAGCCCCCTGTAGGGACTGTAGTCTTTAGCCTCTGGCCAAAAAATCCTCTGATGACGCGAAATGACAATTTTTGCGTCATCGGAGGATTTTTTCCAGACAAAAAATACATAAATCTCTTGTCTCAGGGGGATATGAGGGTGGAAAGCACGGTAATTCGAAAATACTACAGGTTTTCTACTAATACAAAGCTTAATGCTAAATCCTGAAGTATCCCTTTAAGTATAGATGAAAGGGAAATGTCTTTACACCAAACTTAAGAGACTGAATAATCCTTACCAATATTGTTTTAAATGAAAATATACACAGTTCACAAGTTTGGGAACAGTACGATTTTTAAATGATTTCTAAAGACGTCTCTTAGTTCACATCTGTAGCTCAGTTCATTTGGTCCGGACCATGGGCGAAAAATTATACTTTTCAATTTTTCAGGCGTTTTGGTTCCTTTTCACATCACACTGATTGCTTTGGTCCGAATCAGTTGATGAGTTGAAGAAACGAATAAAAATGCAGTCACGTGACAACATCCACATCACTCGTTGCCCAGATGTGTCTTGAATGTATGTCCATAACTGCACTTCGATTGGTCAGAATTAACGTGCAAACTGTCAACAAACATTAGTCCTCATCCTATAATGCATAGCGTAGCTGACTACGGCAGCTAGTTTAGTCCAAAAATGCGCAGTTCTTTGGCAGTTGGGTCTGTTCGAGGTCGGATCACGTTCTCACCACAAACAAACCGCTCCAGAGTTCGTTTGAAAGCTTGTTTGGTCCGCTTTTGGGGTGCTCTCGAGTGCGATTGCTGCATTCACACCTGCCCAAACGAACCGCACCAAGGGGGACGGCGAACTCTAGTGCGATTCAAGCGAACTAAATGAGGCAGGTGTGAAGGCACCCTCGTGCTCACCAAGGCTGCATTTCTTAAAAGTAAAAACAGTTATTATTGTGAAATATTATTACAATTTAAAACATCCTTTTTCTATTTGACTATATTTTAAAATGTAATTTATTCCTGTGATCAAAGCTGAATTTTCAGCAGCCATTACTCGTCTTTAGTGTCATGTTCCTTCTCAAATGCTGATTTGCTGCTCAAGGGACATTCCTTATTATTATCAGTGTTGAAAACAGTTGTGCTGCTTAATAATTTTGTTAAATCAATTGTGTTTTTTTTTTTTTTTTAGGATTCTTTGATGTATATAAAGTTTAAAAACAGCATTTATATGAATTATATGATTTATGATTAACAAAATGTAAAAGTACTGTATATTCTGTCAGTTTTGGTCAATTTAATGCATTCTTGCCACATACAAATATTCATTCCTTTCAACAACAACAACAACAACAACAACAAAAATCCCCCAAATCCCCTGATCCCAAAACTTTTGTGTGCATTAAAAAGATCATACATTAACTCCTAAAAGACAAAATAATTTTTTACCAGTGTCATTTAGTCATTTATCCAAATAGGTGGAGCTCTGGCAGCAAAGCAAATGAAGCCAAAGCGAATATTAAAAAACTTTAAAATTATATTATGGTGCACACTCATTTTAAGTCCAAAAGAATAAGGATTTCTTGTTAATAATAATCCAAACCAAGCAAATAATCAATCTGCCTGGGACACATTCAAGTAAAAAATTCACCAAAAAAGTCCTGAGTAGGCCCTAAAACCATTTAAGGATAACTAAATTCCCAGACAAGTTTTTTCCCCTGAGCAACTGGGGCTTTCCCACTCTGACCTTTGTCATAATGGGCTTTCCCACACAAAGCTTGCATGCTAGTATGCTACTGAAATACTAACACTAGCACAAGCTACCGGTTTCAATTCTGCATTATTATAGCTGCACAGCCGTTTGCTTCTCTAGTGCAATACTCTTTAAGGGTTTAAAAATATATATATTGGCATGTATTAAGCCTGCTCTACATTCGAGAGGTCCTCAAAAGATATTTCACTCAGATGTTAACATCAGTCAGAATAACACCTCCAAAGACAATACACTAATTTTAAAAGGTACAACTGTTGAAAGTGCTTTAAGAACTGTAAAACATGACCTCATTCAGCACTACAGAGAACTGTTTGGAGCAGCATGAATTTGAGATTTGAGAGTCAGAACACGAGACGGAAATACAGAGCAATAGGAGAAAGAAAGAGAAAGGGTGTAGATGAGAGTTGAAGCTGAAGCAGACCCAGTCAGTCCATATAAGGCCAGTCTGAAGGAGGAGAGCAGCCTCAGGAACGTAAGCAAGTGTTTAAGACCTCTACACCGTAAAACATTTTCCTCTGTTCCCCAACAACTCGTTGATAATGCAGAGCAAAAGATTATACCTTTTTAGGCCCAAAATAACCACGTCCAACATTTTGCAGTTATGTTTAATAGTCAAGAGTTGTGTTGGAAACAAAAGACTACAGAAAACATTGCTATGTGTTTGGCTGCTTGCTAGAGTGATCTGAGTGTTTTAGCGATTTGCTATGTGGTCGCTAAACAGAGTGTTTTTAAAGGATTGTGATGTGATTCCTAAGGAGTTCTGAGAGTTTTTAGTGTATTGAGGTGTTATGGTGGTTGCTAGGGTGTTGCTAGTTGGGTGCTAATGGTTCTGGGAGTTTCCTTACTAGCTCAAGCTAAATAATGATTACTGGATCTTCATATGCCTCGGATCATTCCTTAAAAAAAAAGAAGTATATACAATTTCTGCCTATTCTATTGTCCAGACAAGACAAAAATCATTAAGTTTGAATGCTGAGAAAAGTAATAGCACATTTCTTATCAACAAACCACATGATTTGAGTATTCATTTGCGTAGCAACAACAGTATGAGACGAGTTGCAGTGGCCACTCGTGTTAAGCCTGCCTCAAAGCAAGCTCACGCACGTCTTTAGCGAGAATGCTAGTGATGGGACCTGAAAGAAGCACATGAAAGACTTGCCAGTCTTCTTAAAAATGAGTATAATTTCCCATCAGTTCTGCGTCCCCTGTACTTCTAAGTAAATACATGCACATACGCTCACCAAGACGCACAGTGGAAATCTGCATCTCAAACATATTTGATGGATTTACAATGCAGTCCAATAGGCTCCCTCGTTCCTGTAAAGGAAATGTGCAAATACTCGCATCCAGATACACACACATGGCAGCTATACAATTTAAATCAGCCTTCTCAGAAATTAGAGCGCGTTTCCTCTCTGAAGCAGAGCCTCTTTTTATTTCAGTATTAAAAAACAAATTCCAACCTGCTGTAAAGACTCCCCTCCTTCTCTCTCCCCCAATAATCCCCCCACCCTTCAGTCTCTCTTCCTCTCTCCATCATCATCTCTCTCTCTCTAGCTTTCTCTCCACAGTATTTGCATAATTTCTCTGCCGTATTCTGATGTATGCGTGTGAATAATAAAGCTCATGGGCGCGGCGTGCCAGGCTGCCACTGTTCATTACGACCGCGCACAGCAAAGCTAGGCTCCGCAGGGCCCTCATTAGCTATTCCACTCAGAATAAAGGCTCACTCTCTCTCTCTCCCTAATACGCTCGCTCGCTCACTCACTCGCACCCGCAACTCTCTCTTTTACTCTTTCGCTCTCTCTCACACACACTTTTTTTTCTTTCTGTCAGTCACTTTTTTTCTCTATTCGTATTTTAGTCTTTCCCACAAACTGGAGTCTGTATCTAAGTTTAGTATATTTAACTATTTAACTATAACTATTTAGTAGAATTTATAAATGTATATTTATTTATTAACTATACAGGAATTTCCAAATTCCATACGATACCTTTCAAAAATATAGATATTTGATACCATTTTCGATACCACAGGGAAAACTGCCATATATGCTGCCTGCCATACAGATAATTTGTTATTACTGTATATCATAATTTTTTGATAATTTGGGTTGTAACAGCTAATGCTCAGAACAGAGAGGCTTTATTTGAGTTGTTGAACTAAATTTACAAAAAAAAGCAAAGTAAACAATCAGTAATAAAATAAGAACAAATAAACTGCACATGATAGCACAAATAAATACAATATAATAAAGATACAAATTAAATGGCTGAAACATGGCTTTAAGTTATTCAGGTGGGTCTAACAGTAGTATTCAGGTAAGAAATACTACAGAAATTAAAGTAATGAAATGTAAAATAACACTGGATAGTCTTCACTGTAAAAAATAAATACAGATTAATGCTTAAAATTAAAGTTACAAAAGTTATTCAGTCAAGAGTAGTGAGTGATTTTCTCTGTCTTCTGCTCTCTGATTAACATGATAGACAGCAGCAGGTTTATTAGGCTGCTGTCACTTTAAGAACTCATGCACGGATCCAATATACTGTTACATAACATGCGTTTTCTCTCAACTATTTACGTTCCAAAACTGACTGTATTTACCTGAATATTTGACAAGACGGACATTCTGACATCGTTTTGTATGTATTTTACAATTTAAGCGCAATAAGCAAAAACAAAAAAGTAAATTTGGTAATCGAGAGATGTTTGAGAGGCAGCATTATGTGAGCACCAATTATATAGATGCGTTTTTGGTGTGAGTGCGAAACATGCGGGAATGAGCAAAATTATGCGCAATACAAGCACTATTCAACTGGGTCCGGAGCGAATGAGACGAGTGAGTGAAAGGAGGCGGGTGTGTGTCAAACTGTAAATTCGCCATCGGAGAGAAGAGAGCAAGAACGCTGTATTGATACTGCAGAAAAGGAGCAATGGAACCGTTTCAGATATTTCAGTATTGATACATATTGAAATACCAACATTTTGACTACTCTACCATTTATCACTTCACAATAAAGTTGTATAGGTAACATTAGTTAAAGGCATAGTTCGTCCCAAAATGAACATTCTGCCATCACCCTCATGTCATTTCAAACCTGTATGATTTTTGTATTCTTTGGAAGAACAAAAGAACATATTTTGGGGGGGAAAAGTGTGTTTGTAATTTGTTGTTTTAGACCCCAAACAGTTGAAACACTGTTCAAAACATATATTTTTGTGCACCACACATTTGGAACAACATGACAGAATAAATGATAACAGAATTTCCAGATTTCAATGAACTATTTCTTTAATGCATTATGGTGTGAATTAACAATAGGATATTTATAGATTAAGCAAAATTAATAAATGCTGATAAAATGTACAAAGTCACTGTGTATAAAAGCATCTGACAAAAACAAATGCATCAAGCTACATACAACTGGTTCAAACGGGGGTGAAAATGCATTTAAATTATGTTATAATGGTTCAATAAAATTCAAATTATAACTTTCTCATCAGTCAAAATCAGAGTTTTGTAACTTTAGCTTTAAAGTTAGACACCTCCAGGCCTGTAGATGGTGCTGTATTTGATTCAGAACATTTCCCCCCATTTCTTTCTAACTCTGTGGTCATAGTTATAATGACCGTGTTAAGAGTCTTGCCCTCATCTGACCTTCATTGCCTTCAGAGTGAGACAACCCACTGTATAATCCTCCCACCGCTCCAGTGTGCCACTTGACTACACACGCCCTTCCGCTCATACAGACTCACACAATAAGCACCCAAAGACACACTCTCTCTCTCCCTTCTCTATTTCAACCTTCCTCATTAACCACTGTTCTAGCTAATTAACACATCCAGAGAGCCATTAACATCTCCTCCCTGCACAGGGAGACGGAAAGGAGTGAGAGGGGAAGTCCCCTGAACACTGAAGGGCACACACACGGGCACGCACACACACACGGTCCAGATTCACCAGACAATGGAAGGACTGGATATCGTCCACTCTATGAACTAAAATGTTGCTGAAACGAACTACATATTTGTTATCCAATCAAACTGTTTGTTGTTTTTTTTGTTAAGGCAAAAGAAAATTATCCACAGTTTAAACAACTCTCATTGGGCTTTGTAAAGCAATACTTTGTATCTGTCCACTGTTTTTTGTTTTTTCTGATAATTTCATCTATAGTCAGCTTTGGTGGTAGCATGACTGATTAAGTTTTGTAGTGGTAGAACACAAACATGCAGATTTGATTCTGTTAAGAGGCGACCCATAATCTGAGTTCCAATGATGCCTTACCACCAATTTACATTTACATTTACATTTATGCATTTGGCAGACGCTTTTATCCAAAGCGACTTACATTGCATTACCCTATACATTTATACATAGGTATGTGCAATCCCCTGGGATCGAACCCACAACCTTGCGTTGTCAACGCAATGCTCTTACCACTGAGCTACAGGATAGCATTAAATAAAGCACATTACCTTAATTAATGCATTGTAAATTGCTTGAATAGATCATTTAAGTACATTTTACAATAGCAAACCTTATATATAACAAGGAAAAGGGGTAACATTTTACAATTGGTTAGTTCAGTAATAGGAATTCTGAACTAAAAATATGAACAATATTTCTTACAGCATTTATTAATCTTGGTTAATGTAAATTTCAGCATTCCAATAAACTAGCTGTAAATTGTAGTTCAGTTGTATAAATTAACATGAATGTATTATGAATAAACATGGTTTAACAATAAACAAAGGCATATTTATAAATTAACATTAATCTAAATTAATGTTGTAATAAATGTTGATTGTGACACCTACAGTCATGCATTTACTCATGTTAACAAATTTAACCTTATTGTAAAGTGTTAATGAAACACAGAATGCAGAAGACAATGTTTAGATCATTCAAGATTAATTAAATAAAAAATGTTTTTATTATTCTATATGCAACATTTATTGCAATTACCGATGTTATCCTAGCATAGAATAAATAAATCGCATGTAGATTTTAGTGGTTCTGTTTTCTTCTATTTTTTAATATGTGACATTGTGATAAAAAATCCTATTCATAATAGTTCTACTACTATCTACTATGTTTTGATATGTCAGAACAGATAGATAGTCAAAGTTAGAAAGATCACTCATAGTGACGGCATTTTCTACAAATTAATAGCTTGTATTTATCTGCTCATTGTTGAATGCAACATTTAAAGAACGCTCAGTCCAGGAAATGCAGTTACACCGAAAATAAAACAAATGATACTAGTCCTCCACCCTTGTTCATTCCCATTGTAACTACTGCCTTCCCTCTTGCCTCTCTCTCTGTGTGTGTGTGTGTGTGTGTGTGTGTGTGTGTGTGTGTGTGTGTGTGTGTGTGTGTGTGTGTGTGTGTGTGTGTGTGTGTGTGTGTGTGTGTGTGTGTGTGTGTGTGTGTGTGTGTGTGTGTGTGTGTGTGTGTGTGTGTGTGTGTGTGTGTGTCTGTCTCTGGTTTTGGTAGCCTGTGCGTGCACACCCTCCAGTGACAGATGGCGTCAAAGGATCATGGCTCTCATTGTCCTCTGATGGCTATTTGTGTGTGTGGAGGACAGCCGTTACTGAAGGAAGAGACTGGAGCTGCTCCGCACACCACTGAGGCCCCCTAGACAGTGGAGGAATCATGAAACACCTGAGAGAAGGGCTTCTCATCGACCCACCCCCTCTACTTTAAGTAACCAGTGTGCTATAGCAACATGGCCGGCAATTCACATCTCTTCAGTATTTTAGTGATGGGAATGGTTTTCCAGCAAGCACAGATCATTGTGCCATACAACAGTGTATCTCTCAATAACAAAGAACTAATTTTGTTCCTAATGTTTTTGTTTTGTTTTAAGTTTAGGAATTTTGGAATTTAGGAATCATAATTTATAAAAATGTAAAACAAACATAATACTAGTCAACTGGCCGGTTACTCAATTTTTGAGTACTTGCATTTGGTATCAGAGATCATTTTATACCCTGGTCAAATTAATATTGGAGCTAAAGAGATATAACACATTTTTATTCCAATATAAATGAACCATTAAAAAGTGTGGGGTTTTTTGTTTTGTTTTGTTTAAAAAAAACTAAAAAACTTAAGCTCACTAAAGCTTTATTTAAATACAGTAAAATCAGTAATAAATGCAATTTATTCCTTCATTTCAAGGGGCCATTCCACCAGTCTTCAGTGTCACCTGAACTTTCAGAAATCATTCTAATATACTGATTTGCCGCTCAGGAAACATTTCTGATTATTACGATCAATGGTGAAAGCAGTTGTGCTGCTTAACATATGTGGAAATCAGTAATACATTTTTAAAAGATATTTTGATGAATAGAAAATTTAAAAGTTCAGGAATAAAAAAAATTTAAAAAAAATTGTTTTAACAATCTTTACTGTGACTTTTGATCAATTTAATACACCCTTGCGGAATAAACATATTCATTTCTAAAATTAATACAATCTCACTGACCCCAAACATCTGAGGCCACGTACTTACACGTACTGTTAAGTTTCTGGAGTGACAACCGCATTTAAATGAGACTAAAATATTGTTCCATGCGTGTACGGAACTCTCCCCAAACTGGGACGACTGACACAGTGGTAACCATAGCAACATTCTGGCCTGAAACACTCAACATTCAAACCATAGTTTGGTATCCACTATTCTGACCAAAGAAATATTACAGTGACAAAAGACTCGTTTTGTTCAGCAATTTTAACTAAAGCATAGTCGGAGGCAACGTGTTTCGCCTATGCTTGGAAAGGCTGCCAAAGCCGTGAGTTAATTCGGTTGTAGAATGCAGTGGTCAATCCCGTAAATTACTGAACTGTGTGTGTATAGAACAGGATTAAGCACTAAAAGGTGAACTGACTACTGATTTTAGCTGCAGTGTGTACGTTTAACAAAACAGAAAAACATTACATTTTAACATACTAAATTACATAAATGCAGACACTTCCAGCTATGCAAGCACAATTTTGTAATGAAATGTGTAAGACTGCAATTCACAGCACTGCCATAAGTGGTGCTATAGTGTGAATTAGCAAAACAGTCTTATTTTACAGTCTTGTACACTCTATATTTCAACTCCTGTCAAGGCTTAGTAACTGTTTGAAAATCTTGCTAAAGTCAAAATCAATACATTCAATATATTTACAGCAACTTATTTGAATTTCAAGATCTGGTTAAATGAAACAGACATTTGAAGAGAACTCTATATCGCCTGCTTGAGTGCTGAGGTTTGTTACAGCCAGACCAACACAGTAAATAAGAGTGCCGTGATCAGGGTTTTTGGGGCTGATCACAGATTAACGATCACTAGAACCAGTATTGGCCGATACCAATCACCGATACCGCTCATCGAAAAAAATTATAATACTACATGATAAATAGGAGGCTTCCAATAGACCAACTGGGGTTATTTAGCAATTCTTAACAATAAAATGTTTTTTGATTAACATTTTGATTAAAAAAGACAGCAGCTGGTACTGTATATTAGGCTGCTGTTACATTAAGACCTAATGCACGGATCCAATATACTGTTAAACGTGACTTATTTCCCAACTGTTTATGTTCACCTAAGACAAAACTGACAATGTTTAAGCGAATACTCACCCAGCTGGCATTTTGTCATATTGTGTGTATTTGACCATTTAGGTGCGAACCCAAAGACCACTTTGCTTCTCCGTGTTCCACTCAGTCTCAGACCGCACGCACAGAAAGACGCTTGAAGAACAGTATCTCTTTTGCGGCTTAATGCAGTTTTAATAACTCTTTTTATTATCGAGCATGTCCTGCAGTTTAGCAACAGATGACTGTATGAATGTATGTATTTCACCCAAAAATGAAAATTCTTTCATTATTTACTCACCCTCATGTCGTTCCAAACCCATAAGGATTTTGTTCATCTTCGGAACAAATTTTTTAGATGAAATCTTAGAGCTTTCTGTCCCTCCATAGACAGCTACACAACTGACATTATGAGTCTTCAAAAAGTTCATAAAGAGATCGTAAAACTAGTGAATTGAGCGGTTTAGTCCACAATTTTCTGAAGAGACGATCGCTTTATATGATGAACAGATTGAACTAAGGCTTTTATTCACATATAAAACATTCATCAACTCAACTCATTCGTAAACGGAAGCTCAAGCAAGTTCACTTGACGTGCGAGAACCAATGAGGTTTGCAGATTTCATCAAAAAAATATCTTAACTTTTGTTCCGAAGATGAACGAAAGTCTAACGGGTTTAGAATGACATGAAGGTGAGTAATTAATAACAGAATTTTTGGGTGAACTATCCCTTTAAGTTTTGGCTTCTAGGGAGGAACGAAAGCACACCGCTGTGAAGGAAAGAAAGCACAACTCTAGTTTCTTGCTGTCATCGCTCTAGGGTTGCTGTAGTTGCAAAGTCTCCGCAAAGACGTTGCAAATTTATTGTCCTTTTCATACACCTGGTAGAACTGCCAGACCAGATAATGTAGTGAAGCAATCTTAGCTGTGCATAGAAAAATTGCCTCGCAAGTTTTGCGTCATCCGATTGGCCTTTCTAGAAACCACCAATCAAACTATATAAAGCTATTATCGTCCGATAACGATCGGCGCCCGATCAATCGGACCACTTTTAAAAGTAAGCAGAGGAAACTATGAATGGCTCAAAAAAGGCTGAACTGAAGGAGTGGATGAGCAATGAGATGAGTGAATACCCCAAGGAAGATGTGATTAAGAGTGAGAATGAGCAGGTATTTGAGTACAAATGAGTGAAACAGGCAGGGTGAAAGGATCCAACTGTATTCTGGGCAGAGTTTCTAATTTAATTGTGCATTATTAAGTCACTCCTTCGGTGTGTCTGCCTCCTGGTCCATGCTGATTAAAAATTTAAGGCTTTGCCATGCAGCCACTCAAAGACACTGCCTCTCTCGCTCTCTGTCGCTCACACACACACACACACACACACACACACACACACACACACTTTTCCTCTGTCGCGTCCTCTGCTATTTGTTTCTATCTCTCGTTCGCCTGAGCCCCACAGTCCCGTTTTACGCGATCCCTCTGCTTTCACAGTTTCCCTTTATAACGCACACCTTCTCTCCCTTCCTTCTCTTTCTCTCTGCTGCTGTCAGGGAGTGCAGAACGCTTGAAGACCCGTGGGAATGTCGTCATGGTAACGCCTGCCACTCAATCCCATCTCAGATGTAAATGACCTCGAATTTTATTACCGCACAATTTCAAGATCCTCTCATTGCTTTCTTCCCTCCCTCTCTCTCTACTCCCCCCCCGTCGCTTTTTCTCTCACCCCTCTAGTTCGCTCTGCACCCCCACAGCATTCTCCATTTTTATTATGCTTATATGCAGATCTGAATTGTATTCAAACCCAAATGAGAGGAATATCACAAAAATCGACATGTTTTTCCATACTCATTCCTTTCACATAAGTAAAGAATAAGGGAAATAGCTGCATGTGCCAAGGATGATGTATAGCTAGTGGATGTGAAATGCTGCCACTTGTGATTGTACACCTACGAACATTGTTTTCAGTGCAAAAATATGTGAGGCTGTATTATAAACTATAAACAGTTGTTTTTTGATATAGTAAGGATGGTAAAATATGATTGACTGCTTTGGTTCAGCATACAGTGGGACAATTTGAATCTTAAAAGTACATTTCAGTCCATTATGAATATTTGTGTTAATATAATTATCCTCAGATTTAAGCAACCTGATATTTCAGCTATTAGCTATTGATTTGTAGTTTTAACGACCTGTACAATTGTTTTTTTCCTACTAATTCATAAAAAAAATCTTATGCAAGTAAATAAATAAAATAATATAAATAAGTCATCTACTATGTACACTGTAAGCTAAATTGAATAAATAAAAAAATGTCAGTACATTTTTGTCACAAAGCACTCAAATGATTTGTTCAATGAACTCAATTAAATAGAAAAAAATAATTAAATTAAAGATTCATTTATCCAATTAAAGACTGGAACACACTACACGACTTTTAAAATCTGAACAAATTCAAAAACACTAGGCATCATACACTTATCGACTTTGTAAATTGTTACAAAGAAAAACAAGGGCATCATACACTAAACGACTGAGGAACGTACACTACTTTCAAATTGTTCCAAACAAACTCACGCATGCGCCTTGTTGCTAGGAGACGGATGAGAAAAATTAAAACAATGCGTTCTAAAAACGGCTCAAAATGCCTTATATCTGCCGACTGGATGATATCATAGTCTGAAGCCTAAAAAAAAAATTGGAGTCTGTGCCCATCATATACTATGCACTTTTCTGTGAAATCAGTCAGCTCCGAATGCCCAAAATCTGCAGACTGGCTCTGACTCCTCCAGACTGAAAATGGAGGCAAAAATCAAAGGCAATATTTGTGTAGTGTATTCCGGCCTTAATTTAAGTAAGTTGTAAGTTGTAAAACAAGACTAACAAGTAAATTCAAACAAGTAAATCATAATTAAAGTTCTTAGTGGAACTGGAAAAAGAAACCGAATGCAACAATAAATGCTAGCATGCTAAATATAACTTTTTTTCCTCTATGTACTGTATAAGATGAGAAAAGAAGAAGTGACTGTGCTATCAGTAACAGCTATTGCTCAATGAGTAAAGCTTTCAACTTAAGCGAAAGCTTGAGCACAATGGTAACCACAAAAACTTTTAAAAAAACGAACCTCTTATAAAATTTCAACAACTGAACATTAAACACTAACAAGTTCAAAAACATACCCTTTATTCAAAAACATAATTACACTTAATTTCAACATTTACTCCTCCAGCTCACTCCCATGCAAAGCATGCAGTGAACTAAAAATCCACTGGCCACTTTCTGTTTAATGCAGTCAAAACCCATAAGGATTAATTAAACGTCAATTATAGGAATATACGTGGACTAAATGTAATGGAAATAGGTTGACAAAATGTTTAAAATTTTATTTTAGCATTTAACATGATTTAAATGAAATTTAAAAAGAGCGTGCAGACTTAAAAAATTTGCGAAATAGTCAAGCCACAAACCTCCGTCTGAGAGAAATAGATATTCCAGAAGTGCTGTGTCCTACTTTAATTTGGTTCTACACACTATTACGTGCTTTACAACATTATTCAAGAGTGAATTTGGTAGCAGAATGCAGTTGTCACTTGTGTAAATATCCAAACTCTATGTGAACAGAACGCGATCACGCATTTCACTGCAGTGTGCATGTGGTCTCAGACTAAGTGATTCTGTGCAGTGTAGTAAACTAGCAGAAGCAGAGCAGGCCGCATTCACCGCTCAATGCACTGAACTCCACTCCCACTACTCTTACGCATTTCTGTGCTTTGCGACAGCTGAGTGTCTCACCCAAGAATGAACGGTCTAGCTGCACTCCCACACAGCTCCACTTTGTGTGAAATGATAGTGTTTTCTTTTTTATTTGGCTTCTGTGTTGGTCTCTCTATGATTAAACACTTGTTTGTTCCTCCAATGTGAAAGAGGATGGTGAGTGGTGAGCAGTGCTAGTAATTGCAGGATCAGAGAAAGTAGTCAGTGATCAAAATTATGATTTTCTTTTTGAAAAATCGACTAGCTTTTGATAAATTGATTACATTTTGTCTGATTGTCTTTGCACTGTTCACCTGCTTGGATGTAGACAGACCTTATAATTTATAAATGTAAATGTAATTCTGGTGCTCACTGCAGCTTATTCTTGTGAAGAACTGCCAACTTAGACAGGAGACCACCATCTGAGTGACACATAAAGCCAGCCAATCATATTGGAGCTGTTGATTTAAGCCAGCTTTTGCTATTTCTGTATGTATCAGATGGTCAGTAAACAGACTGTGGGCGGTCCATAGACTTGCCATCTATAATGCTCGGTATGCCAGGCTAAAACAATGCTACAGTTTGGTTAAATAAGTGTTAACCAAGACATAATGTATTGACATGCTCAGCTTAAACAGTTCACAAAAGGCCAGCTAAATAGCCAAGAGCCTAATACTGTGTGAGGAAGAAATGTGGCTTTCCTGCAGGGATGGAAACACATGAAAGGTGAGACTGTCACGGGTATTATGGGTTAGAATTATTCCTGCAGTTTTTTATTTATTTATTTTTAAAGTACAAGGCCCTTTCAAGTCATTTTAATGATTAAAATGTAGGTAATTTAAACTCACAATTTGGCCACAAAAGAGCATCTTGCTGTTTTGCACAGGAAACTATAGATATAAGTAGGTCTATGACTAAAGTAGTTTAAGAAAATGTATCAATTACAATTTTTTATACCGTAATCTTAAGTTTTTATCACTAGACACTAGACAGAAGTGGTTTATTTAGAAAAAAAGTATGTCTTTAAAATAGTTAAAAATGTTTTTGTTTTTTTTAAAGCCCCAAGTTGATATATAGTTTTTCTAAGTTATAAATCTAAAAGAGATCATGTGTTATGATCAAATACACTTCTGTCTATACAGTTAAGTCAATGTATATTAAAAGGGATAGTTTACACAAAAAGTGAAAATTGCACCATTTATTCACCCTCATGTTGTTTCAAACCTGTATGACTTTCTTTCTTCTAAATAACACAAAAGAAGATATTTTGAAGAATGTTGGTAACCCAAACATTTTCGTGACAATTGACTTCGATTGTATGGAAACTAAAAAACAACAGTGTTTCTCAAAATATCTTTTTTTTTTTTTGTTCCACAGAAGAAAGTAAGTAATGCAGGTTTGGAATGACATGAAGGTGAGTAAATAATGAAAGGATTTTCATTTTTGGATGAACTATCCCTTTAAGTGAATTTGTGAACTACTTCTCATTCAAATATATATATGGAATGCTAGAAAGGAAAAGATCTGACACGGTTCTTGACCCTGGCTAAAGAGCCTGTTTAATGAGCTCAGCTAGCAGTGTGATGATCACATGTTTGCTCATCATCACTGAGAAAGCATGTGAGAATGACCTCATCATTGCTGCACAGCCTTATTCCCATCAACCAGAGTGTGTCATCATTCTGTTAAGCAGTGGAATGGAGCTGCTCGTATGCTGCAGCGTCTCTTCCGATAAGGACTAACGGAAGCTATTTTGTACTTTACCATTTACTTTTGTGAGGGGGGTGTCATGAACGAGAATAAGACTCAAGCGAGAATATACCACAGAGGAAGGAGGAAAAGGAAGCAAAAAAGAAACCCAAATTAAGTAGTAGCGTAAAAATGGAAGACACAAAAGTGTAGAGTTTCAGTTGTTTTTTTAGTCTTCGTAGTAGATGGAGCTTGTTGCAAGTCTTCTCCTCACAGAAGCTGAAGTGGAGCAATAGAGAGCTCCTGAAATATTGATAACTCAGATATTTACTTGGACCCCCCCAAACAGAGAAGAGAAAAAGGCACATCCCAATTCATAAATTATTAAGTCTCCACTTCTCACTGTAATCCTGACAGACATAACCTTCGCTGTTTGATGGGCTCTTACTTAAGTAGGTCAATTAATCAGAATATTTTACCATTATTATTGCTGCTGTTTTAAAGGATTCCACTTTATTTACAGTAACTCTAATGATATTGGAAGTACTGTTAATTATATTAATTATTAATGTAATATATTATTTTTTTTTATTTGATTTATACACAAATGGAAATAACATAAGTTGACTTTCATTCTATACTATTTATACAATGAGAGTTTTTTGAGAAAATAATTAAGGACATTTAGGAACATATTATTGAACACAAAGAATGAATATCAATCAATTTCCTCATTAATTTCCCATAATATCCCAATTAATTACATTACATTTAGATGGATTACACATAATTTAAAAAAAAATGCATATAAATGTATTGTTTACCGAAATAAATTAAAATTATTTCTTCTAAAATTCTTTTTACATGTTATGGATACACTGATTTTATCAAGATTAATATTTAAGATTTGTAATAATACTACTACTAATAATAATAATGGTTATTATTTTATTTATTAAAAAATAGCTTTATTCTTCTTCTCTTTTGCTACTTTAGACATTTTGGCACTGACCTTTAACCCTGAAACATTCAACCCCAATATTCATGATAGCTACAACTCTGTTACATTCAACATTTACATTTGAATGTAACAGAACATGCTGAAAACTGCCTTAAATCACTTACAATAATTTAATCTGAAAAATAAAAAGTTATATTTGCTGAAATTAATGCTAGCCTAATGTTTCACTTTGCCCCAGCTCCACTGAAATCTTATGTGACTTATCCTGATGATTCCCAGCATCATCATCATAGTTAACTTCACAGATGGATTTTAGAGTTAGATTTGAATTGGTCCTTATTTTCAAGTTTATATATTGCAAACGGATCCTATATTGCAAAACTGGTCATATTGCACATAGAAAGGTCTTAATGGAGACATGATCATCGCATAATGTCGAGCCATGGGCCCTCAATTGGAAGATCAGAAGCAGTGAACGTTATAATCTCGTCATTAGTGTTAGAGAATTACTCTTATGAGAACAGCTGCAAAAGAGGAAGTGATGTGAGCTCAGCTTATCTGAGAATATTACATCATACAGAGAGAGAGAAAGACCATTGTGACTGTACTCAGAGGTCCAGATGGCTGTGAGATTTACTCAATCTACCAGATTAACATAGGATAGAATAACTCCCCTGTTTTCCTTCACTCATAGAATTGCCTGACCACTTCTGTTATTCTATGAAACCATTTTTAGTTCCATTTTTAGAACACAAGTTCCTTTGTCCTGGTTTAGAACAGCACTTCTGCAATTAAGTTTCATTAAATCGGACAGTAATAAAGATAGACCAGATAGGCCAGAGCAGTGACTCCATCTTTAATATACTGTAGATATTTGAATGGCTTAAATTAGATGCTTTTAAATGAGTTTAGTTAGTGCCAAATGTAGTTGTTCTAGTTGTAAGCTTTAAAAGTTCATACTAATAAATTAATTAACTAGTTAAATGTCAAATTTATTTAGAATTCATATTTATACCATTTAAAGACTGATATTTTTTACAAGTTACTATTATATTACACTCCTGTTCAAACTATTAAAAAAAAAAGGCATCATAGTTTCCACAAAAATATTAAGCAGCACAACTGTTTTCAAGGTTGATAATAGTTTCTTAGGCGGCAAAATTAGCATATTAGAATGATTTCAGAAGGATCATGTGACAAAATACACTTCAAAATGTATTTAATTTTGAATTTGAATTTTACCTTTAATTTGAATTTTACCTTTTAATTTATATTAAATTGTAATCATATTTTAGAATGTTACTATTTTTCTGTATTTTTGACCAAATAAATGTAACCTTGGTGAACATTAAAAAACTTCTTTCCAAAATATAAAAAAAATCTTGCAGTCCCCCAATTTTTTTAACTGTTTTTTATACTGTCGTGTCAGTAAATGTTTTTGTACATAGGGAAAATTCACTAATACTTAAATTAAAACTTAACACCAAAACTTAAAACTTTTTCCAGTGATATCAGAAGTGCTTTATGACTAAAAGGTGAAACAACAAATGTCGTTCAACTGTTATGTCATTTGCTGGTGTAAGCATTTACCGTATGTCCTCTGTCACGTACTTTAGCTATAATGCCTTTAAACAGCAATGATGTTCCTTCTCAGTGCTGACTGGTAGAAACAAGCGGAACATGTTCACATTGTAAGAGAAATTCTCAGAATAAAAAGTGGGAAAGTACAGACAAAGTATTTGAGATCTAAAGTGACTGGAATGAGGAAGAAACTTGCACAACTATTTTCTAGTTTAAAAAAAAAAATCAAACCATAAGATATACTGTGAAAACAATTCTTAATATCATACACAATTTTGCTTGTAGAAGTAAATGTATGTTATCTTAAGGGTGTTTGGATCAATATATGTTAACAATCTAAAATTAAGATATGCATATGGAATTTTTTTTCTTTTTGCCACTGACAGAGAAAGAGATATGTGTGGGTGGGTACAAAGCTCATTATTCTAGTCACTCATTCTCCAGAACCGTTCCCCCTTTACACCAAAAGGTGGAGAGAAAGACTACTGACAGAGATTGCCCTACAAAATCTCCCCCCTCCATCTCTCTTATGCCAATATTTCACAGCACCAGGTAATGCTCTCCTAGACCATTAGGGGAGTGCTATACAGACACTTCATCGTCTATCCGTTAAAAATACATTTACTCTTGAGCTTCTCTTCTTCTCTGATGTAAAGGTTGGTTGTCAAAACATACAGATCAAGAATGAATAAAATGGATTGAGAGTTATAGAGGTTTAACTTCTATTTTTCCCAACTCATTCACAATGCGATACTGAAGAGAAATAAGCAAAATATATTGAATGAGTTAAAATGCAGAAATTTTAGTACACCGGAACAGTGTGTCTGACTGTCCACCGGATACGGATTAAAAGAATTCAGCTCGGCAAGCAGAGCAAAAGGGGAAAGCTAGCAGCATCTAGTGAGAGAACCGGACAAAAGCAGATGCCACAAAATGCCTCTCTCAACACACACACACACACACACACACACACACACACACACGCTCCTCTTCCCTCTGCTCACTCTCTCTCTCTCTCTCCCTCCCTCGTTTCTTTGCTTGTTTCTTTGCTCTCCCCCCCCCCCCCCTCCATCTAATGTGCAGCGCTACAAAGGAAACTGAAAACTTTTCCAACTTTGCCTGCTCTTTCTTTTTTCCTCCTCAGAACAGGAAACCAAGCATAAACTGTTTAGCAAGAACCTATATGGAGACTATCAAATTCCAGTCCCCAGTCCTATCGTACTTTCTGATGAAAATATTTATACATACATACATATATATATACAATACATACTGTACATACATACGTGTACTGTATATGCGCATGTATATGAACTGTACATAATACATACATACATATCTTAATTGCACTGCATATAAATACAGAGCAAATGATAAACTTTACTTGAATAAAACACTTTTGCTTCTCATATTTTTATCCCGAGCAAAAGATCCTGACCTGAGAACATGTGACGTTTTAAAAGATATTTCAACAATGTTAGTTTTGCCATGAGACTAAAAATTCAATTCAAAAGCCTCATATTTTAATATGACTGCAAACTTTTATAATTTACAATTCAGTATTATTGCTGTAAAACAGTCTGAAGTATGTTTGTATGGTATAAATAATATATGCATATGCTATACACCATGTAATCAATACAAAATTTGATAAAATATGGATTTTTCTCACTTGAATGAGGATTGGTGTGGACGATTGTCTTTGCTGTTGCCAGATTTTGAAAAACCAACCTAATCTCAAAATGTTACATGCAGTTTAGCTGTAAATAGTCTATAGTATCATTCAGAACATTGTAGATTAATAACAAATCCCAAAGCCAGAGCCGATCAGCCCTATACGCACACTACGCAAGTTGCGTAGGGCCCCGCAAATTACTCAAGGTCAAAGTAAAAAAAAATCTATGAGAAAATTAAGCGGAACTATCCATCTGGTCACGAAAAGAGAGAGAGAGAAAAAAACACAATGAGAATGAATTGCGAGAACAGCTATCAGGTAGATTTGTGTTCTCTCCTCTCCAAGTTTGATGTCAGCAAAGAACAGTAAAGTTAAGTTGATGCTGTAAAGTAAAGTAAAGATGATCTCTCTAGTCCAGGGGTGTAGCCATCATTTCAAAGGCGAGGGGGACAGAATGTCAAGCGTCATACCAGTTTTTTTCTTTGCTGACAGGTTTTTGCTTAATTGGCTTAATATGCTATTTATGTTTAAAGCAATAAAACAGAAAGAAAGAAAGAAAGAAAAATTTTCTGTTCTTTATATTGCACATGGTATTGTTTATTGTACTAAATTGTTTACATATTTCAAATTGTTTTTTGTGTACGTTGTTTTGTAAGTGAATGGCACACAGTAATGGATACTTGGACATTCACACTCTACTTTATTCTAGTCCACATTTCAGGAAAGAAATAAAAAAAGTAACTCAAACTCAACTGAACTCAATTGACAAACATGTCACAGTAAGGAGACCTTAAATCAGTAGAACAATAAGATGCAATAAACAGTTAGTGTCATTTCATTTATGCTTTTCTTTTTAGGCTGGTTTGTTCAAAAGCAGCAGATTATTGTCAAAATGGAGCCATGCAAAATCTTGGTACCACTGAGCCTGAAATTTTTTAGTTTTGTCCCGAAGCACCTGACACACAATAGTCTTGGGATCTGGTTGGTGGGGTTTTAATACAGGTACTGAAGACCCACAACCTTCTACAACTGTCAACATGTCTGATGCCCTCTGCTCTGTCTATACAAAAGTACACATTAGTCTGATTAGTCCAAGTTAAAGGTATCAGAAATATTTCAACATGGACAGTGCTGCTAAATATTTTGTATATTCCTTTCAGTTTACACATTCATACAATAAATGGTACACAACAACAAAGGCTTTTTTGTCTCCAAATCTAAGCCAAATCCAAAGACTCAATTTTAGCTATAACTGTAGTCATACATTTTCACAAAATGTGTAGTTACTTTGTTTTGCCTATGCAAGAGAGTGTAGACATAAAACACATAATGAATGTGCAATGGAAAAAAACAAGACAATTTTCTTAACTTATTCCAGTCATTTGTTTTCCCTCACCTCTGAAGCCTCCTTGAAACTTTCTGCCTCATTCACTCTCAACTCTAAATTAACTTCTGGATCTGTCTATTGACAAAAAAGAAGTGTTTGAAATATGCAGAGACTCCAAACTTTCTGGTTAGGCTTTTTCCAAGACAGCTTAAAGTTTGTCTACAAACTTTTTTATCTAATTGAAAAGTGTTACCAAATTATATATGGTAAACATCATGTACACGTTACAACGCTGCCTGATTCAAGCAGATAGATAGTGGCTGTTAATGCATGAAAATCCAAATTCAGTATTAACAATCACCATCTTTATTCTAATTTGAAGGGCTTTGATAACATATCTGTGAAAATAAAAGACATTATGAATAAAAAAAGACTGAAAATAAGTGCACGTTTGTGCGGGTAGTGAATATTTTTAATTTCCAACAAAACGTATTTATTCAACAAGAGAAATAGGTAGTTATTCATCATTGTGCAACACAATTCGGATACCACATGACAACTTACAGTGCTTGACTTTTTCGTGAAAAAGGAGTGAAGAGTCTTTTGCCGTTTTTAACTCATTGCGACCTCTATGAAAATGATGGATACAGCGCGGGTGCGAGTATGGGCGTGTCGTGATGCACGAGTGACTGATTACCATGGAATAATGGTAATCATGGAAACGTGAAAGTCAGTTTACGCATTAGGTCAGTATGTGGAGAGCAGGTTATATAGGCTTGTTATACTACCAGTTATGAGGGACAATACGGTATGACATTTTATATCAGATTACAGGAGAAACATTATGAATTAAACTTTCTGGACAATTTTGCTATATCAATACGCTTAAATAATATATATATTTGTCAGTACATGTCAAGCTTTTCTTGCGATTTTGCAGCCTATCGTGTGTACAGATACTTTTCACACACGAGAAATACGTTAAGGTTAAAACCCGGACACGCAAGTGGTTGCCGTGGTAACGAACAACAATACCTTAATAACTTTTGAGGAAATCTGTTTATAATAGGCTATTGAACTTATTGGTCCTGCAATGCCTATTGATTCAGTTGATTTGAAAAAATATGTCTATAATGGCTAACGTTGCTTAAGTAAATGCTTAAGTTTAATATATAATGATCATAATACAAGGCAAGCACACTGCATGTAACTGAACTATTTTTAGCTGCATTCAGTCTGGGATTTGTCTGTTCATAGATTAAATAGTCTAATTCAAATGGATAGCATATACACAAAGATGAAACTTTCTAGTCCGCATGTGTCAACCGCCCATGTTCCACGCACACTATTAAAGGGAGTAAACTTTGAAAGGCTATGTGTAGGGATGTAAGAACATATCGGCACACGTGAATACCACAATAATTATGTTCGGCCGATACTGTATCGATTTTCAAAAACACTGTATTGATATTTATTTGTTGACATTCAAGATTTGTGTCAGTGGCTTTGTGTTCGGTTTAAACTCGGCCGCTAGATGGTAGATTTATCTCAGAACGTAAACTGTGACATGAAAAAGCGCAAGGTTGCATCACTAGCATTAGCAAACCCAGCTCACAAAATGATAGAATTATACCAACTCCCACCACAGTGTACAGAGCTCAAGTGTGGACTCATTTTGGCTTTCACTATAAAGATACCACTAAGGAGGTCGACAAGAGTCATGTTGTTTGCAAAATAAGCCATGCTAAAATCCAATACCCGGGAAACACATTGAATCTGAGAACTCACTTAACATCCCGACGCCATCCGTGCTGTTGAGAGTGGCGTTCCGATACATTATGTAAATATGTGCTGTACACTTTCCTCTCAATAAAGTAAACAACAAAAATGACAGTGGTGAGAAAACATCAGCAAGAAAGCATATCATAGCAATGTGGATATGTTTGTACGAGCTCTGCAATTGAGCACTCCAGTGAAGTATTGGGTAGGATTAAGGGATGTAAAATATAGTCATGCAGAATAAGGAATTAATATGTGCTTTATAAGTATTAACAAACCGTCAATATCTTAGTAATATGCATGATAATAAGCAACTAGTTAATAGTGAGAATTGGATCCTAACCTAAAATGTTACTGGAAAAACAACATCCATAATACTAGGTTTCTTTTCATTTTTTTTTTTTAACAGACCGTAGTGTAAAAACAAAAAACCTTAGATAGATGGTACAGTACAGCCTCCTTTAGTGTATTAAGCACTAAGCAGTAAACCGAATGCACTCTAGCATAGGTCATATTTATTTTGCATGGCTGATAAAAAACAAAAAGTATTTGGTCACAATCAGCTACAAAACTGAAAATCTTCTCGTGTTATAAAAGTACACAATAGAATAATGAAAAATAAAACTTGTGTATTAGGAGTGTTACAATTTGCTCAAACATATTTGAACATCAAAGCTTAACCCTAACCCTACTATACTAAATATTTTACATTCTGCTCTGTTTAGCACACAGTTGAGTGCGCAAGCCTTTCAAAGTATACTCTCCGTGAGCGCAGAAAGATGCATTTGGCGTGTGCGCACAACTAGGGGTTGCACCGACTAGTCGATTTTAATCGGCCCATAGAGGGCGCAACAGGATAAGAAATCTTGGAAGTCCACTTTAAAGCTCTGTGTCCAAACAGTTAAAACGACAAATAAATATATACTCTGAGAGCTCTCCACAAGATGTTTGATTATACTATTTAGATGCTCAAAATTGATCGGGAGAATGCACACACTCAAAACCAAAACAAATAGTGTTCCAACCAATCACCGATAGGGGGTGGGTGTTGGGAGGTTTTGTGCTTGTGCACGGCTGCACGCGAAGTCGGAGCTGAAGAAGAAGCTGGCTCAAAACCTCACAACACCCACCCCCTGTCGGTGATTGGTTGGAACACTATTTGTTTTGGTTTTGAGTGGTTGGTGAAACCAATTGTTTTTGTGTGCAGATCTCAGAGCCTAGGCTGCCTACAGAGACGCGGTTTTTTGACGGCATGCTTATGGGGTGGGCAGCTAGCGGATCGTTAGGAAAGATTGGATGAATGTGATAAAAAAATGTTTGGGCCTGAATTCACTGATACAACCTTTAATCACCATTTCAAAATAATGGGTGCTGCATTGCAACACACACATACAGAAGCTTGTGCACCACGCGCAGACAATCACTCAGTAGCGCATAAATGTATTGTCAACACTGTTCTGTGATTTATCAATAAAATAGCTTAGAAACTGAAAAGTTCTTACATATATTAATTAGTAACAAAAACCCACAGCTTCAATATTATTAGAGTATAATAATACTATTCAATATTATTAAATCAAAACTTTCTTTTCTTTTTAAAGTATCGATTCTTTTTTTAAAGTAGCAATTCTTTTTTTGAAAAAGTAGCGATTCTTTATTTGAAAAAGTAGCGATTCTTTTTTTTTAAAGTAGCGATTTTTTTTTTTTAAAGTAGCGATTCTTTTTTTAAAGTAGCGATTCTTTTTGAAAAAGTGGCGATTCTTTTTTTTTCGTTTTTTAAAGTAGCGATTCTTTTTTTTTTAAGTAGCCATTCTTTTTTGAAAAAGTACTCTTGGAATGCTGGCTGTCCAGGCCGTACTCATGCCTTACCATAATAACCGTAATTCAAATGTGAATTAAATCGGATATGAATCGAATCTTAATCGAATAAAATTTTTGATTCAAATCGAATCAAATGTGACCTGAAAATATGAATCGAATGTGAATTAAATCGAATGTGAATCGAATGTGAATCGAGAAGAATATGAATTGAAAGTGATCTGATTCTGAATCAAATATTTGGATTGATTCGAATCGTAATCTATTCGAATCGAATATTCAAATCTGTTTGAATTTAATCGAATAAGATTCAAATCTAATCTGAATCAAATCAAATAAGAATCTGAGTCGAATCAAATAATCAAAATCACATTTGAGTTGATTCAAGTATTCGATTAGAATGTGAATCAAATCAAATGTGAATCGAATGTCAATCAAATGTAAATCGAATGTAAATCGTATGTAAATCAAATGTGAATTAAATTGAATGTGAATCGAATGTGAATCAAATTTGAATCGAATGTGAATCGATTCGAATGAGAATGTGAACCGTGTTTTTAATTTTAATCAATCAAAAGACAAGGAAATCACTCACAGATCTTGATTGAATATGGTGGTGTGTTTTTTATCACAGTTTTTCTAAACTTAGATCCTCTTCCTAACAGAAACAATAAATATTGCAATATATATTGCATTTCTTACCGTATCGCAATATATCGTATCGTAACCCAACCAGTGACGTGATACATATCGCATCACCAAATTCTTGGTGATACATAGCCCTAACGATGCAGTAAACTGTATGCAAGTGCTAATCGTTCGCATCAAAACTGAAGTATACTTTAGGCTAAAGGGGTATTTCTGATACATAGCCCTAGCGATGCGTTCAGCTGTATACAAGTGCTAATCATTCGCATCAAAACTGAAGTATACTTTAGGCTAAAGGGGTATTTCTCCCAAAACCAAAAAAACATTTTGTCATTATTTACTCACCCTTATATCATTCTAAACCTATGACTTCCTTTCTTTTGTGGAACACAAAACTATTTATTTTGAAGAATAACAAGAAAGTTAACACTGACTTCCACTGTATTTATAAAAAAAAAACACTTGTTCCACAATAAACAAGAGAGAGTAAATGACAAAACTAAAATTTTTGGATGAACTATCCATTTAAGTTTTATTATACAGCAATGTCTGTGTTAAATAAGTGTACACGGAAGAGCATGTCTGTAAGAAATAAAGATAAATAGGAACAATTTAATCTCAGGTCTCCTCTTAGATGCAGACCAAACTATTGGAGTTTTAAGGTTTCTAGACCACCAGTGATGATCCCCAAAATGGCTCTGTTATTACAATGTTCCATTCCACTAAACTGCACAGCGCTGCTATTGGTTTTTCTGCTTTAATGTGTGCAGGTGGTGCTCCATAACCGTTTTTTATGATGGCAGGGATCTGCAGTCAAGTGGACACAAATCGATGTCTGCCTTTTCTCCTTTCACACACTGTTATGTACACACACATGCACAGGCACACAAACAGTAACTGGAGTGCCTTATAAACAAAATCTTCCAGACATCACCAAACCACTACACAACAGATTCCTGACTTAATGCCATATCAGTCCCTCTTTTGACAGCACCAGATCCCAGTCTCCTGAGACATTCAAGAAAGTGGATCAATACATTTAGCCATTTTTTCCACCCCAGCTAATTAACAAATGGACAGAGGCAGTTGTAAACAAAGTATGCTGTGGTTTGATTGGTTGATTTTCTTGTTTATCAGTGAAACCCTCTGGTCATGTGACGACAGTTTGCCGATCTGACTTGCAGCGTTTTCCAATTAGTGATTCTAGAGAGACAAGGCACATGGTGGAGCCAGTAGCTTTGGCTTCAGGAGAACAGATCTGTGAGGCTTGTGGAGAGGCTTGTGCTTTAAACGTGTGGAGGAATTCATTTGAATGCAATGAAAGTACTGAAGGGTTGGCGGTAAAGCTAATCAGGGAGATGACTTGTGTTGGCAATGTATAGACTGTGTTAGACTGATACATTTCTAATGCAGTCAATGGTTTGCACACATGATAACACTTTTATAAAATCTAAAAATATAGTAAATCCAAATATATAAATATCAAAATATATTGGCTAATTATAAACCTGATTGTGTAAACAAAATTCCTGAACATGTAGTTATATATTTGAATATATAAATGTACTTCTGAATATATTTGTATAACTTTAAGATCTAGCAAAACTGACTGACAGACACTTGTTTTTCATATTTCATTTAAATTAGATATTATGTAAGGGACAATTAAGACATTAAGATAATTAAGATATTAAGTCGTGCATTAAAATCATTTCATGTACAGCTAGTCATGGCACAAATCGATATAATTGATTGTGTAAAAGAAATTCCTGAATATGCAGTCCACAGAGTTTAATGCACAGCTAGCCGTGGATTTTTCCACGTATACCATGGTTATTTGCCAGCATTGACAACTTAAAGCTGTTATTGATCTTTACAAGTGCAATATGGTAAAAATGACATTTATTTTCGTCAGTTACGACTCGTTAGATCTAGCAATCTGCCCGCTTTGAATCAGATAAAGCAGTGCGTAAGATTAAATTTATTTGAATGAATGAGAGATGAGTATGCGAATTATCTGCGTCTGTTCAGCATCTCTCTCTATTAACAACAAAGCTTTGAGTTTAATTACTTCAAGACCAGCGATGTTACCCCTTGTTGCTGAGAAATAGAATATATCGATTCAGTAGCGAAGCTATTTCATTAATAAAACTCACGGGGCAGCGTTGATAAGTTTCTATGCTCCTAAATGTTTCTGAGAATATATCAGCACAATCTCAGAGTGACGTATGCGTGTTTGTGCTTCAATGAAGACAGCGAGTGAAGTATGTGTGTATGCTTCAATGAAAACAGTGAGCTTCAATGTAAACATTAGAACAGTGATTACCTGTGCATTAAACGGTTTTATTGCACACCTTCCAGCCATCAGAATAGAGTATTCAGACAGACCATGGTATAAGGAGCTTTAAGATGAATGACTCCAATCTATGAATTCTATAATGACGTACTGACTTCCAGTCTATTGCAAGATTTCCAAATACTTGCATAACTTGCTCATTATAGCTTTTATAGTGTCTTACAAAAAAACTATTAGATGAAATAAAAACCACGTATTGCCACATACCTCAATTTATGAAATAAATTGTATACTTATAAACAGATTAGAAGTGCGGTTCTGTTATCTTTTAAATAAATGCCACTAGGTTTGAACACATTCCACAAATTAACTTGAACTTGATTAACTGATTAGTAGGGGTGGCATACCAGAAGCAGGTGATTGGAGGAAAGGAGTGGAAAAGTAGGAGGATTCATTATGTCAGCCAAAAAAAGGCTAATAGTTTTAGAGGCAAAGCAACTAATTACATTTTGATGAAAGCCACTGAAATACAGAGCATTTAATATATTTGATAATGCCATAGAAATATCTCTCCGTTTTCCATACTACTTCAGGGAAACGTCTACTTGTATAAAATTCCATAAGTTCAGAGCAACCATACAAAATGACAACAAACTCGTTCAGTTTGTACATCCTTTTGTTACTTATAAACTCATTCAGTTGGTAGAGACCAGAAACTATAAACAAAGTTTATACATATAATGTAGCACATTCTATATGGCATTTTACTTTACATATTGCAATTATGCACAACAGACGATTTAAAGGGTTCATTTTATCTCCAGTTTAAAAAAAAAAAAAAACACTTAACTTTCAACCATTAACTAAATTTAAATCTAACAATCATGTAAAATACCGAACAAACTAATCTAAATTAACAAAGTAAAGCTCAAATGTAAATGTGTAACATTGTAACTCTGGACTGGTAACCAAAAGTTGTAGGTTTGAACCCTACTCAAAGAAATGCACGAACCATCAACACTGTGCCCTTGAATTTAACCCCTAATAGCACCTGTAATAAGTGTAGTGAAACTGCCAGGATAAATATCATCTGCAAAATTTTAGATTTTACATAAACTAACTAAAGTCTTCAAATGATCACAAGGAACGCTTCAGGTTATAGCTGCAGTGATCATATGCTACCAGTGTAATGACCACAGAAAAAGAGACCGATGATTAGCAGCACTACCATTACGTAGGAGGCTACTTTACTGAAAGTCATAAAAATGTAGAAATGAACTGTCAGCATTAGATTCAAAAGGGTACTTTCGCCACTCAAGTGCTGAACTGACACACTGCACACTGATTTTCAAAACTATCGTCAGGTCTTAACGGAGTGAGAAATGGTAACGAAGACGCGTGCTCAACAACATATTTCTTAGAGCACATCAATGTTGTTCATAACCACACACACAGAGCCTCTTTTCCAGCGCAACCAATCAATGAAACGTTGCCTAGGAAACAACCTCTACCCTTGGGAGGCTTTTCATAGATTTCTCTCTTTCTTGATGTTCCCTCTCATTCCCAGAATACAGCAGGGTAGAGTGAAGGCAGAACCGAAAGCCGGTTTTTAACATTTGAAGCCCAATGTTCTTAAAAGAGCTTAGTGAACGAACTACATATTCAAGATGCCACTTAAAATGGAATGACATGTGAAATGCATGTAGTCATTGTGTCCTGTGGTTGTGTAACACTCGCCGTTGGTTGCATCTTACAGAAGGGAACCAAAAAGCAAAGCAAATTAAACAATGTGTCTTGCTCCTCTAGCTTGCAGACCAATTATGATAGACAATTGTGATATAATAATCTAGTTCTTGCCCGCAAAAACTATTCATGTTCATAATAGTCACTGACCTTACTGAAAGCATTTCAAATGTCCTGTGAAATTATTTTTTTGTTACATATTGATGAAAGATAATGATGGCATGCACCAAAATATGCATTTTGTTGAAGCAGTACATATGCAAACAGTTTGCCATTTATTTGTAAATTAAATTACATGCATTATGTCTGATGTTTGTGGATTGCATTATGAGCTTTCAAAACTGTGTATAATGTATTTGTGCATTTTGTTAAGTGCAACTGAACATTTGTGAGAGGTCTTGATACCATTAAACCAATAAAAGCAAAATAAAACTGACTGGACTGCAGACTGTTGTGCTCTCCCCTCATCCTCTCTGCAGCTTTTCACACTTACTTCTGTAGCATTTTTCTAAATTGTGGAGAGGACAAACCCATGCTGAAAAGGAGGGTTTCATCACACTACAAGTCTGATTTTCATTTTTAACCGTAAAACAGAAGTTAACCAGATAATTTGACATAAAAGATTTGCGCAATTTATTGCTTTGTTTTTAGGCACTGGTGTATTGGCATTTAATTGGCACACTAACAGATAATACTTGAGTGATTTTGATCAATTTGTTGGAAAAACACCTGATTGGGCCAGAAGTAGTCTTACCTGACTAACAGATTCTGTGGGCATTTTCAAATGACAGAGAGCTTCAGTTAATCTTTTCCTCTTAACTAGACAACCAAATGGTGTGCGGATCATTTAAAATGATTGACTGCCTATCTGATAGATTGAAGGAATGAGCCTTGTCTGATGTTATGCTAGTCTGCTTTTGTTGATGTTTGATGTTGTTAGTCTGCACGTGTCTGTCTGAACAGGACACATCCTCTCATCCTCTCACGTCATTGCCTTGTCATACTGTGAAATTCAATAAAGTAACTACATTCACATTGAATGCACATGGTTCTTGAGCACAGCCAACAGAAAACAACACAATTTCATCTAAAACTTTAACACTATTATTTTGCTGGCACGCAAGGCACTGGTATTTAAAATAAAGAGAAATATCCCATAGATTGGATCAATTATTTAAAAGAAACAAGCAGTCTAACTAAGCTTAGAATAAAAAAGACTAATCTATTGGATGTTTCTCTTGATTATCCTTGTAGAAATGTATAAGCAACTATGGTAATGTAAATGTGTTTTTCTTCATGGTTGGTTGGGGCCTCTTTGCCAACGGTTATCTAAATGCTTAAATTGATGCAAGAAAGAAGAGACCAATCACAATGCAGATATTACAGACTGAAAATTAGGGCTGTCATTTTAACAAATTTACTTAATGTGATTTTGTTTTAAAAGAAAGTAATAATGGCAGAATGGAGAAAATGTTTAAGGAATTAATCATGAACCAATGACCAAAGGCAAGTCGCCTCACTAAACCACAAAGAGAGCACGCAACACAGAATACTTTAAAACTCAATACAACATTTTAAAAATCTAACACACATGGCTGCATATGTTCAATGGTATGGAAATAAAACATTACAAACATAATGGCTTCTAAATCCACTTTGTGATGTCATCAATGCTTCACTCATCTACCACAACCTTGTAATGTCTTTGTATACATTTTATTTCAGGGCTTTTGACTTTAAATATTAATATAGACAAATAATTGTGGTAAATATGATTACTGTAATCAATATGATTAAGGATGTAGTGTAACGACGCCCAGTTCCAGGAATGCACTAATATTTTGTTGGTAGTACCAGTTTGCAACAATTATTAGTTAACACTAAGTTGTTAACACTTCGGAAAAAATTATAATTCGTCGTTACACTACATCCTTATGCATCGCTTTCTGCCAGGACTTTTACGTGCTTTTCTCAAACCACTGAAGTGACGTCGACTTCCGGGTTAGCGGTAGCATGAGCCGTCAGGCAAGTGTTATTTAAATAAACTCCTGATGTACTTACAAACTTTCCAATGCCTCGTTTTATGAATACAGAACCTATCTGTACTACTGTAGAAGTTTGGTACCATTCCGGGCATTATTAGTCGGGTAATTTACGAGATACATGATAGGATCCATTAGCGCCTGCACTAAGCCATACGGTTGATATCTCTAAATAAGCTCCAACTTTAATAATGTTCGACCAAGGGAAAAAAGGCTTCTGGGGGGGTGTTTGGCTCGAGGTCATGGTGCAAAGGATCCTAGGTTGATTTTACTCCGAACCATCCCTTTAATACAAAACAAAGTTTGAACCGAGTCTGTAAATAAGCGGCATGTGATGAATTAATTGCAGCAATTTGTGAAGAGCAAAAATAATACAAAGTAATAAAAAGATTTTCAATACAGTGCTCAGCTGTAATGACTGTAAAACATACTCACACAAACCATCACTAACCGAAAACAAGAAAACATATTTGAAGACAAACATAGATATGTTCATTTACATCCAAATGCCTGATTGACACAAGCACACCCCCCTCACCCCACCTGTCAAACACTCTCCTTTGTTATCCGTCTCCCATCATTTTAATAAGATTCGTAGGGTTTGCTATACGTTTGTGAAGTTACAGTGCAAAACACTCCGACACATTAATTGACTGGAGCTCCGATTCTTCTCTTTACCCTACATTTCCATTCTCTTTACAATTCTACATACTATGACACCATATTATTCTACAGTGTCTCTACCTTCTGGCAATTATTGAATACGAGATACTGAATATCCAATTGGCCAGAACAAATAGACACAGTGAAATGGCAACTATGCTTTTTCAAAAAAGTCAAATATTAATATCTGTAAAAAGTGTGCACAGATGTTTTGAATGAAACTTTGGGGCCCAGTGAAAGGAGACTCTGGTTCTATTTCAGCACAAAAGAACAAGTTCTAAACAAATGTTAAAACAGAAAATTTGCTTAGGAAAATGCCAAAACAGTATCCTCTTCCAGAAACAACTTGATATGAAGTGTTCAAGACACTTCAACATCACAAACATAATCAATGATAAATACATATTTGCCACACAGGGCACTATTATTTAAGCATTTTGACCGTTTTCACAGACTGTGATGATGCGTTTTAATGGTCATCAACATCGTAAATCCTGCAAAGTTTTTTTTATATTTTCTTTTGCATCAAATTACAAAAAAATTGTTAATGTTGCTGTGATGGTGTTTCTAATAGTGTTTTTTTTTTTCTTTTGCTATTTGAGCAAATAGGAACACAAAAAATATTTAATGTATTCTCTCATTAAAGTTTACCCAATGATGACTTCCGCTTCTGAGAAACCCGGAAATGTGAAAATGGTCTATTATAGTTTAATCAAGAACAAAACTCAACTTATGCGGACAGATTTCTTTTAGTTGTTTTTAGTGATTTATCAAACCTACATAAATCTATACAAATGTCAAAACTTTTTACTTTTATTATTTTCTTCAATCCTTATGAACAGAAAACACAGTTTCAGTTTCCTTTCACCACCTTCTCCTCTTTCAGGAGAAATTAAAATAGTTGCTGACAGATATATTTATGGTAAATCTTGCTGTTGAAATCAGCAATGTATTATCAAGTAAGTGGCATGTACCTACATTGTGGAAAATCGCTTTTAACATCCTCTCAAGGTTATGCGTGTTCAGAGTGCTTGCATGTTGCAGTAGTGGATCACGTGAGATCTGAAGCTCACAGGTTTCAGGTGGATTGTAGAGTAGTAGCATGACCACCACAAGCAAAGTTGCCTGTCTATAAGCCACTGAAAACAGCAATAGGCTATGGCAGATTAGTGCCAAGATTGTGCCAATTTAGTAGAGAATTTGCAGTTGCATATTAGGAGAGAAGTAAAAGGGTAATTGTATTGTTTAATAGTACTTTCACTTCATGTCTCATTTTCTATCATATCCTAATCACAGTCATCTAATTGAACCCCAACCGTTCTAGTACCAGGATTTGATCACAAATCTCTCATTTCTGCATACAACACAATTTATTCCAAACAGAGCTCCAATATGGGTAGTTATATATGTTAGCTAAAGGGTAAACGCACTTTCAGAGCCATTTTCGTTTTTTACTGTGTACGCTTATCAAAGTGACAGAATGGCGTAACCCTGCCATTGCTTTTTGAGCTCAGGTGCAGGTTTGGTGATTCTGCCAGCAGAGGCTAGTGAGGAGAGCTGAGGCACTGTAAAACACAAACACACACACACACACACACACACACACTCTGACTGCTGGAAGCCAGACAATTAAGGGGATGGAGGACGGGCACATTTGCATACATATTAAAGTGAGACCGTTATAGAAGAGAAAAGAGGGAGCAGGCAAAAGATTGAGGCGGGGTGGGGTGGTGGGGGTGGGGGGGGGGGGGGTGTAGCGACAGAGAGAAGGAGAGAGAGAGAGAGAGAAAGAGAGAGAGGGAGTGACTAGAAGCATATGAGCGAGCCTTTCTCATAGATCTCTTTCATCAAAACGCACAGGGCCCCGCCTTTGCTTGCGCATAAATCTGCATCTCTTTAACAGGAGGCTTTCTGGTCCTCTCAGTCTGGGCAGCAGAGTAAGTAAGGACGGTCTCGCACAGTAATGGTAAGAGTAGAGATGGCACTGTGGAGCTGTGCTAAAGATCAGCAAAAGCACCTGATAACCACGCCATATAATCAACAACATGGTATATCCTTCTTGGATATACCACAGTTTCTGCACAGTTTTAGCCTTCTAATGCCAGTGATGTAATGCAGAAAGTGCCCATTGAATTCTTGACTTAGGATTCACTGGTTCACAGTTCACAGTCACTGGTTTGATTTCAAGTCTCAGACTTGTACACTTGGATAGAAGAGAACAGAAGAGGACATTTATGACCATGATGCTGAATTCAGAAAAAAGATACCCCAAAAAAATCAACTGGGAGTAAATGAAACAATAAGTTGCTTTTAATTTCATCATTTTCCCTTATAATAATGCTTTTCGGTGGGTGGATGTGTAATTAAGTTTTATGGCATCATGATGATTGTTTTCTGGTGAAAATGAAATCACAGATGAAGCACTTAGAAACTAATTCTGAGCAGAAGATTGTCATCTCTATAACAAAGCTAAAAACTTTTCCCTGGTAAAGATCAAAATAGGTTGTCCACTCTGGCTGTAAACTCAACCCATAAGCCTATATGTGCATTATTCAGAGCACATGGTAAGTATTTGTAAAGTATTTTTCAGCATCAAACTTTCATAGCTATGCCCCAAAAGTTATTTTTATTAAATATAAACACAACTTCCTTTATTTCAAACTATTTTTTTTTTTTTTACTTTATTACTTTAATGTACTAAAATAAAGGGATAGTTCTCAAAAAATGATGACCCATATGTCATTCCAAACCCATAAGCCTTTCGTTCATCTTCGAAACACAAAATAAGATGTAACAAAACCAGAGAGGTTTATGTCCCTCCATTGAAAGTGCACACAACCAAACTTTTGAAGATACAAAAAGATCATAAATGCATTATAAAACTAATCCATATCAATCCACGATGTAATCCAAGCCTTGTGTAGTTATGATCACTTATGAACAGATTTAAAATAGAGGGGTTTTTTTTACTTCACCATTTGACTTTTTATGATCAAAGCATATTGAGTGCATCAGATATGGTAAACATGCGTTCATGCATCCATGTTTACCATGTGATGCGCTCCATGTATGCGAGTCGATCATTGTTTATATGTGAATAAAAGCCTAAATTAAATCTGTTTACCATATAAAGCGAATTTAACTCTTCAAAAGACTTGGAGTAAACCACTTGATTCATATGGATTTGTTTTAGGATGCCTCTATGACCTTACGGGGATGGAAGTTGGATGGAAAGTGCATGGACTTAAAATATCTTAATTTGTGTTTCGAAGATTAACAAAAGTCTTATGAGTTTGATACGACATGAGGGTGAAAAAAATGATTTCAAAATATAAAATTTTTCTGTGAACAAACCATTTAAAGTCACAAAGAAATATAAGATGAACACTATATTGTGATGTACATCCAGTGTAATGAATCACCTAAAAAGAAACAGAGTGGGGACTTTGTTTTATACATCAGTTGTTGATTGGAAATTGAGTGTTGCACACAAAAAAACCTGACAGTGTAGTTTTGTGAAACTTTTGACACTATATTTATGAAGCAACAGAGAATGTATAATCACTTTGTAATTGTCTTGAATCATGTAACTAAGGTAGGGTCTGCGGTATGAAGTGCTGTTGCCGTGTTCTCTCCTCCACAGTAACGGTTGCCGTGGAGGCTGCAGTTGATGGCTATAACAGCAGCTGTCGCTGCAATGCACTCTGCAGCCCATGAGGAGCGAGCGAGAGAGAGAGAGAGAGAGAGAGAGAAAGAAAGTGACAGAACTGGTGAGAGAGAGGGGAGAGTGAGTGATATTTAAAGAGAGCTGGGAGAGATATACCAAGGGAGGGAGGATAGGAGATAGAGAGCGAAAGAAGTCTAAAAAAAATAGGGTTAGAAATAGCAAGCAAAAGAGAACTGCAGGCAGAAAGAGCAGAGAGGGACTGCAAGGGAGAGAGAGGGACCGAAAAATGCAGTGGGAGCTGGTTTAGATTGTAATGAGAGAGGCCCTGCTTCGCTCTGTCAAGCTGAACTTGCTCCACCACCTCCAAACTCCACATTCACACATCACACACATTCCAGCCTAACCTCAGAGGATGGAGCATGTGCACACGTGTGAGCATTTGTGTAGCTATGCATGGTGGTGTACACTTTGTGTGAGCATTTGTATATGTTTTGAAATCCATAGCAGAGAGAACGACACTGAGGTTTCTCCAGTCCAAGCGCATAGGAATACGGAGAAACTGTAGACAAAACAGGATGATTATGAAGCTCGGTTTCAACTGTTCTACCTCAGATTTCAGAGCTTGTCTGTGCCGTGCATCTGTTAGCGTGTATGTATTTCCAGCACTAAACTGAGCCGGGCATTGAGGAAGACTGACGCAAACGAGCAGTGACTAACTATGTAAACACTGCAAAAATAGTCACAGCAATAGTCAGGGACACAAGTACGAGGAAGCTTATAAACAGAAAAAATACAGACGTGACCATATACCCAACAATACACACGGAGATTTAAAAGAAGAGCAAACTTTTATAATACAAATTCATACTTTCATATGCAACCCTGTGTAAAATAAAAACATTAACTACACTGGCAATAGATGGGTGAAACAGGATGCTTCATACTTTTATGTAGTACAAAATATACACACACACAGAGAGTGTGAGAGGGAGGGGTGAGTCTCCGGCAGAGTTTCCTGCCACAGGATTTGAAACTAGAGCTCCTTCAGCTGTGGTCTCCCGTTTCCTCTCCCCATTTCCAAACACATTCACTCATTGGGATGTAGTTCCGTAGCTATATCTGTTAGGATCCACGCTTATTTAATATGAGACTTCATATGTTCATTCGAATTTTGGGACAGCAAGAAATGGTTAGAAATAGTATAGTTAGTAATATATTCACAGTCATTCCAAATAACCATGAGTTTTCTTTTCTTGGCCTATACCAATGCTTATCTGAACCAGACAGTGGCTAGGTCCAGAGCACAAGGACAAATATAAAGACATCAGGCAGATGGGCATCCCACAGCAGCAGAGGTCAGACCAAGTACACTAATGAGAATCTTCTTCCATTTGTAGCACTATTCAGTTACAAAACAGTGCTTTTCCATGGCACAACCATGGTACTACAAACCATGATATTGTTATCATAATATTCATACAATACTGTTGAAATGTTTGTGGTAAGCATGTTGTTGTTTTTTTGAAAGAAAGATATTAATACTTCAATCCATCATTGCTGCAAAAATTTATCGAAAGTGATAGTAAAGATTTTTAAATTGTTACAAAAATGAGAATAAGAGACTTCTTTCAAAAACATAAAAAAAATCTTACTGATTCTAAACTTTTGAGCACTAATGTTAAAAAATGCATATAAATACTATGATATCACAATCATGTCAAAACAAACATGGTATTAGAACGGTATCATGTCCATTTTTTATAATAAAGATGCATTCAGCATTTTTTTCTTTAATATCCCATAAATAAATAAATGTCTTTTGAAAATATTTTAAAAGAAAATACTAAATAAAACACTTTTATGAAAAAATACTGAATACATCTTTAAGAAGATTCCTTTGTCTATATTATACTTGATACACATTAAGCTCTTAGTCAGTGTTTCACTAGCTCCTTCAACACGCACTACTGAATGAGGACTAGACCATGTAAATTGCCCTACCTAGAGAAGTATGATAAAAGAAATTATTTGCAAAAAGAACCCACTGCAAATTGTGGAATAAAAGGGCTCACGTTACTATAAACCATAAAATTAGCATTAATCCATAACCATCTACAATTTTATTTTTCCATAACGTATTGTTAGGGGGTAACTTAAGTTTAGGACCCAAGGACCAGATGTTTAAAGAAGACCCGGAGTCAGAATTATAATAAATTTAAGAAAGTTTTACTGAAAATAGTTTGCAGTTTCATCAGCTGAAGTCAGCTTCAAGACTCACACAGGAGTTTGTAGGCCACCTCGCTTACAGATACAAAGATCACAGCTGTTATACCCCACACCAAGGTCTAAGCTACGTCCTTGCTTCAGGTTGCAGTTTCTGATTGGCTAAGAAATAGTAATTTTCCACACATATACAGATAGACTGAGGCCTATCTCCATCGATTAGGCAGCTGACACTCGAACCCTGAAGTTAGGCACGTCGTTACCTTCCAGTTCCAAATCTGGTGTGCTGGGCGCCAGCATGTTCAGAGCAACAACTCAGTCAATCTCCAATAATGCCAGTGGTTCCTTAACCTGTAACCAACAAGACTAACACACACCGACACACCGCTTTTCCAAGGTTGGATTTGGCCAGGCTCTAACTATAAACAGGAGAGTCCTCTCAAAACATCAAGATAATACGTTTTTTATCTCAAGGAGAGCTACACTTCAGTCTAACTGGAAAATAAGGCTTTAACAAAGAAATGGTCCCTTAAACTATTGGCTTCAATGACCCCTATATGTTTTAACATGTTGAAGACCTTTCTCAAACACAAAACAAGTCCCTATTTCATTGGAAGCCGGGATAAATATGTAAGCACTGTTACTGCATTCAGATATCAAATACAGACATTAAAGAATACATGAAAAGAATATTTCAGTAATCCCACTGGTAACTTCTATAACATAGTAAAATCTCCAAAGAAGTCATTCAACTCGTGATATTTAGAAGGAAAAAATATTGATTAATACCTTGATAATAATCACTTATTACATGATTCCAATCCACCCCCTTCAGTATCCCCCATTGTAACAAGTTTATTTTTGAACTCAAGGGTTCATGTACCTTTACAGTAGATTCCACATAGCTGTCGACTGCGTGAGAATTAGGGGGGCTAAAATTTCACTAGATTCGGAACACTACTGATGCTTTTGACTAAACTTTAACATTTATGTATGCCTTGAAATCCTTGGAACGAGACTGTTGCCTCCAGCTTGCATATTAGTGTCATGGCACATGATTGCAGCACTGAATGGATTCTAACACCTCATTTCTCTTCACGGGTTTCACCGAACCATCCAACGCTTGAAAATTTGAAACCTCCACAAGAATAAAATGGTGGTTTGGAGCAACAGTATTATTGCCACTGTATCATCCCAGCAGAGAAAATTTAGTTACAGGACCCCTTCACATAAAACAACTCTGCACTGCTCAACTCAACTCAATCTATTTAAATGCAACATCTTTTCATTTCAGTAGCCTGACAGAGTAACAACTGGCTCAAGCAATGACTTTGAAATGGGGCTATCTGTTTTTTTATGAGCCAAGGAGGAAAGGGGGCGTTTAAGAAACCTGTTTGAAAACAAGCAATACTATTTGATGGCACTAATCCACAAATTATACACTTAACACTTCACCTTTACGTTTACTATGTAACTACCAGTGCAATAGCAGTTATTTATACATTTAGCTAAGTTGTTGGAAAATGAAGAGCAGATAAAAGATACAGGAAGGGTAGAAAGGGTTCTCATAGTCCCAAGTGGTTTGGTCTTTTTACCTGTTATGCCAACCATCACATTAGTTCATCAGAATTTAACTCAAATTTAAGGATTAATTCACCCAAAAATGAAAATTCTGTCTCAATTTACTCACACATATGTAGTGAGGGTGATGACTGACTTTCTTCTGTGGAACATAAAAAAAATATATTAAAACATGTTGATAACCAAACCTTTGAGAATTACGCACAATATCTTCTTTTGTGTTCCACAGAAGAAAGTCAGTCATACAGGTTTGTAACGACATGAGGGTGAGTAAATAATTACAGAATTTGCATTATTTTAAGTAAGCTATCATTTTAAACAAGTACCTGTTCCTAGTATTTGTGGGAACAATAAAATAAATGCATGATACATTCTTAATGCAGGAATTAAGGGAGAGAGAATTCAATCAGAACTCAGCTGAAATCAGTCACTCTCTTTCAGCCTAGTCAGAAACAGAGGAGCTTTGTAAGACCTGCGTCACTTAACAAGGCAGACAGAAGGGAACCTTGTTTGTGTCTTATGTGAAAGGTCAAGGGTCATCACAAGCCAAAAGGACAGGGAGGCCAAAATATACAAAGTTACAAACTAGCATTTGGTGTCCTTTAATGTTGCAATCAAGTTTGATATGCAAAGAATAAATGCTAATAAGTCTTTTTCTACAGTGCTAAATAGGTTACACACTTTTAGAAAAACAGATTAGTCTCTTTTTTTAAATCATGTTCACTAATGCTATAACAACAGCTCATCATGCTTGGGTCCTTACCTGAACTCATTTTATATTAATGGACAAGTTTAAATGGCTGATCATGGCTATCACATTTATCTTCATGGGTCTATGTTTTTAGTGCTTCAGAATGAACTGCTTGTCTGCCCTGTTCATCCCATAATAAGTCCTACAGGCTATCCCACAGAAAGCAGGAGGCCCCTTCTTTCCCCTCACTTTAACTGGAGCTGAAGAACCAAGGGACCCTCAACATCCTTCTTTGTTTCTCTCAGAAAAAAGAAGGAAATAGAAAAAAATGGAAATGGAAGCAGCATGTGGAAAAAAAACGTCAGAATTTTCTAATGACTAGTGAGAGGTATACGGGAACAAGAACATTAAAATAAAGGAAGGGTAATGTAGAAATTAAACAAAGAGTCGAGTTCCAGGGTTAAAAAAGTGGCATTGAAACATATAATTAAAAGCTTTTTCATGCTTATTCATGGAACAAAAATAATATCATTACTACAACAATACTTACAATGTTAACACAACTATAAGAATTTTACAAACTCAGAATTTCTGATCTATTGTTTAAAAACCTTGATTAATTTATCCATATTTGTGGGGTGATGGTTTAAAACAAATGAGACACATTTATTTTGAACTAAGTTTCCTACGAGCAAAAGATAGAAAAGGCCTTTCCAACAGAAATCAACATTTCACCAACTTAAGCCATCCATGTTCTGCGCTCTCTCTCTCTCTCTCTCTCTCTTCTCTCTCTCTCTCTCTCTCTCTCTCTCTCTCTCTCTCTCTCTCTCTCTCTCTCTCTCTCTCTCTCTCTCTCTCATCTCTCTCTCTCTCTCTCTCTCTCTCTCTCTCTCTCTCTCTCTCTCTCTCTCTCTCTCTCTCTCTCTCTTCTCTCTCTCTCTCTCTCTCTCTCTCTCTCTCTCTCTCTCTCTCTCTCTCTCTCTCTCTCTCTCTCTCTCTCTCTCTCTCTCTCTCTCTCTCTCTCTCTCTCTCTCTCTCTCTCTCTCTCTCTCTCTCTCTCTCTCTCTCTCTCTCCATATGTTTCCAGTTAAACATATGCATTTAGTGTGTTCCTTGTTACATACATCTGCTGGGCATATTATGAACAGGCCTGGGCCCACAACAACCTTGGCTGTTTGCCATACAGTCAATCTTCAAATCAGATCAAGGACAAGTGACAAGTTTTCTAGCTTAGTGGCAGCAAATCTTTTTGATATGTTGGAGACATTTAAAGGCATTTTAACTAGATTTCCATGAGAATAATTGTATATTCTGCTTTGTTTTCTGAATCATATATGTGAAATAATCGGTTCTACCGGGGCTGATTGATTTACATGTCAGTCAGACGGTCTCTTCCTCTTTAACTGGGCGGTTCTTGACCTGAAAAAACCTGCAATGAGGACCAGACTTTACAGTCAAGATCTGGTTATGTAAAAGTATTGTTATGGAGATTATTATGCAATAGAATTGTTTTTGTCATTTATCTAAAAACAGTTGTGCATTTAGATTTTGCCTATTTTTTTCATCTCTAAATCAATCATAAATAAAGTCAATAAAAGAGACACAAGAAACATGAGCATTTAATAACAAAATATAAAGAGAAGTATAAGTAATTTTTTGCTCATGTCCAAGCTGCTGTTTCCTATACATTAAAACTGTACAGGGACCAGAAACGGCTTTCACTTTCATTCATGCGCTTATCCACATTCATGGAAAACAGCAGCTTGGACATTCTTCAAGATGATTCATTTTAGTGTTCCACAGAAGACAGAAAGTCATATGGGTTTGGGAAAGACAAGAATGAGTAAACAATGAGAGAAATGTATTATTTTGAGTGAACTATTCCTTTAACATCTATGAACTTTAAATCAAACATTGCCTTAACAATTCACAGTTTTTATCCCCTCATTTCGAGTGATTTTTTTTATTCTGTCCTCCTGCTGTCGGCAATAAATCTGCATGTTGAGCGTTTAAAGATTAATGTTTCTCTCTCTCTGCATCTCTCCCTCTCCCTCCCGCCATCTCTCTATCCGTCCCTGCATTCTTTCTTCGTTTCAACACCCCGGCAGTACCCTCACGTATGCATATGTAAATGGCTCTGCCTCTGAGCCGGTGGAAGTAATTGTATGCATTTTTAACTGGCCAATCGACTGACAGATAGGCATAGATTGTCTCGTCTACCTCTCTTCCTCTCTCTTTCTATCTCATTCTCCCTCACGCAAACACACACACCCTCAGTGATTTTTTTTATTTTTTATTTTATTTTTAGCTCTGTGCCTCCCCCTCCAGATGCACAGAAATCATTATGTGGTGGTGGTCTGCTATAGGGCGATTAGAAACTAGAAATCTCTCGCTCTCTTTCCACACTAGTGCGATATTCTTAATCCATCTATTTGTGTTCTTCCATGACTTGAGTTTGTAAATGTAAACTTCTAAATGTTTAAATAAAAGAAAGACATCAAGTGATCAGAAAGAAAGAACCTTTTTTAACAAATAGTTCATTTTATGATATTAATCATGTCGTTCCGAAAATGTATATTTCTTTTTTCTGCAGAACACAAAGGGCGATTGCTCTTTTCCATGAAGCCGTACAGCCTCGTGAGAGAAATAGATTACATTTTACATTGTTATTGTCTAAATCTTCCCCCAATTAGTGAACAAATAATGCAGTCCAGCTTAGAGATCCAGATCAAGTTTAACTGAAAACACATCTCAAATTTTATTTTAAAAAAGTTTGGGGGACAACATGAAAGTGAGTAAATAATAATGTATTTGGAAGAACTATCACTTTAAAGTTTCCTACCACACATAAAATATGTGTCTGCATCCATCTCTGCATTCTAACATTCAATTGACCTGCCGTTTGGTCACTAAATAAACACTTGGTTTAGGTACTATCAAAGAATTCATTTTTTGTTCATTAATTAAAAATGTATTCATTTATTAAAAACAATTTACTGTTGAATTTTCTAAGATAAAAGTGGTGGAGTCTCTGGAACTTAATTTACGTTAAGCCTTGTGCTGTGTTGATAACACTATAATACTTGTAATGTTCCCGGTCAAAAATGACCGGCCTGCAAAAAATTGCTTAAAAATCTCGTTATGCAATATTTTCACCAAATATTGGATTACATATTTTTGTCAGCATGTTTTCTTTCAATAAGGACAGGTTTTGTATTTATTTTTGGAACTATGATCGATCAATTCCAAAAAGAAATATAAAACCTGTCCTAATTGAAAGAAAAAAAAGTTGACAAAAAGATTGAATCCAATATTTGGTGATGATGTTGTTGACAATTTTTTGTAGGCAGGTCATTTTTGACCGGGAACATCACAAGTGTTACAATGTGGAGAGAAAAAAACATTAAAAATAATCAAAAAATTGGGAAATTGTAAGACTCTGGGTGAGTAAAGTCAGTCAATTTGAGTCAAATGCAATAACATTAACTAGCATTTTCGTGTACGGGAAAATCCTCTCAGAGTCAAAATGACCCGAACACAACCTGAGGGTTGTACGATTTGATAAAACTTGTATCACTGCCTCACAACATTAGGATTCCGATTAGGATTCTGCATTCGGTTGCAGCTCTGCCTTATGATGTTAACCTACAATTATAAAGTGCTATGCTTGTTAACATAATATACATGCATTTACGACTACTTGCTTGTAGTCATCTTTTGGAATAATTGTGGTTAAGAAGGTTGTGTTATTAGCTACTTTTGAGAGTAATGTGGACCCTGAATGAAAATTAATAGCATAACAAATCTGCATACAAATCAAATACATTGGTGCTTTTCAGACCATTACAAGCACTCTTAAATGTTTGAGATGTTTATTTCTCTACATTAAATCAGTCTCTAACTATTAGTAGATGAACAGCAGATGAATTTGATTCAGCAGATAATGACTATAACAATGCTGCAATTTTCTGTTCCTACAATGCTGTTGTAATTTGTAGTTTTGTGACAGTTTTAGCTGTGGCACAAACAATGTCAACTTCCATGACAACAGAAGACATGTTGTAACGCTCCTTTATGTAATTATTGTTTTCCAGTTTCTTTGTCAAATGAACATCTTTTTGTGGAAGACGACTGCATTCAGAAGAATTCTTCTGATTATAGGGATGGATATGATATAAAAGACAGATTAGAAAACTTTGGTAACTTACTAAACCTAACTTTCAGAAACTCACTAAACTAGGAGGTATCAAATATGTTACTGAATGAGATATCAGATTAATATGCAATTTGTCATACAAATACATTGTTTTCTCAAGAGAACACTCTTAATAACACTTTTCTACTCCTTTTCAATTTTCTTAAGATGTTCCCTTGATAAAAAAAGTGACAGGACCTGTTTTTGTTTGGGAGGATATGCAGGAGAAGTCAAAGATGACTCCACTCAGACTATCAGAATCACTTCATGTCCCAGTGCACTGTCATGGCTGACGTTGCTTTAGGACATTTACTGATAATCTCTCCTGTTCCACCCTCTTTCTCTTTTTATAACTCATTCTCCATCTACTGAACATGAAAAAATGTGAACAAAGTTATCAGAGAGCTTGGGTTGTATACATAAAATGACTGGTTCAGAAGACTATATCACATAGCACTACTGGCTCCTCTAGGCCTATAAAACAACCATAGGAATGCTACACATGAGCTTACAGATATAGTAACATATAGATCCAATACCCACGAAATTACTGAAAGAGTTGTTACCTGTAGCAGAAGAGCCTCTTCTCAATATTATTATCTTGTCTTTATCTCTAGGTTATGTTCCAAGATCATTCAAGCTGGCAGTTATTAAGCCTCTCATAAAGACATCACAATTAGATTAAAATGAATTAGCAAATTACAGACCAATTTCAAATCTTCCATTTATGTCTTGAATACTAGAAAAAGTCGTGTCCACTCAATTGTGGTCTTTTCTGCAAAATAATAATAATAATAATAATAATAATAATAATATGTATGAAAAATTTCAGTCTGGATTCAGACCCCAACATAGCACAGAAACTGCACTCATCAAAATTACAAATGACTTACTTCTAGCTTCTGACCAAGGCTGTATCTCAATACTAGTTTTACTTGATCTTAGAGCTGCATTCGACACTATAGATAATAATTACTAAAATAATTAGACCGACTACAAAGTTACACTGGTATTCAGGGACAGGTATTAAGGTGGTTTAGATCGTACCTATCAGGCCGTTACCATTTTGTCGTGCCCCAAGGATCTGTGTTAGGCCCTCTGCTATTTTCAATATATATGCCGCCACCTGGTAATATTATAAGAAAACATGGAATTAGTTTTCACTGTTATGCTGAGTGTGTTAAAGATATAAAATATTGGATGACTTGTCATTTTCTTCTATTAAATTCAGCTAAGACTGAGGTATTACTTATTGGACCCAAAACCTGTACATTGAATCTCTTAGAATACAATTAGCATCTAGAAAGATGTACTGTTACTTCATCCTCTAAAATGAAAGACCTGGGAGTTATATTAGACAGCAACTTGTCTTTCAAACAAAAATAGCCTGTTTCCACCTCTGAAACATCGCTAAGCTCCGGAACATGCTATCGGTTTCTGATGCAGAAAAGTTAGTTCATGCATTAATGACCTTTAGACAAGATTACTGTAATGCATTACTAGCTGGTTGTTTTCATCCTCAATAAACAAGCTAAAATTAGTCCAAAATGCAGCTGCTAGAGTTCTTACTAGGTCAAGAAAATATGATCATATGACACCAATTTTAGCATCTACACTGGTTACCTATTAAGTTCTGTATCAATTACAAAGTATTGCTACTGACCTATAAGGCCCTAAACGGTTTAGCTCCTGTGTATTTAACTGATCTTCTATCGCCTTACAATCCAACTCGCTCTTTAAGGTCACAAAACTCTGGGCTTCTGGTAGTACCTAGAATATCTAAGTCCACTAAATTATGTTTTATTAACAAGGTTCGGGAGGAGCACGTTCAGATAATTAACACAAGTGGAGAGCACTCAGCAATCAATGGTAAGAGGTGTATATATACTCAGCAATATCACCTCATTCCATTGACAGTTTTGCAGCATCCCTCCACCACCCCTTCTCCACGCTTCTAGTCCTAAGCACTTACATACGGGGGGAGTATTCTGGGTTCGGGCCGAACTCTGAGCTCGGAGCCCTCCCTCCGGACAGCACGCCAAATACGCATTAAACTTTACCCCCTCAAATTATATGTAAGTGTGAACTCGTGAAAGGAGGGAGAGCGTTTTCACATTTGGCTCCTAAACTCTGGAATAGCCTTCCTGATAATGTTCAGGGCTCAGACTCACTCTCCGAAGTTTAAATCTACAGTACTGTGCAAAAGTCTTAACAGACTAAATCCAGAAGAACTGCGGGAACGTCTCCAAGATGCTTGAAGAAACCTTACTGCAAAGCTACCTGAAAAACTATGCGCAAGTGTACCTGGACAAAAGCCGTTTTAAACGCAAAGGGTCGTTACACCATATATTGATTTGAATTAGTTAATAGAAGTTAAATCATAAATAAATTCAATTTGTGATTTTATTTTTGAAAGCATTCTCACTTTACAGCATTTTAACACAAGTGCCAGTACTTTTCACAGTACTGTAGCTTTGCAGGAAGGTTTCTTCAAGCATCTTGGAGATGTTCCCGCAGTTCTTCTGGATTTAGTTTGTCTCAGTTTTTTCTGTTTCTTCATGTAATCACAGACGGACTCGATGATGGTGAGATCAGATCATCCTGGCTGTTGCCAGATTCCTTGTGCATACACCAATCTCACTGGATTATTACAATTAATGGCAAAAAGAATGTTTGGAAATGTAAACTGATATTTCCTACTGACACACTACTGCAAAATATATAAATAGGGGGGGTATTAACATGCCTAAGACTTTTGCACAGTACTGTAGATTAAAGACGCATTTCTTTAGCCAAGCATTCATATAATGTATCTCATAACCTTATTACTCCAGTTATATCAGATCATATGCAAGTGATTATCTTTGCTTAATGTTATGAACAGCAGCTACGCTAATTATTTTCTATTTGCTTTTCTGTTTTATCTCGGGATGCCCATCCTGAGGTAACTAGAGAGTACGTCAGCTTCAGTTTGGATCAAGCCTATCATGAACACTTCAGATGCCCCAACACCTGTGAAGAGAGAGCGCCAACTAAACTCTTGCGAGGACTTCAGATTAAGCAATCTCTGAATCAACATGCACCAATTTCCTATATGTCATAATCATTTGTTAACAAACAAGTATTCATTACTTCATTGTTTGTTGTTCAAATTATTACATTGTTTAAATTATAAATTTTTTAGCTAACTGTGATTTGTATATCTACATTTCTGAAATAGATAATTTAGACTGTTACCCCTGATAACAGTTCACTCTAAATTGTAATGTGGACTCATGCATTTTCTGAAAAGCTGCTTTGAAACGATGTGTATTGTGAAAAGTGCTATACAAATAAATGTGAATTGAATTGAATTAAATATAGCAGAACATTTTTCCACATAATTCGCATTGAGGACAAAAACAAATCTTTACTGATATATAAAGGGGAGGACTTCATCTGAATAATTGAGACCCTAACACTTCAACTAGCGGGCTACTGGTTGCAGCAATTCTGGACTATTTATCAGGGTAATTTCACAGAGAATTGCTCACTATTCTAACTTGCACAAAATAATTTGTATACAGCATATAGAATGTCATCTGTTTGACATTGCTTCTCAGACACTGATAAAAAAACATTTAGGAATAAAATCGAAAATACTGTTGGCTGTGGTCCAAATGTGATTATAATGTAATCTGTACACATCCCAGAGGAAGTGCACATTGTAAGTATAATTTACAGAAAATGATTTGGACAAGTTACACATGTTGTGTGGGCAATTGTGGTGCTCAGTGACTGAAGTTCATCACCTTAACTAGTCTGGTTAGCAGGGTATCAGACACTCTAAATGAAATACCGCTTAGTACTCAATATATGACTTCTAATCCACTCAGATGCCTTAAACAGCTGTTCACAGATGTGCTTACTGCTTTTGATGTAAATTCATAATCTCACTCTATATTACATGTAAATGCTATAATGCAACATACAGTGCCCTCCACAATTATTGAACCCCCTGGTAAATATGATCAAAATTGGCTGTAAAAAATAAATCTGCATCGATTATCCTTGTGATCTTTCATTCAAAAAATGTGCAAAATTCTAACCTTTCATTGAAGTAAAAGAATTGAAAGTGGGGGGAAATCACATTATGAAATAAATGTTTTTCTCCAAAACATGTTGGCCACAATTATTGAAACCCCTAAAAATTTTTACGAGTAAAATATCTCTGAAGTATATTCCCATTAATATTTACCTTTTTTAGTACACCAGGGTGACTAGGAACATGAAACTGTCCAGCTATGACTTCGTGTTTCACAGGAGTTTAAATATGAGGAAACACAAAGGCCAAATCCCCTTAATCATCCATCACAATGAGTAAAACCACAGAATACAGTTCTGATGCGTAGCAAAAGATTGTTGAGCATCACAAACTAGAAAGTGGCTGTAAGACAATAGCTAAAGAATTGAAAATCCCCATTTTGACCATCAGGGCAATAATTAAGAAGTTATAACCAACTAAAGATGTTATGAATCTGCCAGGAAAAGGACGTGTGTCTATACTGTCTTAATGCACGGCGAGTATGAAAGTTTGAGTGGCCAAAGACTCTCCAAGGATCACAGATGGAGAATTGCAGAGATTAGTTGAGTCTTAGGGTCAGAAAGCCTAAAAAAAAAATTATCAAACAACCCCTACATCCCCACATGTTGTTTGGGAGGGTTTAAAAAAAAAACCTCCTCGCTCATCCAAAAACAAATTCCAGCAAATTTAATTGTCAGACACGACTGGATCTTCAAACAACACAGGGTTCTGTGGTCAGATGAGACTAAAACAGAGCTTTTTGGCAGCAAACACACTAGATGGGTTTGGTGAACACAAGGATAAAAAGTACCCCATGTGTACAATTTAATATACCATTGGATCTTTAATGTTGTGGGCATATTTTTCTGCTGGAGGTCCTGGACTTCTTGTTCAGATACATGGCATTGTGGATTCTATCAAATATCAACAGATAAAAAATCAAAACCTGACGCCTTCTGCTAGAAATCTTATAATGGGCCGTGGTTGGATCTTCCATCAGGACAACGATCCAAAACAAACATCAAAATCAAAACAAAAATTTGTTGCGGAGCACAAAATGAAGCTTCTGCCATGACCGTCTCAGTCCCCTGACCTGATGAGTGGAGTGAACTGAAGAGAAGAAGCACCAACATGGACCTGGGAATCTGAAGGATCTGGAGAGATTCTGTGTGGAGGAATGGTCTCTGATCTCTTGTCAGTTATTCTCCAAACTCATCAGGCATTATAGGAGAAGACTCAGAGCTGTTATCTTGGCAAAAGGAGATTGCAAAAAGTATTTAATAAAAGGGTTTCAATAATTGTGGCCAACGTGTTTTGGAGAAAAACATTTATTTCATAATGTGATTTTCCCCCCACTTTCAATTCTTTTACTTCAATGAAAGGTTAGAATTTTGCACATTTTTTGAATGAAAGATCACAAGGATAATCGATGCAGATTTATTTTTTACAGCCCATTTTGATCATATTTACCAGGGGGTTCAATAATTGTGGAGGGCACTGTACTTGTTAAAAAAAGGTAATAAATATATCAAAAAATATATTGTGTAAATATAAATGTAGCATCATTTGGCTACAATAGTTCAGAAATATATTAAATATATAGGGTTTAAGAATTGGCTCCTTTTAATTCATGAGATGAAATTGGAATTTGAAGTGAAATGACAAGAAAATGGAATTTGCTGAATTCAAAGTCTAATGGCATTCTGGTAGTGTTCTTCCAAATTGTTCCTTAAAATGAAAATAAATGGATGAAATATAAAGAAGTACATAAATAAAGTAAAAATTTCTAAGTGACCTTCAAACATATAAAATCTACAAACTTAAGCTTATAAATTACACTCATTGCAATTATATGAATTTCTCATTTTAATTCTACTTCCTTAAATTAAAATTGCAATGCTGCATCCTGTTTGGTACAACAACTTCAATTTAATTCAAATTCAGGAACTGAACTGTAATCTTAAAAAGCATTCTAAATTAATCTCTGAATGATGCAGACCTCTGAACTTCATTAACAAACTGATTATTCATTACAGAGACCTGATGTCATTTTTTAAATGACAACACTTTTATCACGGATGATTTTCACAATAAGGTTTGAATACCAACAGGGTCTTGAAAAAAGGTATGACCCTAATATGTCCACCAACTCAAAATGCAGCACAAACCAGAAAAGCAAATGCAACAAAATACGGAAAATCAACTTACTTGAATGCAT